>NW_005841924.1:2924253-2933784 GCF_000455745.1 Alligator sinensis
ACTCGATGATCTATTGAGGTCCCTTCCGACCCTAACATCTATGAATCTATGAATCCTTTTATATATTAAAAAAAGAAAAAACATTTTATTGCAATTTGCAGCTTATGTCTAAGAGAAGCTCAGAAGGGACTAACGCTCACAATAAGATGTCCAAAAGATGGCTGATTGACGCAACTAATCTATAACAGAAAGAGAACACCTTTCCCAGCAAAGGGATCATGTGTATATCTTCTTTGGGCAAGAAAAAAGGGGTGAGGGAAGGGTGTGAAGACTGACGACAGACCTCCTGGGAAGCAGTCAAGAAAGTTTTGGAGCTGCAGGCTGGTTCAACCTGGCTTGGATCCTAGGCTCCCAACCCAGAACACTTGCTGCCACTGCCACTTCTTCCTGCCACCTTGGGTCAAATCTCCACCACTACATGACTGTGGCATGGGGCACACAACCCTCCCCCCCGGCTCTGTGGGCAGGATCCAATGACTCTGTGGGCCAGATATGGCCATATGTTGCCAACCCCTGTTCTAGGGCACACTACTAGGATTTTTTGGGGAGAGGGAAAGGGAAAGGGGGGGAAGTAAGAATCCCTTCCCCAGATTCCAGCCCCTGCTACGAGTATTCATGTATATTATACAAAGTAAAACAGCTTCTACAGCACAGAGTAAGGAAGACCCAGAATACTCAATAGCCTGGCAGTCAATACATTTGCCTATAATGCAAGATTCATTTCCTCACTCTGAATAAAAAAAGGAGGAAAGAATAAGAAGCTGGATCTCCCACATCCCATTTAGTGTCATAATCACTGTCCTATGGGAATATGAATTAGACAGTTGTGCCACCACCTCCATTTTGTGAACAATGCCTAAATCTCCTGGTGACTCTCTTAAGAAAATCAGTGTCATAAAAAAAGCCAATATTTCTGTATTTCTGCAATTTTTCTCTTAAATTCAGACAAAAATATTCAACAAATTTAAACCAAATTCAGGCAACCTAATGTTGCATTTGCCCAGAAATAATGCTATTTTTTTCTAACAGAGTAAAATAGATTGCTGAAAAGAAAGCTAATACTGTATTTCCTTGCATATAATGTGTCCTTGAAATGTTCACCCTATTTTTTAAAAGGAATCATGATAAAATAAGATCTTCCCTTGGGTAAGTATCTGAGTAATAGTAGATAGGGAACTGAACCTGCTCCTGAGCCTACTGCCAGCCCTACACGCTGGGTGAGGCACATGGACTGATGTCATTCCTGAAAGCTGATCCAGAGTGTTGGGTCTGAGACTGTACCATGTCCAACACCATATTGGGTCTGAGGCTGCGCAGCAGGCCAAATCTGTCACAGTGGATCTAGAACTGCACAGCAGATCTGGGGCTACAGAGTCCAAGAGCACACCAAGCCCAGCACTGCCCACTCGATCTGGAGTATATGCTGGGTCCAACCCGGCACATGCCCTAGAGTCAGTGCACAGTCCTTGACTTAGCACATCTGGTCTATCTTGGCACACAACTCCTGAGCCAGTGCATAGTCCTGAACATAGGGTGTTGGATCCGACTCAGAATGTGGTTCTATAGCCAGTACACAGGGTCAGACCTGGTACATCAAGTCTGGGGCCATGTGCCAGGTTGGACTTGATACACTTGTGGAGACAGTTCAGTCTCTTGATGCTTGACAGGACTGAAATGGTCCCTTAGGCCTGCAAGGCCTACAGCAGCCTTGACATAAGTAGGCTAAGAGTGCATTCATTGAGTTATGCGATTGTATGACCTGCTCTTTACAAAGAAAAGGGTCGGATGCAGCTTTTTTTTTCTGCAAGAGTGATGATAAAAATGCTTGTTATGGATAAAAGGGTTTGTTATGGAGCATTCCACCCATATTTGAAGCAAATGGCTCCTGGTACCAAGAAGAAGAGAAAAGCAATGATAAAGTGAAGGCAAAACCCACGTTGTTGATGAGAAACAGAAAGCTGGCCTAATTGGTAGCTGTGTGACTAAAGGACTATATGACCCCTGCACCCCTTTTCCCTTCCTGTCTTTCTCTCCTTCTCCTCCCCTTTTCCATCCCATTCCCCATCCCTTTCCTCTTCCCCTCACCTTAAGGATGCCTGAGAACTGAAAACATGTGATCTCTCTGCAAGGAACCAGAGAGGCTGCTCTGAGATGCCTGGCCAGCTCTGGAGATGTGTATTATTAGGACTAGTAATATACGATGACTTGCTTGGTAAGATTAGATCTATATGCGTGCTTGGAGTACTTTATAATGCTCAATAAAACTGATTTAAGAAAGAGATAAGTGGGTTCTTGTTTGGAGAAAACTGAAACATACTTTAAGGCAATATTGATCCTGCTATTTGCTCTCTCTCCATTTGGGAGGAGAACTAGAGACCCCCTGGTTCTCTGGGCAACACATTTGCTCTGGCCAGAACAAACCCCACACACTGGCCTGATCCAATGCACAGATGGGGAGGAGGACTCCCCACAGATCCAGAAATGTGGTGATAAGGGGAGGAAGGGGGAGTGGTGACAGTGTTTATTACCATGGCTCCTGGAGCCATGGCAACTACTGTTGCTATCACTCTGCCCCCGACTCATCCTGCCAAAATTCAGGACCTGGAGAGACTCCTTTTCCTTGCATATAATGCCACCCCAATTTTCGCCAGCTCATTTGGTGATAAAGGTGCAAGTTAAAGGCAAGAAAAAAAACAATGTTAAAGCTACAGATATTATTAGTACAAACACTTTTCATTTATTTTTCTTTCTCTTACTGTCAAGGAACACACATGAACACATCCCAGATTCACAATATTATTGAGTCATGTAACCTTCATTCATATCAATTGCTGGGGCATGCATTATTTAGAAATGAATTTACAAGAAAAAGTCTAGATCCTGGGCCAGAAAAAATCAGGATTGTTTAGACACCTGTTTTTGGTCAGCTGAAGAGCAGAGGCCAGTTGCCAGATTTTGGGTTGAATTTCAGAAAACTCTAGAAGTTCAGCAGTATATATCTGGCATCAGTCTCATGTAATAATATTTTAACCCTTGTGCTCTTTGTGGGATAGATAAATTCCAAACACTTGGGAATAATGGGCCCTGCTCTTTGGAGTTCACTATACAGATATGAAGGTAATAAACAAACCTAGGGAGATACCAGTAATCATTTGTTTTGCACAGAGCATCATCTTTAAAACAATTTCCATCAATCCCAAGATTAATGTTTTGGGTTTTTTTTGTTTAAAAACAACATGTTTCAGACTTACTTCTCTGAGGCAGTGAAACAAAATGTGTCAAGCTGCGTTTGCTCAGTTTCACATCATAATGTGAATCAAAGTGAACCTCACTCTATGAACCATCAGTTTTTATTTGTTGTGCTACATTCCACAGACACAAAAGCTGCACAACTCAATATTTGTTTTGTAAGGTTGCTGAGTTTCTCTCTCTAACATTTAGTAGTATCCAGTTCAACTTTTATGAGTTACAACACTCACTGCAGAGCAAACAAAAACACATTTATTCTCGTCAAATGCAGCCTTTAAGACTTAAAGATGTTCCATTTCTATGTAAGTTTTACACAGTATTTACATCTCAGATGAAATAATATGACATCTATATTTGTACTTTCCTGGGTTTCTGTCTGAACTGAGTTTTCTTAGTTGCTGCATTTAATTTCCTTTTACCAAGTCCAATTTGAGACGATAGCTATTACTAGTTGATGACCTTCTGAGTTTGCTGCACATACACAATGCAGTTTCCTTCATACATACTTTCTCCCCAAAGCAGGGTTTTTTGTAGTTTTTTGTTATATTATCTTCACTACACTGATAAAACATTCGTAATGGACTAGCAGTAAATCCAAAAGCAATAAGCCCTCTATGCCATCAGTCACAACGAAAGAAAAACTACAGACAGATTTCTCAAATTTTTCACTTGTGGCAAAAATGTGCTACATGAAAACTGCCCAAGCCTAGAACTAAAAAACACAATATGACGCCAAAATATGCAATGATGCTAGTAAAGTCATCATTTCCCCTCATTATTCACAGATGGACTTGAGATACAATTAGTTTTAAGCCCTATATTTATATTAAGTAATGTGAATGGAACTGCTTCTCTGCTGTGGCATTTGTTTTTAACTTAGGTTTGGGTTGGTTTGTTTTTTAAATTCAGTGAGAATAGGAATTTACCTACAGTTATGCATATAAACTAAAATGCTACTGTGCCAGTAAGTAAGAATGACTAAGATTAGCTAACTCTTAGCAAAACTGGGACGGTTTATTTTCATTACCCAGGAGGAGGGAAATAAAATGCAAAAGGAGAGCATGCATGGTGGAAAAGCCCATTTGTAAGTGCTTTAAAAAAAAAAGCTTTCAAAGTGTGTTACTGATTAACATTTTTTCCAAATATACTGTGTTTTGAGTCGATGGCATTCCTTAAATTCACTGATTCACATCCACTGCACTATAAAGTCAAGTGTTCTTTACAAACAGTGTGTTATCAATTGGCTTCATGGAAAGGAAATACACACAAACAACATCCACACAAACATTTCAAGGTTACATACTCTTACATCACTATATTTGCTTTGAAGAAAAATTAAAGTCAAATGTAACAAACAGTTGCAAATCATGGAACTTGAAATAATATTTATTTCTTATTCCTATTAAATGTAAAATAGGGAGCACTATCTCAGCTACCATGGTGTAGTTATGGCTCCTTAGCAATGCCTTTTAAAGAGTAACAAACCATAAGTGATTTTGTTAAACAGACAGGGTAAGTCCTGCACAATATTTTGTCCTTTATACCCAAACCTGTCTGTCCTTTATACCCAAACTCTTTACATCCAAACCTGTCCATAATGAAGTAAGGACCTAATAAACTCCTTAATCAAGAAGTTCAGCCTTTGGCTACCCTGCTTTCAGTACCAGACCTGGCTGAGTAAAATAAAGCGGGAGCATCCCCATGAGCCTGGGGACAAATAGCAGCAGCACAAATATTTGTCCCCAGGCACGCCCCTGCAAGTGCAGATTTCCCTGGGTGGGGTCGGGGAGGTTGGAGCCAGTACCTGGACTGGCCCCAGCAGCCTTCCTGAGGTCCTGGGGACCTCCCAGGGCAGTAGCAGTGGTGACCCAGCCACGCGGAGCCTAGCTGGCAGCTGGAGGATAGCTTCGGCCAGCCAGGGTCTGGTTTCTGGCAGTACGTGCCATTGCCATATGTGCCTCACTGCTTTTTTCTGGCACAGCTTTTTTAGATACCAGGATTTCCCAGTATCTAATTTTGCCAGTATGCTGCAAATATAAAGTGTGGCAAATGGATTACCATTTACCACATGCATTTGCAACACCTCAAAAGACTTTGAGGCATCACAAACTGCACGTTCCCTCCTGTGGGGACGCGGCCAGCATGGCTACATCAATACCTCTGACTGCAGTGTAGACATAGCTCTTTATGAACAAAAGCACATCTCTAACCTGCTTTGCTAAACCAATTGAATAGAAAGCTCTCCTTTTCCCTATTCAAGGAGCCAGCCAAAATAATTCTACTGTGTATGGTGACATGGATGCTCAGCTAAAGTACTAGAAGTACATAGCAGGTCTTGAAGCAGGCTGCAGTAAAAGGCTTGTGCGCAGCCTCCTCCCTGTCAAGGCACTGGCATGCATTGCTACTCACAGGAAAGAGTGACCAGTAGAAGACCAATGGAACGCATTTCTGTTAAAAAAGGCAGGAACTTGTGCCTTGAAATGCACACTATTGTAGGCTGTCATTGCTAGATGGCTCTGATTGCAAGGCAAAAAATATACTGCGGCTCAGATATTATAGTCGTAAGAAAGTCTAGATGTTAAAAGTTTGCTCTTTCTTTAGCTGTTAAGGTAGCATATTAATTCAGACATGAATATACTCCAATTTAGTTTTTACTTTTCTCCCTTCATAAGATACTCTTGAAGTACTCCATGTTTTAGTTTAACTCATACATGTATTTCTTTTCTTTTGGAAAGTTTGATATGTGGTGTTGACTTGAAACTTGGAATGAATGGGAAGGATTCAATGGTGTTACCACAAGTGGAACGGAGCCCATGCAAGGATATGTTTCTGAAGAAATGGAAAAAAAGAAAAAAATTAAAAAAGAATAAATGATGGAATTTGGGCAAAACAAAGGCAGGCTAGGAAATAAGATAAATCACCCGAGTCAGCAGTTTTACATAAACATGTGGGAAACCACTGCCTCTCTATCAATTCATTTTACAAACCTGAAGTGAAGTTTACCCTTAAATCATACCAAAGTATGTAGAAAGTATGACCACAGAGGAAAGTTTAGATATAATTTAGATACAGACATACAAGTAGAGGATTTTCACCATTTTTCTCTCTCACCTCTTATAAGAATCATATTAATTATTCTGGGATTTCTATTATGGGAACAATTGCCAAAAAATGTGAAAGTTATTTTTAAACCTAAGAGGCCTCGATGGCTTCACAGTTAGCGTAAGTAAGAAAACAATAACAAGCAGCTGCAAGTTGCTGAATACTCTCTGCTCCCACTAAGGAGTTGAAGACGCAACATTTAGCAAAATGAGGCTCTACAGTTTTAAACAGTCTGAACTGGATAAACTTATAAAAAGACATTTTTTACATGTCAGATCATGAAACTGTGAAGAGAAGGAAACTGATATTTTGGAAACTACTTCATTATCTCACTAGAAAAATGAAAAAATAAAAAGAATTCTTGCTGCTATACAATAATATTCATTAGTTCTTCCAGACAACAAATTCCAGTTCTGAAGAGTGATTTGTGTGATAACATTTTGGTGACTTCAGCCCAGGTTGATCCTAGTTGATCTATAATCCTATTCTAACCAGCTCAAAAACATGAAAAATGCTAATACAAAAATTGGTGCAACATACCATCATTTTAGCCTTAGGCCAAGTCACAAAGAGCAGCAAGGAGGATGACCCATCTTCCTTTTGCATTAGCAAATTTCTCATGGACTCAAGCAGGCTGAAAGAGGATTACAGTCAGACAGTGCAAAGTAGGTGGAGCAGGATATGGCCTTTCCTGTAGATGTTTTAGGGCTAGGCTGGCACTTAATAGTTCATGTCAGGGGCAACATGTAGCTTCATTACCTCAGGCACAAATCCAAAAGCACCTTCAAAAATATTTTACAAACTGAATTTTCCTCAAACTATTCAACTTCAGGGCTAAAACTAACCAACTATATAATACAATGCAACACAATACAATGCACTACATCATACCATATTCTACCATAACAGTGGCCTTGAGATTCCAAAGTCATGATTTCAGACTTGGAGCCAGAGAGCATGCCATTTTTGAGGGGGGGCTTGGACACTTGCACTAATTTAGCGTCACAACGTTGATTTATAAGCTAACGTTTGTGAGCTCCCAGATTATCAGCATGTCCCCCATGCTGTGGCCTTTCGATATCTACCTCCCATATATTGCTGCTACTGAAAGTATACCATTTTCAGTCATTCCAGAAGTTCTGTATTTATAACGTATTTTCTAGAAATTCCAAGAGTTGGGCAATAATAGTGTTAATATAATTTAAAGTTAAGTATCTATGCAAGCCCCAGATTTTCCCTTTGATAGCTTGATTGTTCAAAACTGTTTAAGTTTGAGATAGTCCACCTGATTTTTTTTTTCTTTTCAGAAAACAGTACATCAAGTTGTTTCAGCTGTAGACGGGGAAAAAGAAGTAGACCAGAAAGGAAACTAGACAAAAAAAAGGAAAGTAGTAATCTGTGAAGAAGTAAACTGTGGGGACTGGACACAGTGGCCCAGGAGGCCTCTTTGACTCTGTTCTCAGTAATTCCCTTACAAATTTAGGAACATTTTGTGATAAATTCTACCTCCTCCATAATGTTAACCACCAACAGTACTCTATACTTTTATTGTTTTGGTGAAATGATAAAAGTAAACTAGGCAGTGATTTATTTTTAAGTGTCAGCTATGTAACAAAACAAGCATTTATTATCTTGATATAGTATGGAACATTTCTTTAAGACACTAATGCTCAACCTTTTGGTCCTGTGGGCCAGATGAGCATCATGGAGTCAGTCTGCAGGCTGGATCCTACATCAGGTAAGGCCCCATGCTGCCTTGGTCTGAGCAGGGTGCTGCTTCAGCCCTCCTAGATGTGACTCAGTGCTGCTTCAGCCTGGCTCCCAGCACCTGGATTGGCCTTCTTGCTGCCCCAGGTCTGGTGTGTGCCTCTGTGTGCCTGGTCTAGCATGCCAGACCAGGAGCTTCCCATGGGTCTTCAAGTTTGGAGAAGAGAAGTGGTAATGAATACTGCCCAGTCTCCCACTGCAAAATTTTCTGACCCATGGTGAGACCTGTGGGCTAGATGACATGCCTCCATAGGCTGGATGTGGCCTGAAGGCTGGAGTTTAAGCATTGCTTAAGACTTTACAGTGAAATAAAATTAGACTAGTATAAAACAAAAACAAACAAACATATAGGCAAGTGGAGGCTTATGGACATAAAGAATGCAAAACAAAACTTGATGCAAGCTTTAACTACTTTTTTTTAAATATAGAAAATAAATTGATGACTATTTATAACCAAGCAGTCTTGAAAGCTCCTATTTCAAGTCCAAGTTAATGCCAAGTGAAGTAAATGGGAGTGTTTCCATCAACCTGAATGGGTGTTTAATTAGGCTTTTCATTCCTTCTTATATGCGCCATGTCTCCCCCAGAATATCTCTAGCTCAGTGGTTTTCAACCTCTTTTAGTAAGTGTACCCCACAGTGGCCAGACATGGAGCTGGGGGGAGAGGGGGTGGCATGTGGCTGAATGCAGAGTGGCGGCAGCGCAGGGTGGTGGGAAGCAGCAGCAGCCACCATATGCGAGGTTCCCTGCCCCCCCCGTCCGGCCAGCCAGGTGGCACCTGCGCAGCCTGCAGAGGGGTACTGCTGCCCTTGCCACCCCGCCAGCCCCCTTCCTGGGAGGTGGAAGTGCAGGGTGATGGTGGCAGGGCTCCATCCTCGCCCACCCACACGTATCCCCTAGGGCCCTCCCAAGTACCCCTGGGGATACATGAACCCCCAGCTAACATGGCACTCTGCTTCCTCTACAAATGACTGCTAGTGTAGCAGAAAGCCCCTTTTCCTCTTGCCTGCAGTTGCTCTCCCCTCCTTGGATATGTTTTTCCTCTTCTACCTTTTCTTCCTTCCTCTTTCTTTCACTTTAAGATAAGGAATTGTGTTTTAAAATTTGTATGTGTGCATGTTATATCTCCCCTTGTATTTTGGTATTTTTATCTATTTGTGTGCCATGGCATTTGTAGCTTATATTTTATACTCCTCACCTTTCAACTTTCAACTATAAATGCGTTTAGTAACAATGTTAACAAGGGCAGGAGTCAAACTGCCGCTTCCCTGTATCAGGCTGGCCCCCCGAAAGAGCGAGTGAATCAGTTATTGAATGTGTAACACTGTAGCAGCAGACAGCTATTAACACCTAAGGAAACTGCAGATCAACCAAAGGAAGAACTCAATAGAAGACAATGTAGCAACTGGGACA
>NW_005841924.1:2933815-2936221 GCF_000455745.1 Alligator sinensis
GACCCCTGGGGCTGACAGATGCCATCCAGTAGCCACCGAGGAGGGAAACCCCACGAGGGTAAATAACCCCTGGATTGGGCAAACCTGAAAACTGGGGAGTCACCAAAGTCTGCCAAGGACAGATAAAAAGCAGTGAAAAGTGACCCTCAGTGGTGCCCTCTTGATCTCCAACTTGACCAGACCTGTCCAGCCAGAAGGACCAGCCGGCGACCCCCTTCTGGAGGATAACACCACGCTGAAAGAAGCCTCGACTGGCCATCAACGGCAGACTCCAGCGCTTGTAGGATAGGTATACCTGACTCTTGTAGCTTGCTACTGTGTGTGTGCATGTGTGTGTGTGTGGGGACCAGCCCCAAGGTTTATGATTTAACTTCATTACAGTGTTTCAATCCGCCTAATAAACCAGAATTTTAAGGATCCCGAGTTGGACATTTGTAGCCAACACTAGCTAACACTGTCAGAGTTTCTAAACTCTAGATAAGCTGTGACTGCAGGATAGGGCAGACATACTGGATCTAGCTTCAGATTTGCTAGTTCAGATACTGGTGGCAGTCTCATTGCTCTACAGCATGCCTGTGCTACAAAAGACATCAGAGGATCCAAGGAAATTTGCTGTGCTAAACTCTGCTGTTGGACTAGATCAAGATAGGCATCATTTTGGTTAGGTACAGACATTCAAAAAAGCCTGAGGTGGAATCAAAGTTATGCAGTTTTCTGTAAGTAGAGTAGTTTACAGATCAGTAGTGAACAGAACACACATTCACCCTTTGATATGCAATGGGGGCACATCTTAGACTGGGTTCCACCATTTTGAAACCAGTCTTCATGTGCCAAACTTCTGTTCTGTTATGGATATGAACCGGTTTTCAATCATTTATATCCATAAAAGTGTAATGTCTGTACCTGGTCTTTAGCAACAGTGGGCCAAATTAATGTAGCTTGATCCCAGGACACAATCACTACTGGCAACCTAGCTGCTTCTCTTTTTCACCAGTTCCCCCTGCCTTCCGGGCTTTGCAGGCCAGAAATTGCCAGGAGAGAGCATTTGTATATGACAGTAGTGACTGAACTCTTGATGTCTTAGGAATCTTAATGCAGCTTTTGTGCACGTGTGCCATGGAAAGAAAAGGTTCAGGCTTCCATGACTAAGCCTGAACTCTGAAGTGTTGCTGCCTAAGCTTGTACAAACACATAAGCTTCAAGCACAGAGAGCAAAGATACAGCATCTATTATTTTGAGAATTCATTTATTTTTACTTTGATTATTTATAAACACAAATTTTTGCTTTGGATCAGTTAAAGGAATCCCAGCACTATTGTCATTCACAGCCTTCTCAGGACGTGTGTATGTGAAGTATTCTAACAGCAGGGCGGGTGCCTTTGTGCAACTTTTTTTCTTCTTCAGACATGGCAACAGTATAGAGGTACAAAATCAGTGAAAGAGAGTGTCAGCAAGTTGTCATTCACTCTGATGTATCTAGAAAATCTTCTGATACTTTCCCCCTCTTCTCATGTTCTCCTCCTACTTTAAGTGAATTCACTATAATTCATGCATATTGGAAACCCTCTTTAGTATCATAGTGCTTAGGGTCGGAAGGGACCTAAACAGATCATCAGGTCTGACTCCTTGCCCCAGGCAGGAACGAGTGCTGGGGTCATAAACCCCTAGCCAAATATCTATCCAGCCTCCTCCTGAAGACCCCCAAGGTAGGAGAGAGTACCACCTCCCTTGGGAGTCTATTCCAGAGCCTGGCGGCCCTAACCATGAAGTAATGCCTCCTGATGTCCAGCCTGAACCTTCTCTCTAACAATTTGTGCCCGTTATTCCTCATAACTCCCAGTGGTGCCCAGGGGAACAGTCTCACCCAATTTCTGGTGGCCCCCCCCGGTGAGTTTGTAAATGGTCACCAGATCCCCTCTCAGCCTTCTCTTGTGGAGGCTGAATAGATTCAGGCCCTTTAGCCTCTCTTCAAAGGGCCTGCCCTGCTGCCCCTTGACCATGCAAGTGGTCTTTAAATTTCAGCAACTCTTGCATTTGTTTAATATAGTCATAAATTGCCGGCAACTACTCCATCATTAGGGCTAGGGAAAAACATTACACATAAACCAGTTTAAGTAATTAGAAAGTGGTTTAAACCTGTAACAGAACAGACATTCAGTGCACATAAACCAGTTTCAAAATGGCCAAAACCAGCTAGAGATAAACCAGGGTGAATGTAGTATCAGACTTAACTGATTTGGCTCAAAGTGGTTTATGCAATGTCTGTCCCAGAACTCTTGCTGCTCTCTGGCCTGGGCAGGGCTCTCTTCTCTAGCCACAAAGCTGACCCCGGCCCTATGCTTTCTATCCAGACCAGCCCTATCAGAGACACTGGATGGCATGGCCCCATTAAGGCAAAGTGGGCAG
>NW_005841924.1:2936241-2971217 GCF_000455745.1 Alligator sinensis
CCCTTCTTCACCACCACAGTTGTGGTCAGCCTCTCTGCCAGGGAGCACAGGGGAGGGGGCTGCAGGAGTGGCCCTTGGAGCTCACAGACCCCAGCTGCAGGGAAGGGACAGAGGGAGGAATTCACCCTTCTCCCTGCCCCCTTCACCTTAATGGGGCCATGCTGGGTTGGGTGTCCCACAGGGTTGGGAGTGGGCCTCTGTTCTGTGCTGGGGGGAACTCTTCCTCCTCCTCATCCTCCCCCCAGAAGGGCAGCAGGAGTACAGAGCTCAGCTGGGCAGGGTGTGGATGTGTAGGGTGTGAGGGACCCCCACACACTCCCCACATGGCATGCAGCCCCCACTGCCTGGCAGCAGCAGCAGGTGGGGAAGTCAGGATGCTCGTGCCCAGCACAGGCATGGCTCCGGCCAGTGCTGCACGGGGAGAGGGAGTGGAGCCTGCCTTATCCCTATGGCTCTGCTCCCTGAGCCTGAGTCTGCAGCAGGGGAAGCACCGTGCTGGAGCCAGCTGCTACCCCCACTCCCCACTGCGCAGGTCTCCCAGTCTGCCAGGAGTGGAGGGAGCCCTACTTCCCCACAGAGTCCAGCACCAGGCTTCCCTGCTGCAAGTGCGCAGCTGCAGGCAGGCCTAGATAAGCCACTGCCCAGCCAACCACCAGCTGCACACACTGGGCTGTGCTCACTGACAGTGGAAGCAGCTGTCCAGCTGCACTCACCTTCCCATCACTGAGCTGCACCTGCCAGGGGTGGCCCTGCCCCTGCGGCCGGGCCTGGCCCCACCAAGTGGCTGCCTTAACTGGGGCTGAACGGGGCCAGGCTGGGCTGGATCCACCCCAGTAGCTGCGGCTCCATTACAACTGCTCCCTGCGCACTGGCTAAGCCGAGTCAGATCGGGGAGCACCACAAAGAGCCTCCCTGCCCTGTGGTGCTGGGGGGGGCAGGAGTGGGAAGGAGAAGGGGGAAGAGCTCCTCCCCCCAGCACTGAACAGATGCCCCCCCACCCCACGGGGGGTGGGAAGTGTCCCCCTCTGTGGCTGGGGCAGCCTGCACAGAACCCCATCAGTGGTGGGGGCGGGGGACAAGAAAGAGGGGAAAGACTACCCCCTAGCATGGAATGGGGCCCCTACTCCCTACCCTAGGGGGAGGGGAGAAGGGGAAGAGTCCCCATCTGTGCAGGCTGAGGTGAGGGTTTAGCCCCTTCTCAGGCTAACTCAGGCCTGCCAGAGCCTGGCCACACCCCTCTCAGTTCAGCTTCTCTGTTGGAGGGAAAGGGCTGCTCTAGTGCCCCTGGGCTACTGCAGGCATGTGCCAAAGATCTATCCACATGCAAACCGGTTTACTCTCTTCAGGTTAGACTAACCCACAAAGATTGAATCAAGTCAGGCTCCGGCTTTTTGAATGTCTGTCCCTAGCTTCAAGGTCCAAAGGAGGGATTCTCAACCTATTTTAATCTTATCTAGATCCAAATTATGCAAAAGTAATTATATCTGCTATTGGGTCTTCTTCTGCATTCTGCTTTGGTTGTCTGCAATGCATTATGCTGTGTTAGTATACATTTGTGAGGCTCGTGAAGCCCTCCCTAAAACAAGACACTATCCCATAGACAACACTGAAATCCAACAGCTATCAACACACGTTGATGCTAATTTTCATTTTACATTTCATAAAGCTAACAGTTGTTTCCCTGAATGCTGTTATATCTGGGAAGCCCCAGAAGCAATATGCGAGGGTGGTCTGTTTATTAAGGGCACAATGTCAGCATATTTTACAGAAATCACCTGCTGTGTTACAAAAAAACCCATTTATACATTTAGAGTATTGCATTAAAAAAATGAATGTAGCTGTTTCAAGCCCCATACTTCCTTCTATATCCACTCAATATTCCCTGTTTAGTGTTCTCTACCCTAACCCTAGACAACACCACAATAACATTATCAAGGACAGCATTTTCAATTGCTTGTGGGTATCTACTGTAATTGTTTCTGTTGTAATACTGAACATGTTCAGGGATGCTGAACATCTTTGCTGTCTTGCATGTTATAAATGCAAATATTTGCATTACAAGCAGTTATGTAGTAGTCTCTCTCTCTGAAGGTGCTGATAATAAGCACCACTGTCACACTGAAAGCTGGTTATGAGTCATACCAAATCAGTTAAAATTCTCTGTATACAGTAGCAGCCCCTGAATCAAGCTGCCACGCAACTAGGTTGAGGGTCTGGACCAATGATAGGAGGCTGCTGCTGCTGCTGCCGCCGCCTGGGATTGGCACTGGTCACAGCCCGCACCCAGTGCCAGGAAGCTTGCTGCTGCCACTGGCCCTAAGCAGCAGTGGCAGCCTCCTGTCATCTGGCGTGTAGATCCAGGGGCTTGCACCGCCAGGAGGAGTGCTGCACAGCCCCACAGCCCTCCTCGGGGTGCAGGCCCCTGGATCTTCCTGGTAATCTTCCTGGCATCAGGCACAGGCTGTGCCCAATGCTGGTCCCAGGAAGCAGCTCTGTACCAGTGTCCCAAGGTGCGTGCGCAGTTGCCGCCAGCATGGAGCTGATGCCAGAGCTGTGGAGTCTGGCACAGCTGTTTGCAGCCTGCCCGCTGCTTGCTGCAGCTGCCCAGAGCCCAGGCTGGATACAAACAGCTGCACCAGGCTCCGGAGCCCAGTCACCAGCTCTGTGCTGGGACCAGAGGAGAGATCGGGGTTGCGCTGTCTCAGGCCCTCCCCCACTGCCTATTCGGAAGCGTGTGTGCATGCGCTGGTACAGAGCTGATGCTTGGGCTCTGGAGCCCGGCACAGCTGTTTGCAGCCTCCCGGCTGCAGCCAGCCCTGGCTCTGGGTAGCTGCTGGCAGTCGGGAGCCCGGGCTGCTCCCAGCAGGCAGCTGGGACACTGCAAGCCCCGCTGGGAGCAGCCCAGGCTCCGTTGCTCGCAGCAGGTACCCAGAGCCAGGGCTGGCCATGGCATGCCGAGAAAAATGGCCTTGTGTGCCATGCTTGGCACGTGTGTCGGGGGTTGCTGCCCCATCCTAGTCCTTTCTTAGCTGGCATTTTGAATCCCTTATTTTCCAATATAGCATATGGCTGGGCTGGGTTAGGTGGGGCCAGCCTGTCTGCTCCAGAGAATAGACTGGGCACACAACTCTCCTCCCTAGTCACAGTTCCTGGGGAGACTGCAGGTAGAGCAGGATCTGCATGGCTTCCCTCACTATTTGCTGCTGAAGCAGGGATTCCCCCTCCTTCTCTCCTATCTTCCACAACATGAACCCTAGCCCCATGGACACTACATATGTAGTATGCTAGCTAATGCTGAGAGAGGGGTGTGTGTGTATGTAGGCTGTTTAAAAAGAGCTTGAACTAATGAGAGAGGCTTTTGTTTTGCTGATGGGCTCATAAATACTGTGATTTTATCAGCCTCCCCTGCTGGTTTGCAGGCCTGTCAGATTTGCAGACAGGGAGAGGGAGATTGAAAACCTCAGTATCATCAAGAGATGCATGCACTGCACACCCCACTTTTGCCTCAGAGTGCTAGCCTGGGTTTGGGGTCTGGCAACACTCCCGCCCCTTTAGCAGGCAGCAGGGAAAATGCTTGAGACAGTGCAGGCCTGGGTGGGGGTTTAAACCTCTCCTTAATCAGAGCATCCTGCTGGGGCCTGGCCATGTCCCCCTCAGCTCAGCACCGACAAAGGGAGGGGAGGGCTGCTCTAGTGCCCCTCAGCTTTTAGCCTTAATCACTGCAGGCATGTGCCTGCATTTCTGGAATGAAAAGGGAATGTCAATCCACCTCCAAATCGGTTCAAGTGTTGCAGGTTAGACTAACCTGCAAAGACTGAATCAATTCAGGCTTAGGCTTTTTGAATGTCTGTCCCTAGCCCTAAAGAATCCCAGTTCAAAGCATATGCATTTACAAAAGCAGCTTTTAAATAAGAACATGTCTTTTCCCTTAAAAAAATCACAGTATTTTTTTCCGTTAGCTAGCAAAATAACTTCCACAAGAGTATTTTTCTTCCTTCATTTGTCCCAATTATTAACCTTTATTAAATACAAATAATATTTAAATTAAACTAAATAACACTAAACTAGCAACCAAGTTTAGGCAGGAAGATCATGTGTTTGTGATGGAAAATGTATGCCTGTACCAAGAAGAAAGAGCAAAAGGTCTTGCAGAACTGAAACGCATTACAAAGACAAGATTCTTTAGAAAAATCAAGCGTTATGCTACATGTCACGGAATACTGCAAAAGCTTACTAATGAAGGGTCAAGTGTGGACCAAACACGGGCTAATAGTGGCCTCAAAAGCAGCACAGGTTGCCATACCACATTCAAAAGAAATTAGAAAGTGAAACACAAGCAACATTTTAAAGTTAATTCATTCTGGGCATTCTTTGCTATTGTTTGTATAATTTAAATTGAAACTAAAGTCCATAAATGTTATTGAAATACCTTGAAAATCTTGGTGAACCCATTGGTCAAAGGACAGCAATTTATAGAAAAAAATTATTTTGTGGTGGGGGTATTTAAAGGATGGCAAATCACTTTTCTCCAAATAATTACTTTAAAGCAAGATTAGCACAGGTTTTACAGAAAATCTATATGAGAATCTATGTGCAGTATGGACTAAAACTGAACATTCTGTTTTTTAATATCTTTGATGGTATCTTTTAGCACTTGAAATATAAAAAATGGCCATATGAAATGCTGTGCTATCCCTGTGATAGCCAAAATTAATCTCATATCAACCGACCAGCAAATTGAAAACCTAACCTGATTAGAAGGGAATGCTTGGAAGATCATTTCATTCAAAGAGATTGGTTACAAAAAGAAAATACCTTGTTATCTTCTTAGAAGCTTGGATAATAGTATTCAGCATCCCACAAACTTTACAAAAGAAAACAAGGAGGCTGATTATATTCCAGTCATTCTATCTATTCACTGCCTGAAATAATCTGAGAAATTTGTTTGCAAATATTATGAGGTGAAATGGGATGTGCTGTATACAGTGAAACCCTGATAGGTGAAGCATAGCATGTTGTTCATGGCAAAACCCTCCCTCAGCTCTGAACAAATCTATTTAAGACATCCTTTAAAAGAAATATCTTAACAGTGCATTTAGTCTCATATTGCCCCTCCCAAGTCCCCCTCTAGATGAACAACAAAATGCAGCCCCCAATTACTGAAAATACAATTACTTCATGCGTTGCTGACAGTTACCATGATGTGCCGAATTCAGCCCTGAAGTGAATACAGGTCCCATTGGCTTCAATGGGAAATCTCTTTAAGGCTTAATTTCCATTCAAATGCAATATGATTATGTACATCTGTTCTAACTGGGAAGTCAGCAGGCTCCTAAAATCTATTATAACTTAAAAATAAAGTGCTTCTTGCAGTAAGTTGCAGCAGTTATGTTCTCATAAATAGTATTATTTTAATGTTAGTGAATTTTCTAATCACTTTTCTCCTTAAGAAGTCTACACTAACTAAATACTAAATGCTGGGATTCACTGCACCTGTGACAGGGCTGTTGGTGACTGCAGAGAGTCTGTCTCCTTTTCCCCCTATGGTTATTTGCCTTTAGAGGCTTTCCCTAGTGGCATTATTGTCTGCATTAAATCCCTTTAGGCCACAAAAACCCTACTCTTAAAAAGCCTTCACAGGTTTTGCTTGTCCTCCAGCCTTCTCCTAGTCACAGGACAAGGGTTCCCAGTTAAATGCTCCAGTACTCACATTTAGTCAGTCATGTGCCCTTTTATTCTAATGTAAATGTTTTCATTTCTTTTATTCAATTATAACTAAAAGTTTTCTTAATTTTATTATGTGGTTATGCACATAAGTTGTTAGCGGATTCTTAATGGTCTTACCATTAAAAGGTTTTACAAAAGCTATCACTGCTTTGAATGGCAGGTTGATGTTTCTACTCTTACATTATTCAGTACTATGTAACAACCCAATTCCAAAAGGTTCTTTTTCTGTCAGAAGTATGTAGTAAACAACTACTACTATTCTTGCCTGCAAAGATGTTTTTCTGTTTGAAGAATTCATTCCCCAAGACAGAAATCATGAAAGCAGGCAACACCCTGGATTTCAGTGCAACTTGTATTGGAACATTACATATAAGGCATTAGCAGCAAGAATCTTGGCATATATAGCATAGTCAGTGTAATGTTACAGTCAGATATGAAGTAACTCTCCTGTTATTCTGTTGTCAGTGCCCTTTTACTCCCAATAACTAATAAACAAGGGTGCACCCCAAAGACACTATCATACTAAATACAAAAAACAAGTCTTACCTAGTTTGGACACAGCTCCCTTAAAAACAAAATTCAAACAAACAATTAGCAACCCCTCCACTCCAACTATATACCACTGCAGGGCAGAAGGTAAGAAAGTAGTATGTACGTTTATTCTTAGCATTCATATAAGATATACCATTTTGCCTAGAGATCAGTTTGCTGCCCTAAACCAAGTCCACATTACTGAAGGTAAAAAAGTCACCTTAATTTTAAATTCTCGAGGCCCTTCAGAAATTAATTTTTGTGCCCATTCATACTAGTAGCAGAAAGTAATTAAGAATCAAAGCATATTACAGAAGGAAGAACACAAGCAAGAGGCAGATAGCTATCACATCTCTCAGTGAAATGAAGCATAGTCAAACATCTTGAAACACCTCATAGCTTCCCTTAATTTTTAGAAACAAACATTAAAGGTGCTTTCTGCTTGTTGATTCTCTTGATGTCATGAATCTTCCCAGAAACAAAACATTCAGATGTTTCAGCAATTGAATTTCTCAGGGCTCAGATTCTGGCTTGAAAGTTTTCAGAACAGAATTTAACATTCAAAATAGTTTGAAATAACTGGTCATGAGTATCCAGATATTGTTTCAAGCAGTTAATATTTCAGTAAAGTTTGTTATTTTTTCCTTAAGATACAAATTCCCAGAAGCAAGTATATAATAATTAGTGTCCTAACAAACTCTATTTGGTAATATAGAAAATAATGCTGCAGATGCTTCTGCAAGAAGGTAAAAAGGTACCATACTATCTTACTGTCTAGCTACTAAGTAGTATTAGAAAGCGGCTTAGTTTTAATTATTGTCTTTTTATTCATCTTTAGCCCTAACATTCCCACTGGCACTTTGAGTTGAGTTATAGCAAAAAAAAGGTACTTCCATCCACAAAAATGTTTATAGAGTGAGAGTGAGACAATACTATCATCAGTTATCTGTCAACTGAGGAAAACAAATCAAGTAGGTGCTATAGGTCAGGATTCGGGAGTCACAGCAAATATCTAGTCTTTGCCTACAAAGGTTTAAAAAAAAAATACTAGCAGCTTAAAAATGACTCATATTATGGGGGAGGATGATTCATCCCAAACCTTTTATGTACACAAGATTAATCGTTCAACTCAAACAATGCATGTAATGTTGGAAGCAGTAAAACAGCCATGAAGATGCTCACTTAAGCTTCCACCTGAGCCCCAGAAAAAGTCATTCTTCACAAAAACAACTTACATACTTCACTATACTATACAATGCTTCTTTTACGTTGGTTTCAGGTCAGTTTGGGCAGCACATTACCATCTTCTTCATAGCATGCAAAATAATAAAAGTTTTGATTCTCATCTAGTGTGCTAATGAGGATCAAAAGATTTGCATCTGCATGTGAAAAAAGGAATATCTGGTATAATCAACTCTTTCTTTTCTCAATACAATAGTTTATGTAAAGACCAATTTAAGACTGCTCTTGCCAGTAACTGAAACTTCTCCTGTGTCTATAGAGAGAGAAGGGTCCATCTACCACCTGTAGAGAGCACAGTACTTTAAATGTTTTTAGTACATACCTCGAGGTATGAGCGCGGCTTGTGAATGCTGCGATGCTGGGGTGATGGAGCATCCCATAGAGCACAGGGGTGCCCCTCCACATGCTCAGCAGCAAACCCGGACATGGATGGGAAGTACTTCCAGTCCACTTGCAAGTCCACCGGGGAGCGCGCCAGGGGGCCCCCCTGTGCCCCCTCAGCTCTGCGATCAGCTGCAGGGGGACCCTGGGTGCCCCCCTCCAGGCCCAGGAGGCACCAGTCACTGAGCCAGGGGGTCCCCCGGTGCACTCCCTGGTGGACCCGGAAGTGCTTCTGGTCCACTTCTGGGTCTGGTGCCGAGCATGCTGGGGAGCCCCCCATGCTTCTGCGGGATGATCCATCTGCCTCAGCCTCACAGCATTCATAAGCCACCTGCTACCTAGAGGTACAGTAAAAGCTCTGTTATCTGGCATCCCCCAGGGATGCCGGAAAACAAATTATGCTGGTTAATTGAGCAGCCCCTGCCACCACTTCTCACACCACATCTGAGGCATGCCTCCACCCCTCCTGCAGCATCTCCGCTGCTCCCGCAGGGCCCACAGGACCAGGAGGCAGGTCCCACACAGCCTGTTATGCTCCTGGGCCGTGGGGGCTCAGCAGCGCAGGTTGTTTTGCCCCGAGCCATGGGGGCTTGGAGAAACTGGAAGTGCCACAATGGGCACTTCCGGTTTCACTTTATCTTACAAGCCAGCATACTGGTTAGTGGAGCATGCTGGCTTGTAAGATGCCAGATAACAGAACTTTTACGGTATGTAGAAAAAACATTTAAAGCTGTGTCTATGTCCAAATCTCCGAATCTTTCTGAATGTCTCCAAATCGATTTGGAGGGTTCTGATTCGATTCAGAGAGATTAAAGCATCCTCTGATTCATTTCAGATTCAGAGATTTGGCCACCGAATCAGGCCAAATCTCTGCCGAATTGAATCAGGGACTGAAGCTTTGCACAGCCCTACTGACAACAGACAAGAAAGTTTTCCTTTTTTTTTTTCCTGCCCCAACTAATTTCTAAAGCGTTAACTATCGTTTGCATTTAGTAGCATTAATTTATAAGTAGAAACAAGCACAGATGATTATACTAGAACACAAGGCTTCTGGACACAGTATTATAGACTTTGTTTCACTCTCCTGAACATTCTTTTGAAACCTCATCCCAAATATAGTCACTGACATTTGGGGGCTTATTTCACTAATAGTTCTTTAAGCACCTAGTCAAGAGCCCAATTTGAGAAAAACAGAAAAATTGATAGTATTTGATCAGCTATTAATTAGACATACCTTACCTCCTCCAGGTGGAACACAGAAAATAGGACACAAGTCCCAGAAAGCTCCACAAGCAGCTTCTGACAAATGTTGCTCAAGATAGGAGCATCAGAAGGAGAAAAGTCACAGTACCCTATTAGCAGTAATTCTGTAGCAGAGTTATGCCACTGTGGCAATTAAGGAGGTCTGATAAAATGGGTGAAAACTACCAACAACTATTTTCTGCATAGTAGCAGTCCATACTAGTGCAGGGTTAATGGCATACCTCTAACAAGGGATCTTTCTCTGTCACTGGTACAGGGGCTATGGGCAATTCCATAGTAAAAAGTGGCTTGACCGCACTGTGTGCTGGCTATTCTCTGCTTCCCAAAAGGTAGCAGAAAGTTATAGGAGTATAAGTTAAATCAGCTTTAAAGCTACCTTGCAGGTAACTTACATGGGTAACCTGAAGCCCTCTTCATTCAGACTTCATTCCTGCAGGAGGGGTAGGACAGGAAAAGTTGGAATCAGAACAACAAACCCCGAACATCCATGAAGGGAAGTTTCGAGAGAGGATCTTGCAGTCTTTAGTGCTGCACATTTCCTGTTATTCTTATGAACAAGGTTGCTCACTGAGAAGACCTGCACTGTTCCCCAGAAATCCACTAGTTCTAGAGACTGCCTCACAGGTGTCCCTCAGTACTGTATTCTCATTGTCACAGAGCTGGGGAAGCATACAGCATAGCAACAATTTGCTTCTCTTTACTCCTTTTGTGCTAATTTTGGACCAGTGAGTCCTACTTACTCACAGGCAGAACAGCTTGCCCAAGTTTGGAACTTATTAAACAATAAAGCAAACAGAACTGAAAACAGAGCAATGGGGATAAATATGTGGCACCCCAAATTCTATGCGTGCGATTCTAGAGCCCTCTGGTTTCAATGATATTACACCCCCTGCCCCCTCAAAGCTTGTAAGTGAACACTCCACCCACTTCTAAACGTTATAGTTAATTAAATGTCTCAAATAGTTGCTACACTTATTAAGTCATCTCATGCTCAGAACATCTCAGTACATTTCAGTGTTCTAGTTGCTCTCACTAGAATTTAGTGTTCATTAAATTAAGTCATTTACATCTCTTAAATCTCTTTGTGATTTGGTCTCAACTCCCATTTGACTGAATAGCTTTAAAAAAGATAAGAACAAACTGATTCTTTTAATCAGTTCATAAGATTTTTCAGACAAAAATATTGTACCTGAAAACTCAAACTACTTTAAATTAAAACAAACAAACAAACATTGCCATGAATTTATTTCTTCTTGAGGACAAAGGAGAAAAATATTTTCAAAGGTGTAAATGAAAATTGTGTACAGAATTCTCATTGACTTTTTGTGGGAATTTGTCCTAGGAATCTCCTAATCATGCTTTTGACACATATGGCATAAATAAAAATTAGAAGTTAGAAAATCATCTTTGGAATCACCTTTACTACTTTCACTACTTTTAATATATACAGAATGGCTCTCACAATTTTAGCATTCTGATATGAAGAGGTCAAGGTACCCTCAGGTTCCCCACTGCTGAGCATGTTAAATGTGTATGTGAGATCACTGAGTGAGATCATGCAGAGATATAGAGTGAAGTGCCACCAGTATGCCGACGACACCCAGCTCTCCCTCTTTTTCAACCAATTCAAGTTTTGCAGTTTCAGGCCTTACCCTGTGCCTGGCTTGCTGCAGATTGAATAATGGTGAGTCAATTGAGGCTGAATCCACACAAAATGAAGGAGATCATGGTGGACAGATTTCATGACCTGGGGGGTGGAGGGAATAGGGACATCTATCACTTATGGGGATCAGCCTGCTCTTGTCACTCAAACTTCTCAGCCTGGATTTTTTACTGCACCTAGGTTTTCATGTGGTGGCCTTGCACCAACTCAATCCTGTGCCCATGCTTTCATAACCTCAACGTTAGACCACTGCAATAGCTACTGCATTGTGGCATTGCCATTAAGCACCATCCATAAGCTGCAGCTGGTGGAGAACATGGCAACATGGTAGCGGGTCATTGCTACAGTACTCCAATAAAAACCCTTCCCATAACAAGGGTTCTCCAGAGTCTGCACTGGCTTTAAATAACTTTCCAGGCACAATTCAAAGTGCTAGTTTTGTCTTATAAACCCTAAGCAGCTTGGATCGTACATACCTAAGGGATCACCTTCTCCCTTAATGTCCTATCATGATCCCTAAAATCAGCTGAAAGCAACCGCTTGCAAGTACCTTCTGTTCACTTAGCTTATTCAGCACAAAATGTGAGAGTTTATTGATGCTCAGCTCTTGAACTTGAGGTCCATCAGAGCCCGAGTCTGGACATTTTCCAGAAGCGCGGTAAGACTTCTTCATTTAGGTAGGGTTTTAGCAGCCAGGATTAATTCTGGGGACATTGTTTGGGGAGTTTGTTTTATTATACGCTGTTTTAATTCTTTATCTAATTTATCTCTTTTTATTATAAGCCGCCATGAGCCCTTTTTGGAGAGAGTGGCATATAAATCTAATAAATAAAAGGAGAAACCCATCATAAACTAATGAAAACATCATAAAGTTTCTAGAACTCATCTTCACTTTGTACAATGAGCTCAAGACTGTCAGCATAAAGAAACTGTCCTTTTCAGCAGATGTTTATTTTTGTTTCTGTTCTTATTTGTTCAGTTTAAAAAACATATTCCATCTCATGTTGTATGAAGATTTATACTTTCAGTGCTAGATAAAGCCTGTTGAAGAAGAAAAAGGAATATCCTGAAGAATGTTGGTGCCAATATACACCACTGTTGAACACTATACAAATTCCAAAATTGTCAAATTGATTTGCACTGTACTAGATTGCAGCTTCCATGCTTAATGGAAAGATCAAATCAGACTAACATAAGTGTAGAAGCAGCCAATTCTTTCCAATAATTGGAAAAGGCCATTTCTGCTGACCAGATCAAAAGCTTCTATAAGACCTAAGAGAGGTGGGTAAAGAAATTTCATGTTTCCAACATTTTTCTTGAAGTTGCCATAGAGCAAAAAGAGAAAGGACTCTGATAATGCCTTGTCAGCACCATGTAGGAGAGAAATTATTTTATAATGGTTGCAATCACTTTGATCTTCTCCGTTTATACAACATTGCAATATTAACACACTTCACTGTTTGTGGTACCACCTTTCCCTCCAGGAGTTAAGCAACACATCAATGAATTTTTAAGCGTATGATTCCAGGTATGAAGAAATTAAGAAAGCAGTATGCCTCTTAGTTAACAAGTTTGGCCCACTTAAATCTCTTAGTGGAGATATCACTGATATAAACAGATGTAATGATAGATGGAGTAATAACAGTAGTCATGTGAGGCCACTGGTTTCTGTTGTAACAGCAAATGTAATTATCATGGTCTAGACCAATTTGCATGCCTCATAGAGGCACAAACAGATCGCATTAGTTACATTAGGAATCAGAATAGAATTTTGGATATTTATAATAAAAATTTCCACAGTTATCTGCTTCCTTAATTCTCAAGTTGGTTCCAATGACAGATGTAGCAACAGTGTATCTCTGGATGATAATGCTGTTGTCTGACTCCTTTCTCAGCCCATCCCCAATCTGGCTCTGAATAGTCACCCCCTGATGTTGACAAACCATTTTCTCTACCCCCTTCTTAGATCTTCTCTTAATCATTTCAGCCTACTTCACTCCACCTATCTTTTATGCTCTCTTCCCTTTAATATCATAACTCTCTGTTTTCAGTGACCCTTCCCCGTTGCTCTATTTTTTCTATTTAGCTGACCACTTCTTTAAAAAAAACCTTCATAAAAAAAGAAAGGTCACAAACTAACATGACAATTACTCAACAGCCTTGGCTCTATTTTCCATTGAATGCTTTCCAGGGGGATGGAATGTTGTATGCAAGAAGATAGGGCAATGTGCATTGATCCTATGGCAACGCTCTCTCTGTGCATAACTTAATTCCAGACCACTTTATAGAGTAGAAAGCCATCCAACTCTCTCCTTTTTGCCTGGGAATACATACTTCGTTGAGCAAAAGTCTGGAAGACTGCATTGCTTGTAAAACAATTATGGCAAATGTTTCACAACAAGGATCCCACTGCTCATTTAGTTGTACTGTTATCTGATACAGATCTTACATCCATGTGGACATAATGCAGCATATTCCTATATGTCTTCATTAATAAATTAAAAAGGCCGGTTCTGTTAGAATTCATATGGCAGGAAAGCAGCTTTGGAACCTCTGAACTTTACCATCTGACTATAGGAGCTTCACATTTCAAAATAAGCTTCTATTACCCAAAAGCACTTACAAATGCATTCCCTTTTTAAAATATTTTTTATTGCTATTATGTTTTTGTTGTTTTCCTTTTAGAGGCTTCAGGGTACGTTTTTGTTTGTCCATTGCAAGTTCATTCAAAAGTGATATTTTATATATTTATGATTCAATGTCCCCTTATATTTTCTGACAACTAGTAAGTTTTATTATGCTTCCTGTCATAAACTTTCTAAAAATCCTGTTTTTCTTTACAAGACAGGTCTGTGTTAGAGTTTTGTATTTTGTCCTACATTTCATAAGCAAATACAGATTTCAGGGACACCGACAGCCTGATTAAAGTTAAAGTTAACTAAAAAGAAACTAGTTCTAATAAAGAGACGTGTCTTTCAGGTTGTCAAGCAACAGATCTTAAATTACCGTCAAAGAAGTGAAGGTTTACAGAATGAATTTTCTTTATTGCAATTCATAAAATAATCATGAAACTCTTTCAAATGTTAAATGCTTTTCCACTGAAGCTTAACAAGTATTCTTGAACATGGTTTTCACATTCAAAAATGATAATGTAAACCCTTAGGACTGAAGTTGAAGAGGCAGGGTTAATGAATTATAACAATAATATTCTCAAAGTAATAAGGAACATACCACATAAATCCTAATCTGGCATGGAGGAATTCAAAAGGTTCTATCAGATTCATTATCTATTAATGGTCAGACTCAGCGGGACACAACAAATTCCCAAGATTTAGATTCCAAGCCATGTGATTTGATCTTAACATGGCAAATGGCAGGCTACATATCTTTCATTTACTGCAATTTCTGCAAGTCAGTATTTAAATTACTGTAAAAAAATCCTTGAAGATACTCCATTAAGGGAGGCTCTTAAATATTAAAGAAGTAGTTTAAATAGCTTGGATCACAAAATTATCCAGGTAGATGTTACCATTCAAAGTACAAATTAAACTGCTTAAACAGCAACACTATACTAAAGAAGTGGTGGACCATTCAATCCATTACACTAAATGGAATCTTTTATCAAAATGTGAAGAAAATAAAATGCAGAAAAGTAGAAATTGCCAAATACTGCTGAATGTTGGGGCAAACTCATTAAAGGATTAAATATGAACCCCTATCTTTCACATTTTAGAGCGGCTGTTATGATAGCTGTTGTCTTGCTCAGGAATTTCTCAGAACCAAGGATTCTGACCAAGGTCTGCTTTAGTCAGCAAGGGAGTTTCCAAGTTGCTAAAGGAGAGCCTTGTCATAATTTCAAACCAATTCTAACTGTTTTTTGGTAGAGCTTTTGAAACAATGGTCCTCAACTTCCCAGGCCAAATATAACTACCCTGAACTACTAACCTCAAAACAATACTGAATTATGGATACTGTATTAGATCAATTGCTCTATTAACTGAACTAACTAGCAATATTTACTTAGGCCATGTGCAGACATTCATTTTCTCCTAGGAGAGTCATGGATCTCCCAGGAGAAACTGCAAGTATACAGATGTTCAGGATTTTTCTCCCAGAGAAATACGGCCACCTTAGGAGAAAGACAACTCAAGAATAACTTGGGTTAAATCATTCCTGGGACAGCAAATGTATGTATATGTTCTCTTCTGAGGAATGCCACAGCACAGTATTCACACATCCCAGGGTTCTTTGCTCCTACCCTCCCCACCACCAGGAGCATGGACCTGCAGATATCCCCAAGAACTGATATAAGGTGGTAAT
The DNA here is from genome assembly GCF_000455745.1 of Alligator sinensis. Taxonomy (NCBI): domain Eukaryota; kingdom Metazoa; phylum Chordata; order Crocodylia; family Alligatoridae; genus Alligator; species Alligator sinensis. Next base: position 2,951,369 of record NW_005841924.1, read on the forward strand.
ATGTTCGTCAGTTTTGGTTGTGTCATCCTGGAGTCAAGTATCTTTACCCACTGTGGCAATTGCATGTCTGTGACCTTCTCAAACAACATAAGTAATTAAGAGATCCTTAGCTCCTTCCTCCTGAAATACGGAGATGGTGTTGTGCATTTCTCTACAATTTGTACCTATCTGGGATGAAAACCCAACCTACAAGGTCATCTTTTGTTTCCAATTACGAATACATATAGCAGAAGTTTTTAATATCCAAATTAAACTGTTTTTTGTTTTGCTTTGTCTGTCTCTATCCATCAGGAAGTCCTCAGTGACTGAGCATCAGTTGTGAACAGTAGAGGAATTCTTGTTTTGAGTTAAACAAAATATCAGGAGGTGATAATCCAGGATCCTTTAGTACCCTTCTGGGCTAGGGACAGACATTACACATAAACCAGTTTAAGTGATCATAAAGTGGTTTAAACCTGTAATAGAACAGATGTTTAGAGCACATAAACCAGTTTGAAAATGGCTGAAACCAGTTCGAGATGAGCCTGGTTGAATGTAGTATCAGACTTAACTGATTTGATTCAAACTGGTTTATGCAATGTCTGTCCCAGACCCGTTGCGGGTTTAAGTTAAACCAGACTCCCTCAGCATCCTGGCATGCTCTCTGGGCTGGGCAGGGCTCTTTGCTCTATAGCAGAGCTGGCCCTTCCCCTCTGCTCCCTGGCTGTAGCTCATCAGAGACTGCAGGCATCTGCCTGGCTTCCTCCTGTTCCTCACTCCCCATTCCCTCCTAAGCAGGGATTGCCCCACCCCCTCTGCCTTATACAGACACCTCTCAACATTAGCTAGTAGACCACATGCTGGCTAAGGTCCCTACTGTGGCAAATGGGACAAAGGCAGAATCAACAGGTAGCTGGTAATGTCCCTCTGTTGTTTTGTTAATGGGCTGATAAACATTGAGTTAGAGGTGATAAACACTGTGCCATCAATTCCGTGCTGGGCTGGTCAGAAGGGGGGGAGGGGGGGGGGGGTGTCCTGCCGGGGCGTAGCCACACACCCCTCAGCTCAGCACTGTCGAAGGGAAGGGAGGGCTGCTCTAGTGCCCCCGGCTTCTAGCCTGAGTCACTCCAGGCATGAAGTGGGATGTCTGTACAGTTACAAACTGATTCAGCCTAGCCAGGAGACTAACCTGCACAGATTGAATCAATTCAGGCTCAGGCTTTTTGAGAGTAGGGAATGGATCCAGTCGGATCTGGAAAGGTTGGAAAAATGGTCAGAATGAAATAGGATGCAGTTCAACAAAGACAAGTGCAAAGTGCTGCATCTGGGCAAAAAGAACCACCAACACAGTTACAGGCTAGGGGATGACCTTCTCAGTAGCACAGCAGCGGAAAGGGATCTTGGAGTCATAGTTGACTCCAAGATAAGCATGAGTTGTCAATGTGACAAAGTGATCAACAAGGCTAACCACTCTTTAGAATTAGCAGATGCATGACTAACAGGTCCAGGGAAGTGATGCTTCCCCTCTATGAGGTTTTGAGCGCCGCACTTCAAGAGGGATGTAGAGAATCTTGAGAGATTTCAGAGGAGGGCCACTTGTATGGTCAGAGGCCTGAAGGCAAGGCCCTATGAGGAGAGATTGAGGGACCTAGATCTCTCCAGCCTTCACAAGAGAAGGCTGAGAGGTGATTTTGTGGCTGTCTATAAATTCATCAGGGGAGGGCAGCATGGAATAGGAGATGCTCTATTTACTAGGGCACCCCCTGGAGATACTAGGAAGAGTGGTCACAAATTGACAGAGAGCAGATTTAGGTTGGACATTAGAAAGAACTTCTTCACAGTAAGGGTTGCCAGAATCTGGAATGGGCTTCCAAGGGAGGTGGTGCTCTCCCCTACTTTGGGGGTCTTCAACAGGAGACTGGACAAGCACCTAGCTAGGGTCATCTGATTTCCTGCCCAGGGCAGGGGGTCAGACTAAAACTCTTTCCTACCCAGGGCAGGGGGTCAGACTCGATGATCTACTGAGGTCCCTTCCAACCCTAACATCTATGAATGTTTATCCCTAGCCCTGTAGTTTAAGAGTGGTAAATACAAGTCAGGATCTTACTTCCCAGTGTCTTTCATAGGTGCTTTATTATTATGCTACTGTCTTCTCTCCAACCAGTCTAAAATCAATGTTTCACTAAAAACTGCTTACATGCATACCTACTAAAATGTGGTCCATTAACAGACATTAATATATCAGGTTTACACTGTCTACAAAAATAGATTTTAAATGTGTGATTACCAGTCTAGCTGCACTGCCTTCTAGGGACCCTCTCTCAGGGAAAAGACAATAATAATCTAAAACAAAGCAAGCAAATATATGCCTTCTTTGTTCCCAAGCTACCAACACTGGCTTTTTCACTTGACTTGATCTGCATTTTTGGAAGATGCAAAAAATGGTTAATGACAACATTGGGACTCTCACTTAAGGGCAATATAATATGTTTTTGGCCTTTCTAAGACCGATACATTTGCAAGTAAAAGAAGGTCAGTACGGTAGTTATTAGGCTGGAAGCCTGTAGCCTAATACACTCAAGCTTGCCAATGTCAAATTGTGACTGAACTGTCTGGTCTTCAGGTTAACTAAAGCTGGGGAAATTAAGAAGCTAACAGGAGCCAGAATCTCACACCTATTTATGAGCTACAGTGATACTAAGGACTCAAAACTAGACCCAGAGAACAACAGTATCAGTAGAATTCTGATTCCTTTTGCCTCTAGACCAATACAGCTACAACCTGGATACATGACACATGGAAGATTTCAAATTTTAGCCTATTTTTTCAATGAAATCTTCATAATTTTACGAGGAAGCAAGTTTTACCACCTGAAACCTGAGACCCTGTTCCTGCCTTTGTTCGAGGTAATTTGCATCATCACAGAGCCTAGAGATACCTTACCACATAAGAAATTTCTGCCTAGAACAGCTTTCTATCCTTTTGCTCTTCTGTGAACTATGAAATATTATAACCAGAAGGAAATACGACTACATCCTGCCTGTCACCAAACAACTTCAAGGTAAACAGACTATTCCAACTTTTCATAGTTTCATAGTTAGTAGGGTCGGAAAGGACCTAAGCAGATCATCAAGTCCGACCCCCTGCCATGGGCAGGAAAGGATGCTGGGGACTCTCAGTCAACTTATGGCCGTTGTTCCTTGTTAGCTCCGGTAGTGCTTGGGGGAACAGGGACTCTCCCATTGCCTGCTGGTCCCCCTTGGCAAGTTTATAGGCAGCCACCAGATCCTCTCTCAGCCTTCGTTTGTGCAGGCTGAACAGGTTCAGGTCCCATAGCCTCTCCTCATAGGGCCTGCCCTGCTGCCCCTGACCATGCGAGTGGCCCTCCTCTGGACCCTCTCGATGCTATCCATGTCCTTCCTGAAGTACGGTGCCCAGAACTGGACACAATACTCCAACTGCAGCCTGACCAGTGTCGCATAGCGGGGGAGGATCACCTCCTTGGACCTGCTCGTGATGCATCTATGGATGCATGGCAAGGTGTGGTTAGCCTTCCTGACTGTGTCCCCACAATGGCAGCCCATGTTCATCTTGGAATCAATAGTGACTCCAAGCTCCTTTTCTGCCTCTGTGCTGACAAGAAGGGAGTTCCCCAGCCTGTAGGTATGCTGCTGGTTCTTCCTCCCCAGGTGCAACACCTTGCACTTGTCTGTATTGAAACCCATCCTATTCTCATCTGCCCACCTCTGTAACCTGTCCAGATCTAGTTGTAGCCTGTCCCTCTCTTCTAGCGTGTTCACTACTCCCCACATCTTAGTGTCATCTGTGAACTTGAACAAGGTACTTTTCAGCCCGTCGTCCAAATTGCTGATGAGGATATTGAACAGTGCAGACCTGAGGACCGAGCCCTGGGGAACCCCACTGCCCACGTCCCTCCAGGTCAAAAATGACCCGTCCACCACCACTGTCTGGGTGCGGCTCTCCAGCCACCAAGTTAGGTTTTCTCTGAACCTAATCTGCATAAAATGAACTGTTCCAAACAGGAGATTTTACCACACCTTTAACTCTCCTATGAAATATAAACTCATTTTTACCTAGAAGAACTTTTACAATCTTTTCTCCTATGCCTGAAGAAGGGTGCTTGAGCCCAAAAGCTTGTAATTAAAGATTTTTTTTTGCAAAAATCTAGTTGGTCTAATAAAAGATACCACCTCTATCACGAGTTCTGATTCTTTTTGCCTCTAGATTAATATGGATACAACCTGGATACCTGACTGGTGGTAAGATATATTTTTAAGCTAATAATCAGATTTTTTTCCGTTTTCTTTTATAGCATCCCTTTTATTTAAAAAAAGGCAAAAAAGACTTGGGTTTCATTTCACTTGGAGGGCACAATTCAAATTTCTGTACTATCATTTCATAATTAGCCTTTTCTGCCTGAGCTATTTGAAAACTATTAAAAATATGTGAAGTGTGCCAGAACCAGCTGTCAGAAATAATCACCCTTGTTCTGTCTTTTATATTGCTGAAGATTGTAGAAATAAGGTGAAGTGCTATTTCAGCTTCTCTCATGGTCCTTTGCTTTTTCAGAGAAAGTTCTTTTCTTCCCCTCATGGTTTTTTTTTTAGTTTGCTTTACTCCTGGTAGCACAAAATCATTCAGAGGTAAGGACTAACAGAGGCCTGGTAGCCAAGACCTTTGTGCTTAGTTCTAGCAGATCAGCATGAGCCTCTGCAAAATGTAATCAGTTCCAGTTGCTCCTATCAGTACCTCTCTTAATAGGATACAGAGGATAAAATTACTTTTTTATTCCCCCTAATGAAACATACCAAAAGCAGAAATTATTTCTGCTATTCAAATTAACTAGAAAAACCACCACTTCCTGAAAGTATTTCCTTAACCAAATGTGCTTCCTTTCTTCCTCTGAGAAGCTGTCTTCCACATTAGTTCAAATAGTTCTTTTGTTGGTTCTAGGCATTTGTTGGTTCATTTCCTCATTGAGCAATCATCCAGACAAGGAGAGCCATCATGAAACTGTGCATCCATCTTCTCTCAATGGCAGTTGCTGAAACTTCATAAAGGGTATGGACAGTTGTTATACTCCTAGTGGGAGAAATGCCACTCTCCCACTAGAAACTAGGAGCCTACAGGTTTTCATGATACTTCTCCTGCAGGAAACATGCTGATCTGAAAAATCTTCCTCCTTGCAAAAAGGAAGGCCTCTCCTGTAGAAGATTTTCTCCTGCAGGACTGAAAGCCTGTCTGGTTCTAACACTTGACTCCTTTCAGGGCTCAGGAGTCTAGTACAGAGAAATGCCATATGGGGAAGGTGTGGGAAGCAGATGCTGCTGGATTCCTCCTGGTTCCTGGGAGGAGTGGAGCAGCAAGGTAAGGCTTGCTGTGCCTTTTCCAGACCAGAGTGGCCATGGTTGGTGGGATTCATGAGGACCATTTCCCAGCCACCTGACTCCTCCCAGACATGGGAGGAGTCAAGTTGCCACTGCTCTCAGTGCATCTTCCAAACCAGAGTCACCCTTTTGAGGACCAGGAGAAGTGGAGCAGCAGCTACTCCTTGCAGCTTTCCCTAACAATGTTGATCCCAGTCCAAAGAAGGTGTAGGGAGCTGGGAAGAGAAGACTTCTGCAGTCTTCTTCTCCTGGGAAGATTTCTACCACAAGTTTCCTAGAAATGAAAACTTGTCCATGGCCTAAGACTGCTTACAGTGCACTAAGGCTGAGAGTCTCCCTGTCCACTCATGTACATTAGGGCTGTGCAAAGCTTCAGTCCCTGATTTGATTCGTTGGAGATTCAGCCCAATTCAGTGGCCAAATCTCCAAATCTGAATCAAATCAGGAGACCCTTTAATCTCTCCGAATCAAATCAGAACCCTCCGAATCGATTCAGAGAGATTCGGAAAGATTTGGCAATTCGGACACAGAGACAGCTTTAAATGTTTTTTCTACATACCTCAAGTTACCAGGTGGCTCATGAACACTGCAATGGTGGAACAGATGGAGAGTGGGGAGCCTCCCCAGCATGCTTGGCAGCAGATCTGGAAGTGGACCAGAAGCACTTCTGGTTCACTTCCAGGTCCACCAGGGAGCACACCAGGAGGCCCCCCCGCATCCCTCCAGCTCAGCAACTGGTGCCTCCTGAGTCTGGTGGAGCACCTGGGGTCCCCCAATGGCCAATTGCCGAGCTAGAGAGGGTGCGGGGAGCCCCCCTGTGCACTCGGCAGAGGACCCGGAAGTAATTCCAGTCCACTTCCAGATCCACCGCAGAGCACACAGAGGGCCCACCCATGTTCCTGTGGGACACTCCATCTGCCCCAGCACTGCAGCATTCATGAGCCACACCTGGTACCTCAAGGTATGTAGAAAAAACATTTAAAGCTGCTTCTACGGCTGAATCACTGATTCTCTCAATCAACATCAAATCTTCAGATTCGGAGTCAGCCGAATCGAATCAGGGACAGTGATCTGAATAAACGAATCAAATCACTATCCCCAATTCAGGCCGGAGCTGAATTGAATATGGCCCATTTTGCACACACTAATGTACATTTCCTATTAAGTCAAATTTTCTTATCTAAGAAATGGGCAAGGGATACAATTAACCTTTACCATAGGTGCAATGAGTGATGTTGTCATCATAAATATTTATGTGCTCCTTGTAACTCTTAACAAAACAGTGGAAGAACAAGGTTCAGAACTTCTGGGAACTACTCCTACTTGATCTTGTTCAAATCTCTGAAAATCCATTAAAGTATCTACTTTTTGTAATAAGTGGTCATTTTAGCCAGAAGATTAAATCACAATAAGGCAGTGAACAAAGTGGAAATTTTCTGATGCAGGGTCATAGAATCACAGAACATTAGGATTGGAAGGGACCTCTGGAGGTCATGTAGTCCAACCCCCTGCTCAAAGCAGGACCAGCCACAACTAGATCATCCCAGCCAGAGCTTTGTCTGGCCAGGTCTTGAAAACCTCCAAATATGGAGACTCCTCCACCTCTCTGGGTAACCTGTTACAGTATTTTACTACCCTCCTCCTAGCGATAAAAATTCTTCCTAATATCTAACCTAAACTTCCCTTGCTGCAACTTAAGACCATTGCTCCTTTTTCTGTCATCTGCCATCACTGAGAACAGTCTTGTTCCATCCTCTTTCAAACCCACCTTCAGGTAGGGGTTGAAGGCTGCTATTAAATCCCCTCTCAGTCTTCTTTTCTCCAAACTAAATAAGCCCAGTTGCCTCAGCCTTGCCTCATAAGTCATGTGGCCCAGCCCCCTCACTATTTTGTCACCCTCTGCTGGACTCACTCCAATTTGTCCACATCCTTTCTGTAGGGGGGGTGCAAAACTGAACACAGTACTTCAGATATGGCTTCACCACTGCTGAATAGAGGGGAAGAAACACTTCCCTTGACGTGCTGGCAACACTCCTACCAATGCAGCCCAATATGCCATTAGCCTTCTTTGCAACAATGGCACACTGCTGTCTCATATTCAGCTTATTGTCCCCAGGTCCTTTCCTGTAGAGCTGCTGCTCAGCCAATCAGCCCCCAGCCTGTACTGGTGCATCAGATTACTCCATCCTAAGTGCAGGACTTTGCATTTGCCTTTGTTGAACCTCATGAGATTTCTTTTGGCCCAATCCTCCAATTTGTCTAAGTCACTCTGAATCCTAGCCCTACCCTCCAGTGTATCTACCGTTTCCCCCAGCTTGGTGTCATCTACAGGCTTGCTGAGGGTGCAATATATGCCATCTTCCAGGTCACTGATGAAGACATGAAACAAAACCAGCCCCAGGACCGACCCCTTGGGCACTCCACTTGATAACAGCTGCCAACTAGACATGGAGCCATTGATTGCTATCCTCCGAGCCCAATGATCCAGCCAGTTTTCTATCCACCTTACAGTTAATTCATCCAGGCCATACTTCCTTAGCTTGCCTGCAAGAATGTTGTAGAAGACCATATCAAAAGCCTTGCTAAAAATCAAGTTATACCACATCCACAGAACCAGTCATCTCATTATACAAGGCAATCAGGTTGGTCAGGCAGAACTCGCCCCTGGTGAATCCATGCTGACTGTTTTTAATTACCACCTTCTCCTCCAAATGCTTAAAAATCTATTCCTTGAGGATCTCTCCATGATTTTTCCAGGACTGAGGTAAGGTCAACTGGTCTGTAGCTCCTTGGATCCTCCTTTTTCCCTTTCTTAAGGGTCCCTAGTCAATAGGATGCCACCTCAGTATCTAAAAGAATCTGGCCCCTTGTCTCTGAACATGAAGTAATATACTTTTCAAGCTTGCAGGACAGAGGGGCAGAGTTTCTTCATCTTGTTTTCAGTTTATCACAGAATGCCTAAAGATAGAACTTTTCACATCATCACCCACAGCAAAGGGCAAAATAATGCTGGGTGCCCAGTTCAGATTCTAACTCAGTGCTGAGATAAATCTGTGAAGTGGCAAATAAAGCATTCTTTTCACTGGAGAAGTTTCAATTTTCTGTGGCTTTTGCATACAGGAAATGCCAATAAGCATGGAAGTTAGAAATGATGTTATTATAGTCATCTCTAACAACTGTAGTAAGTTGTCTAACATCTATGTAACAGTGCCATTAAAATATACTAAAAATACAGAAGAGATGAGACATTCACAACAGCTGTAAACATTACCTTGTGTCTAGCTACTTAAAGAAGTGTACTGCCGAAGAAAAAAATTAACTGGTTTTATTTTAAACTGAAATAATATTAGTATTCTTTCACTTCTGTACCATACCCAAAGGAGGCAATTATTTGCCAGAATTATACTTTAAGCTATAAAGGCAGAAAGTGATCAGGCACCAACATTTTTATAAAGAGAGCAAAATATCATCTTACATCAAATTCTGTAAAGTTAAGTTTAAAATCTAGTTATTAAACTAGTTGTCAAGTAATCAATTCCTACTCAGATTGGAGAATTAATCCAATATTCTTTAGGGTAACCTTATGAAAAATGAAGCAGCAGGCCTTTGACATCAACTGTTCTGCTAATCTATTGCTTCTCTTTTCCATCTCTGGTTGCCAACAAGAACTATTACCCAGCATGGGTTATTTTACTATTTGTTTTGTGCCTTCTTAATACCTTCAAGTCAGGAAAAATATAAATACTATTTTTAAGAAGTGGTTAATGCGCCATTAGAACAGAAATCTGTACTCATGGGATAAACAAATATAGACAAAATTACTGCATACTTCCCATGACAATGTTTGATTACACCTAGAGAATCACTTCATTTCCATTTTAAGACAAAATACAGAACTCATGCAAAGCTGGTCTTATAGAAAACCGAAAGGCTGGGAATGATGAAAAAGGTACCTACAGTCCCCCTAAACCAATGCTGAGATAAAGGTCCATTGCCTAATGCTAATGGCATGTTCTCACAGTTCATTCTTTATGCTCTAATCATATTCTTAATACCCCTGTTGATGTTTTATGGAAACTTAGAAACATATTGTTCCTGTTCAGTATTTAACATGAGGAGGAAGAGAGGAAAGACAAAGGTATTCCAGCACAACAGTTTTAAAAGATTTTATATCCTATTACAAGTCAAATAATATGTGCTTTTTGTACGGTGCATCTGGCAATTTTAGTTCTTTGTCATTTACAGAATGCCTACTTTTGTACACCAAGCAGCATGAATTGACTGACTTTACTATTCCCAACCAGTACACATCTGGTAATGTTAACAGGACAAACTTCATATCCTAGAACAAGGGACAAAGGGTCAGCTTCCTTTAAAAAAAATCCAGTCTGTCTTCTCTTACTTCAGAGCAGGAAAGAAGAGAGAAGATTCGGAAAGAAGAGAAAAGATTCACCCAAGTAAAGAAAAAACTCACTCTAGTTGGGAGAATATATCTTGCAAATCTCCACGATGGAAGCAAATAAATCAGAACAGCAGAAGCCTGCATCTCAAAACTATGGCCAAACTAGTCTTATTAGATTATGTTGCCTAACTAGAAGCTCTCTCAGAACATTGGAGTCAGGAATATGTTATTTAGCTATCTCACAAAATCATACATTTTGATAATACAAAAATGTTGACTCTAATCTGCATGTCATTAGCATTCAAATCACATCATCCATATCAAAAGTGCAGAAGGCATTGGTCCACATCTGGACTGGGGTCAAACAAGGTTGCATGATCACCCCCACCCTGTTCACCATCTACCTGACCAATGTTCCCTCTAAGGAGCAGCGGTCCATAAGCGCACTTAGTCCGTGCGCGTGCCGCCTTGGTCCGGTGTGGGATACTTGCTGAAGGGGGCTGAGGGCTGGGGGCCGGAGACCAGGGGCTGGGGCCAGGGGCTGGAGCTGGGGGCTTGGGGAGGATTCTGGGGGCCAAGGGCTGGAGCTGGGGGCCAGGGGCTGGGAGCCAGGGGCTGGTGGCTGCAGCCAGAGGCCAGTGGCTGGAGGCTAGGGCCGGGGGCCAGGGGCTGGGGTCTGGAGTTGGGAGCCAGGGCCCAGAGGTCAGGGACTGGAACTGGGAGCTGGGGGCCAAGGGCTGAAGCCAGGGGCTGGTGGCTGGAGGCTGGGGTCAGGGGACAGGGACCAGGGGCTGGAGCCAGAGCCTGGCACAGGCTTTGCCGGCTCCGGGGAAGTGCTCCACTTACCCGCATCACATCAGGGCTGGGGAGTGGAGCACTTCCCTGGAGCCGGCGGAGCCCGCGCCAGCCACCCGCCCCAGCCTCCATCCCTGCCTTGCCTCACCTCGTACCTGACCATCATCATCCACCTCATCCAAAATGATCTACCATCCGGCATCAGTATCCAGTATTGACTGGACGGGAAGCTTTTCAATCTTGGGCGCTTCCGGGCAAAAATGAAATTCACCACCGAGAAGATCCATGACCTTCAGTTTGCAGATGATTACTGCGTGATGCCTCACTCTGCACAGGATGTGCAAGCCAGCTGAACATCCCTCACACTATTTACATAGTTGGGGAGGCTCTGGAGTACATGGAGCACTTTCTGTATCTCAGCAGCCACTTCTCTCAATGGGCTACCATCAATTAAGAAGTTCAGCACCAGGTCAACTGCGCCAGTGCCGCCTTTTTCAAGATGTAACAATGTGTCTTTGAAAATAGAGCTCTTCAGAAGTCAACGAAGGTCCTGGTGTATAAGACTGTTGTGCTGACCACCCTCCTCTACTGCAGTGAAGCCTGGACAATCTACCAATGCCACATCAAGATCCTCAACAGCTTTCACCAGCAGTGCTTGCGTCAAAACCTGGGGATCAAAAGGGAGGACCGCTGGACCATGAAGCTGCATCCACCAGCATCAAAGCCTTGCTCTTGAGAAATCAATTTCAATGGACGGGCCACTGCATCCAGATGTTTGAGAACCGCCTCCCTCGCCAGATTCTCTTCTCCCAGCTTTCCATTGGCGAACGCTCAAAGGGCGACCAAAGGACACAGTACAAAGACATGCTCAAGGTCATTCTCAAGCATGGAAGCATTGACACCAATGGTTGGGAGGAGCAAGCTGCTGACCATCAGGCATGGCGCCACCTGGCCCACCAAGGCACGCACCACTTTGAGGCCCAACGACTCAATACCGAGGTGGAATGGTGGCAGCAGAGGAAGGAGAAGGAGACCAGCCCAGGGCTGCAAATCCCACTCCCCCATGCAACAACATGCCCCCATTGCCGAAGAACATGTACATCCAGAATCAGGCTCCTCAGTCACCTGGGGATCCATCAAGCCTGACGGACGTCATCCTCAACTTTGAGGGACCACCGCTGCTGCCATCTCAAAATCGACTGAAGGGAGGGGGAGGAAAAAGACTACTATACCGAATGTTATACTGTATTTGTCAGAATCTGAGATTACTTCAAATTTAAGAAGACCGCCCCCCACAATAATTAATGGAAAAATTATACATTTGTTGTAAGTTTCCATGTAAAAAATCTAATTATTGGAAGTCATTTAAAATTTATTTCCTCTACCACTCAGGCAAGGAAAGCAGGAGCAAGGAGGCAAGTGGTGAGGAAAGCGGTAGTGGGGCCTGACAGAGGGGAGGCAAACAATGGTGGGGAGGCAAGCAGCTTGCCCCTTTCCCCCATGTCACCTGCCCCTCCACTATTCTGCACCCTGATGCCTGTCCCTCCAACTACCTGTCACCCCCACTACCTGCTTCTCACTCCAGCCATTGTCCCCAGCTGCTCTTAGTGCAGGGTGAGCCCCGGAGCCCCTTCTAACCCACACTACAGGAAGCAGCTGTGCAGGGAGCCAGGAACAGCAGCAGCAGCATGTAGGTTCCCCCTTCCAGTGTTTGCTGCCTCCCTGGCTACCCTCTGACAGCTCCTCTGCTGGCTGGGAGCAGGCACTGGAAGTAGAAACCTGTGCACGGCTGTCGCTGTTGCTGTCCCTGGCTGAGTTGGGCTTCACACACAGCAATGTGGGGCAAGAGTAGTTATGGGCTACCCTCTTGTCTTCATCAACAGGGGACAGTGACAGCAATGCACAGGTTCTTCTTTTCAAAGCCTGCTCTCAGCCAATGGTGGAGGAGAATCAGGCAGAGAACAGGCACTAGAAGGAAGAACCTCTGTGCCACCACTACTTCTATGGTGGCCCTGCACCCAGGTCAGCTGGGAACACCACCTCCCAGCTGGAGCATTCCCATACTCAATTCTACAATGAGGCTTTGTTTTCCACATGATGAATGGGGAAAAATCCCTCATTTTGTAATTGACTGACTGCAGTAATTTAGGACCTAATATTGACTCTAATTATGTACAAATATCAAGAAAATCTTTAACCTAAATGCTTTTCTCTATTCATTACTATTGTCAAGTTGTTATAGCAAAGGATTGAGAGTCTGACCAAATAAAAACCATAAAAGATTTTGAAAATATTCTTATCCATTATACTGCTCAAAATTAAAAGGGAAATTTCATCATAGATCGTTAGTTTCACGATCAGTTTTTCCACGAAAGTGTAATCTTTCAGCTGAAAAGCAAAATGTTTAATGAATTAAAAAGTAATTTCTAAACTTTTAAATGAAGATAAATGTTCTGAAGAAGGATAAATATTGTTTTGAAGCTATCTAAATATCTTACATTAAAAAAGTCAACTACAATTCCATATTATTTATAGGAGACAGAATATAAAGAAACACACAAAAGCTACATTTTGCATTTACAAAAACGTAGCCATTTACAAAATAGCTTTTGAAAAAGAATTTGCCTTTCAAGCTTTGCCAGCAGTAGGATACCAACATAAAAGAACTGCCTTCCTAGCAGATTTAGAAGGCTAAGCAATTACCACATTAGGGAAAATGGGCTCAGAAATTTCCATCAATTGGCAACTGGCAGAAAAGCATCTCTTCATCTGCCAACCTCTACAATGCCCTTGGTGCCAACTTCAATGTACACTTCACAAAGGCCAAAAAACAAATAAAAATAAAAAAATAAAAAGAAGCAGCAACGGCAAATGCCAGAATCAGACACACTTTAGACAAGGACTTCAGACAAGGCAAAAAATATTTATGCCTTCTACAAAGGCAGAATCATTACTAGCTAGCACAAAGGGACTCAACACTAGGCTCTAATTTTCCTGAACCTATGGAACTCATAGGGTTACCTGTGCAGGGACTCCACTATGTCTCAGGATATAAAGCTAGGCAGTAGGTGACTTTCCTCGCTAGGAACCACGTACTTGTTGCAGAACCCAGCATCTTGTTGCAAGACTGCTAACCTTTCTAACCTGACTCATTCCCAGTTATATCCTCACATGGGTGATAAGCAGGTCTAATAAGGAACCTCCCAAAACAGTCAAATCTTATGATCTCAAGGCTGGCCTTGTACAACTGTACAACCAAGAAAAAAAAGGCAGCTGGACTTTAACAAATAGTTCAATCAATGGGGCAAAGTCTATTCAAATTCAGTTTCAATTCAAGTTCATCTCAGGACCTTAGCATAATGCACATTTAGACATGGGAAGAACCTAATATTACCAATGTGCTGTGCTGAAAGAAGCTAACATTTTAGTTTCAATTTGGAAAGTGAAAAGTTAATAACATCTTGATTCCCTTTCCTTAAGAAAAAGAGAGGGGCTGCAATCTACATGTGCTTGCTTCCATGGTTGAAACAAATCACACAGTAAGGCAGAGAAGACAATAATTGATCTCCTAATCGCTGAAAAAAAGAGGAAAGTAGCAAGTTAGCAGTGATAAGCAATCTAGAAGTCTGCCTATTCCACCCAAGAATACTTGTAGCCTCCTCATCACTATTACTGAGGTCACTGTCTCACCATGCCCTCAATCCAGTAGCAGGAGGAGGAGCTATTAATGCTGGTATAAAGTCTCTTCACTGAATTTCAAAGTCTTCCCAATGAACTGGGCTCTCTCCTCAATATGCCTGTGATATCACTAATGTGCTAATGTCACAGTCATCTACTGGAATTTTAGATTTTAGGGAAAATGCCTGAAGGCCTGAAATAAATTGTCCGTGAAATCTAAAAAAGAAGTAGTAATGGGTGGGGAAAATGACGTAGCAGGGAGAAGAGGGATTCAAAAGACAGTTTCAGTAAGAAGTTCTCATATTCCTTTGATCTGTGTGCACATTCTCTCTTTCGGTACTAAATGTTTACTGCACTATCTGTTAGGAGTGTGCAAAGCAGGCAGTATTCAATTTGGATTTGGATTCGGCCTGATTCGGGGGACAGTGATTCGGTTCACTGATTCAGATCACTGTCCCAATTTGATTCGGCCAAATCTGAATTTGAAGATTTGATTCTGATTTGGAGAATCAGCAATTTGGTCACAGACACAGCTTTATATGTTTTTTCTATGTACCTTGAGGTACTAAGCACAGCACATGAACGCTGAGATGGTGGGGCAGATGGAGCATCCCATGGAAGCATGAAGGAGAGGTTCCCCACACCCTCAGTGGGGGACCCCCCCCTCTCATGCCCCTGGCTCAGCAATCAGCCATGGGGGGACCTCAGGTGCCTTCCCAGACCCAGGAGGCACCAGTCGCTGAGCTTGGGGGCAGGGGCCCCACCCGCACACTCTACAATGGACCCAGAAGTGGACCGGAAGTACTTTTGGTCCACTTCTGGGTCCGCTGCCAAGCACATGGGGCCCCCCCACCTCGTTCCCATGGGACGCTTAATTCGACCCACCAGCTCAGCGTTCACGAGCCGCACTTGGTACCTTGAGGTATGTAGAAAAAGCATATAAAGCTGTGTCTGTGGTTGAATTGTCAGAGGCTTCCAATTCGATTTGGAGAGATTAACGGGTCTTCTGATTCAATTTGGATTCGGAGATTCAGCCGCCGAATTGGGCCAAATCTCCTCCAAATTGAATCAATGACTGACGTTTCGCATAGCCCTACTATCCTTTAGGTGGAAGCAACCATTTACTGGAAACAGAAGCCACTTGTGTTATTGAGGAAATGCACGTAAGCTCTTTCCTTCACTTTTTTCCTACTAATCTGTTTCCATCCGGGCCTGAAAAATGTCAAACCCACTTCTGAGAGGATAAAGGATGGCAATCCATATACTGTTAAAATACAATTAATATCCTTTATCACAGATTAGATAATTAAGTGTGACTAAATCACAGTTTTTGGCTTTTAAAAAAATTAATTGCTCTTGTACAAAATATTCCTTTTGGTTAACAAATCCAATTAAAGCTCATAAGAATGACAAGCAAGAACATTACAGAACTGTTAGCTGTTATAAATCAATCTCGCTGCTGTTGACTTACTCTAAATAAATTAATTTTTCAAATATTTTATCATTAAAATTTGAAGCATTTCCACAGCATAAAAGAAATACAGGAATACATACACATAGCAAGAGGCTTTCCAGGCAGTTCCAGATTTCCAGATTATGAAGACAGGTACTTTAAAAGATACCCAAGTGTTTGTTTAGCACCAGAGCATGATTGCTAATTAAAACTATCAACTGTTCTACTTTTCTTGAAAATGCAGTCTGAACATCTTCCATAACTATAATATGTGTTATAGTTAAAAACAAACAACTTTTTGAAATTGGCTTTTAGATACAACTTGAAATACGGAAATAACTTTATTAACAAGACTGAAAATTATGACAGCATATAAAAAATGAAGAATCCTAATTTCATAATTATTGACTATCCAAGATGGTTTGTTTTCTTACCTGCTTCCCATCCAGTGTACAAAGTCTCTTGACAACTCCTGAATCTAACTTAATGGCTTCTGTGATGTCAGTCAGGACTTGTTCAAAGGAATGTGCAGTCTTCTTATTCAGCAGAATTCTCACAGCTTTCCGTGGCTTCACTCCACTCCGAATAACAGTTACCAGCTTGGGTTTAATGAAATCTTTACTCTCTTTCACTTCACTTTTTGTAGCTGTCAAAGACATCAAGGATCGACTGGACCCAGTTCTTATATTCACACACCAGTTTGGATTGACATTCTTGGTATAATCAACTTTGCGATATGGCTCATTGGATGCACATACATAACTTTCACCTAAAAAAGAGAGACATTATGATGATTCAGAGTTTGTTTCTTTGTTCATTTTGGATGTTGCTTAATGCTAATTCTTCAGATATACATTTCCAAACTGACAGTTTCTTTTTTGAAGCATAAGTATCTACTGGATTTCATCTACATGTCTTTGAAAGGAAGTACCGGAACCTACCAGAGCTTCCAATCCAAGGCATAAGGCAAAGTCACCTGATAGAAAGGCTCACATAAAAAAGGAATAAAAATGGAATAATTGGAAATATTTCTCTCTATTTCAAGTGTTGACCCCTTCTCCACATAGTGCTGAAAGATCCCTGTAAGCAATTACATTTATGGGGCTCACAAAAGATGGTTATTTAAAGCCTTCTTCCACTTCATGGAACATATTCAAAAAGAGTAAGCCTATACTGCCAGTGCAGTTACCCCAAGATGCCCACAAATAAAGAGGCCCTATCCACTTGTTCTTGCACATACTGTTTATTAGTACACATAAAATTGCTTTTTGGTGCATGCCTCAGTTTATGGCATGCACCTAAGAATGGCCATGGGTATGCTCAAAACTGCTGTTGTGGTGAGCACACCTTTTTCACTGTGAAATACATGCAGAGGGAACATATAGCTTGAACTTTTTTCCTGGCAGTAGTCTAAGGATTGCTATGTAGGCAGGTATAGATATATCTTCCCTGTACATGCTTAGGGAAACAGACTTGATCATAATTATATTCTAATAAAAGACTCAATTATAAAAATAAATACAGATCCCTAAAAAAAAGTATAAGCATTTCCAAAAACCTGTATTTCAATATGTGATGACTTACTATATGAGTAGGCAACATCCCCGAACAAGGTATCTGAAATATTTTTATTGTTTAAAGAGGAAAACAGTTTTTAATCCCCCCATATCTCTAAAATCACAGGCCAGACTATGGTTGAGAAGAATTTTATGACAGTCACTTGTTAAAATGTTGCTATCACAGTTCTTTTACTCTTTAAAAGTACAAATGCAACTTCCAGACTTTCAATCCATTTTGTTTCATGGAATCCCCAACACACACAATCTACAGCAGAATTTAGGTAGACATTGTAGATGCCCACATACGCATACAGAACAAGCAGCAGCACCATGTGGCTGACATTTTTGGGGGGTCACTTCATATAACTACCTAAACAGCACAACAGAGAAATGGAAAATGCTGCCAGAAATAAAGAGTTTTGAAGTAGCTGCAACCATGCTGCAGACTGAATCATGATGACTCACTGAAGTTAGATTATGATATTTGTGAAAAATGCTGTTTTTCAGGGAATGATATAAAAGTTTATGAATATTCTGTGCTGAAATTTAGATTCCAATTTTGGTCCCAATGGCCTGTTTCTAAACTTGAAATGAACATGCAAGTTATAATTATACTGGCATATATTTAATCTAGTCATATTAATAAATGATGACTGATAAATATGTTAAATGTGATGTACATAGAAAATCTGAGTGCAGATAAAATAAAATATGCAATGTGGAACATTTATTACAAAAATACCTTAGGCTCTCTACAGTTAACCATTCTTTCTAAATGGAAACTAACTGGTTATTTGTCATACAGTAACTATGATTCTTTGAGAGGTTGTCAGAAGTGCAACCCCCATAAAGGTGAACATCTCATGTGCAATCAGAATTTTTTTTGACTACTAGTGTCAGATTCTCTGTGATCAAATGGTTGGACTTTTTCTTCCACTGGGTATCCATCCACCAAGAAAGACAACAAGCCTAAAAGGCCTGGTATTATTAAGGAAATAAAAATCTATAAATATAGGATATAAATGTGTGGATTAGTCATCCTGAAACCAGCATCACTGTTAGGGAGGAACTGAGAACACTGACCTCTTCCTCTAGTTCACTGAGTTGTACCACAAGCAAACTCTCACAGACATTACACCAAAAGAATTAAGGACCACAAGCAAGTCTAGCAAGTGACATCATAAGGCCTGGAGTCTTCAAAGCATCAAGCTTCTATCTCCCAGTGTTGAACTTCACTTTGGAAAGACTGGCAAGGCAATGGGTTGGTTTGGATGGAATTCTAAAATCACTGGAGAGATTAATTTGGTCTCTAGTAATAAAACCAACCTTATATCTTTTGGAAGGATATGGAAGGCAATCCAGCATTAAGATGCTGGAGTTTGCTTACTCTTTACTGAGGTAATAGCCATGAGAAAATGTTGGTTGTAGGGTGATAAACAAGGCACTCTGACCATAGTTCAATTGGGGCCTCTGTGACTGGACATCAAGTAAGAAGAAGAATGTTAGAAGGGTTCAAAAGGGTTTGATATTGGAGGGTGAGAGAAGGCAGTATAAAAATTAGCACAATGGTGAACGTTAAATAGGACTAAAGTTTGAACTGCTCGTGTTTCCTCTGCAGACCAAGACTCTGCTAAATCAGTATTATTCCAAGTTGCTGACACT
This sequence comes from Alligator sinensis, assembly GCF_000455745.1. Lineage (NCBI taxonomy): Eukaryota > Metazoa > Chordata > Crocodylia > Alligatoridae > Alligator > Alligator sinensis. The sequence continues at coordinate 2,970,305 of NW_005841924.1, forward strand.
GCCATATGAGAGGGTCCTGGCTTCTGGCTGTTACTTCTTGCCTAATGGGCTAAGAGCAGTTTACCCAGTGAATAATGAATGCAAATGCATAAATACCAGTGGTAGCAGGACTTGCTGTGTTCCTGTGTATCAGCCAGTCTTTCAGGTACACATATATACGTTCCCTACTTCCATGCATGCACTAACATGACCACTGGATATTTGGTGAACACTCTTGATGCCATGAAAATTCCAAAGGGGAAATTTCTGCAAGGAAATAATGATTTGGCCCTACTATAAATCTTCGATACTGCCTATGCACCATGTGGGTGGCCATAGGTAAGTGTACATCCTGCAAGAAAAGGATTCATCTGTAAATTAGCTTACAAGAAGCTACACAAAAACCTAAAAACAAAAATAAAAAACCCCAAACTAATCCCCCCTCCCCCCCTCGCCCAAAAAAACCCCAAAGCCTTCCTCCATAGTAGGTAAACAGTCTTTCATCTACAGCATGCTTTTGTTTAATCTCAATATTTTCTCTAAAGCCAACCAAGGAGCCCAGCCTACAGCAAGTAGAAGACATTTTATAAGCTCTTTTTGCTGTCAATGTTGTAATGACTGACAGTTGGCACAAGGTTTTATCTGACAGTTGTAGACCCTCTTAAAATAGGGAAAGTGATCCTGGCTAGACTAGAAGCTAACAGAATGTTGAACAGCTTGTGGGAATTCTTTGAGAAAAGTTCCAAAGTCTTGGCAGTCTGCACAAGGAACTCCTCAAACATTTGAAAGTCATTTGCTGCCAGTACTAGTGTCAAAGATACCACTTCATCCACTGACAAAGAAAAAAGAAATATTTGGGTGATGAGACTGGACACTGGATCCAATTCCACTTGCTATTTTGGCATTGGAAATCTGTCATTGATGCTACTGTGTA
>NW_005841924.1:2971295-2971642 GCF_000455745.1 Alligator sinensis
GCCTCAGGCTCTCCCTCAAAAAGAAAATGGTTTCTCAGTGTCTGTAATGGTGGACCTCAGTGCCTTCAATAGGGCCAGAGTGGTATGCTTGATGATGACCAATGGCTTGAGGGTTGCTGTCAAGGCTAATGTTGGTCATGACATGCCAGCAGTTGTTGGAACTTTTAGCTCTCTGCTATTAATTGCAAACAGTGGAAAAATTTCCTTCCTCAGTGATGAGAACAGCATGTCTCAGTCTTAAAAAAAAAAAAAAAAGACTTCTAGGCCTAGCTCTAAATTCTAAGACCCAGCACAGATCATGGACTAGATTCCGCCCAGCTGAAAGGCTGATCCAGATGCTGACACTG
>NW_005841924.1:2971673-2973449 GCF_000455745.1 Alligator sinensis
GGGGGGGTATCATCAGCACCACACCAGGTGCCAATAGAATCTGCTACGTACTTTGCACTCTGCAATTTCCCTCCATTCCTTGACACTAGGAAGGAGATTTTGCTGTGCCTATCCTTATGGGATGACACCAGGTTCCTTCCTGAACTGTATCAACTGCTCATATTCAAGCAGAAGCTGGCTTTGGTACCAGTGCTAATGTTAATTGTCAATAATTGAAATTTCTTCTTTAGTGATCTTCAACATTACCTTTCTATTCAATTCAATACTAGATTATCTTGGCTTGTCTATTAACATTTTTCTGGAACTTATTTCTGGTGAGACATTTATGAACTATTCCAAAATTGTGTATTTCAGTTTCATCTCCGATGACTTTTGTTACAGGGCACTGTTGGTGCCTGCCACTTTAAGGGCTGAGCCAAACAGCCAGCAGGTGCTTGATTGCAGCAGCCATTTTGAGACACTGGCTGCCTATATAAACAGAGCAGTTGGCTACTGGTAGTCAAGCAGGAAATGTTGTTTGGCTGAGCTGTTGTATGAGAACATCTACAGGTAGGAACAGGAGGCTCTTGGTCTTAGGCATGACTTAAAACTACACCCTGCTAGAAGTGGGTGGCCTGGTGGGGCTCCTAATGGTGTGGGAGCCTCCAGGGAAATATCAGACCAGTTACCACACTGGTGGAAGGTGGGTTGCAGTGCCTCAATAACCCCTACCCCTCGCATCACTGTAGATAGCAGTTGAGGCCAGGAATGGCTATGGCCACCTGTGCCCCCACTGGGGAAGGAAGCCCTGTAGCCCCAGGGAGGGGGCAGAAGATGTAGAGCCTCAGAGAGCTAGGAGCTTGGTGCTTGTGTATAGTTGCCCTGAAAAGGGCCAGGGCAAGCTTGGCCCTGGTCAAGTAACTGGCTGGCCACTACCCTAGTGAGGGTTGTGGGAGAGAACCAAAAGATGGTATGTCTGCTGCTGAAAGTGTGTGCTAGATAAAGCCTGTGGGAGCAAGGTGGTATAAATTGTTGATGTGTGAAAGACCCTATGAGAGGGGGAGGAGAGTGAGAGGCCCTAGTGAGAGGAGGGTGGTATGAATACATGTGTGTGTCTGAGGCCTAACAATGTGGGCTAAGCTTGGTCTGGCTGTAGGCTAGGAGCACTATCACCTGGATGCCCTCTGTGAGGCTTGGGCTGCAGAGTAGGGGAGGAACAGAGCTGCAGATGGTGCCCCCTGGCATCGAGGCAAGAATGGGCAGCCTCCTGCCCAATTAGAACCAATTAAGAAACAACAAGGTGTGACAGGTGAGTGAGGTGTGCGGTTGGTCCAGAAACACGTGGGCAGGCCAGTGGTGGACTGGCCCCGACAGCCCGCCGTTACACTTCCATAAATCCTTACGGAGAAAAACAAAAGTATGCCAAATGCCTGCTCAGGATGATTCTCTAAAGCAAAAGAGAGACCTACTGTGTTCAAGTCTAACTGCATTCAGGAAACATGACCATAGCCTCTACTAGTCTACCCAAGTTGGTCCTTATCTAGTTAGCAGGAGAGAGACGGATGCATGGAATTCAACAGAACTCTGATCATCTACCTGGATATCTAACCCATGCTGGAGTCCATGCTACCAGACCTTCATGGCTCAGTAGCCTCTAAGCTAGCAGTGGTATGTGTCATGCTCCAATCTTGCTTCTAACTGCAGTAACATAGTCACTGTTGGAGTAGTGCCCAACATGTCCAGGACAACTTTAATAACAATGTTCAGGACTGAGCATTGTGGATATGCAAGGAAAGA
>NW_005841924.1:2973459-2987229 GCF_000455745.1 Alligator sinensis
ATACATGGCTTGGAAACAAGTAGGCAGGGAGTCCTTTCACAACAGTGCTCCATACCATGGTCTGATGTGGTGGAGACACATCTGTTGTTTGTATTTCACAAAGATTAATCCATGATGGACATCACTTCAATCTCACTGGCTTTGAGTTGGCCCTTGGAGACTTACTGTACAAGGTAAGTTATCCCAGAATACTGATGCTGGTGAAATAAACTATAAGAAATGATCAACCATTTGTAGAAGCTTCATGTGACCTAAGAACTAGTAGGTTGGGCATACCAGCAGTAAGAGTCATAGTTGTACCACATATGCTTTTGCCTAGAAGCACAAGGCACAATCCATATGTGCATTTGATCAATGAAAATTATCAGGTGGAAGTTTCCATATAGAATTTGAAAAGAGAACTACATTATTGTGCAGATAATGGAAGTGAAGAACCTATTAAATAAACTCCTTTTAAAGGAGGAATTGAGTGTCTACTGCATAGGAACAATACTTGCTTTGAAAAAGTGATTAGTGATTTTTGTTAACTAATTATGAGAGGCATCAAACATGCTAAGGAATTGGTGGATACTCCAAATATCTTTAGTCTGGCCTTTCATTTTGTGTGGGCATAGTAATCCTATTTATAAGAACACAATAAAAAAAATGCTAGTGTTATTTTTCTTTTCCTTTTTTTTCTTTAAAAAAGGAAACAATGTTGTTCTAGTCTCATTAAAATATAGTCCTGAGAGAAATGACTTGCACAGTCCTGTATTTTGGGTCCATGTGCTTCATATTATTGCTTTAAATAAACACATAAACAAACTAAAATGGAAATAGCTTGCTGAAAGGCTTTGAAATGGTGTGCGAGTATGAAGTGGCCTATGGGAAGATGAGACGGAAGAAGAGTAGCCAATCCATGGAGCACTTCCTATTATGGAAGCAGAGAAAATTGTAATACAGAAGAGTCAAAGAATACAAGATTTGGGTCCTGAAACAGTAGGATTTTTAAATTACTACTACTTTGTAACAATTTTTGGGAAGTGTAGGTCATTGTTCTGCTCAATATCTGAACTTCTTAAGAATTCTCTCATTCCAATAATTCATTGGAATAGTCTTATTTTCAGCAATTACTCAAGTGAACTACAAAAATGCTAGTCTGTAAATGCTGGCTACCCAAAAGAAACACGCCCATTTATTCAAAGAAATGTCTCTTTAATTATTGCCACTAAACATATTAAAATAATAAGTGCCAAACAGTGAAAGAACACATACAAACACACAGTTTTGAAGGAAGTTTATTTTAAGATAAAAGGATACTATATTTTTTCTGCAGTGGCTAAAGGATTGGAAGAATATAGCTGAACAAAAATATCAGATTGAGCAAGCTGTAGTGTGAGTAATGCAGAACCTATACTGTCAGGCCCTTTTATTCTCGGTTCTACAACTGGTTTACTTGTATGCCTTTGACAAGTCATTTAAGATGGCACATCAATTTTTCCCCTCTCAACCATTTTTGCTGATAGATGGCTAGTTTTTCAGAAGTGCCAACTACTTCCTGTTCAGGTTCTCTGTAGAAAAGAAGAACAGATTTGTCCCATTCACTGAGGTGCCTAACTTTAGACATCAGGGCTAGGGACAGACATTCAAAAAGCCTGAGCCTGAATTGATTCAATCTTTGCAGGCTAGTCTAATCTTTGCAGGTTTCATTCCAGAAATGCAGGCACATATGTGCAGTGGCTCAGGCTAGAAGCCAGGGGGTGCTAGAGCAGCCCTCCCATCTCTTCCACAATGCTGAGCTGAGGGGGTGGGTGTGGCCAGGATGCTTTGATTAGGGAGGGGTTTTAACCCTCACCCTGGCCTGCAGGTCCCAGACTCTTCCCTGCTCGCTGCTCAAGGGACAGGAGTGTTGCCACTAGCTGCCTGCCCTTTGTTCCAGTGAAACTAGAGACCCACACACCCACCTCTCAGCATTGGATAGAATTGGGGGGGCATGGCCAGATGTTGGGGCCCTGTGCTGGGGTCCCTGCCATGGGAGTGAAATAGGAGGAGGGAACCCTGCTTGAGCAGCCAGTGGGAAGGGGGAAGCCTGGCAGCTGCTGCAGTCCCTCAGCCAGCCAAAGCAGCGATAGTGCTTCGGCTAGGAAGGAGAGGGGCAGGGCTAACCCTGCTCTGCTCTAGCAGATCACTCCATAAAGCATTGGGGATGCTGGGGGACTCTGGTTTAACTTAAACCAGGAAGGGGTCTGGGGCAGATATTGCATACACCAGTTAGACCCAAAGTTAAGTCTGATACTACATTCAACCAGGTTTATCTCAACCTGGCTTCAGTCATCTTCAAACTGGTTTATGTGCATTTAATGCTTGTTCTGTTACAAGTTTAAAGCAGCTTCTGATTGCTTAGACCAGTTTATGTGTAATGTCTGCCTCTAGGCCATGGGTGTTGGTTGTAGGCGTGTTTGTCTAAGGACATAGGCAGACAAGGTTCTTTGGGTAAATGTGGTATCTTTTATTAGACCAACTGAATAGTTGGAAAAACTGTTCAGTGCAGGCATGGGGGGCCAGTCAGCAACTGGGGTCCCCCTATGGCCAGTTGTATGTGCCAACCTGGAAGTAGCATGCCCTCTAAGCTGGCTGTAAGAGGGAACACTGCCTAGAAGTACCAGTGGTGCTCCTGGGAGGGCCAGGGACGCACCCAGAAGGGCCTGCGGTGCTTTTACTGGCACCCCCACTCCCAGCTGGCGCCATCGGGGGGGGCACCAGCTCTCCTGCCTGCCCCTCCTGTCCGCTGCTTAAGCAGGGAATGCTACTGTGAGAGGGTGCACATGCACCCCTGTGCATCACCACTGTTTGCAAGCTTTAGGGCATAAACACCCTTCTTCAGCATAGGGAGAGTCTGCTGTTGTTTTGCGTTCTCCTAGATGAAATAGAAGCCAATATGCAAAATGCAGGTCTGTGAAAATGCAAGTGTGTGGCAGTGAGAAGCAGAGACTATGGGAGATGATAGGTGGGAAGGGAGGAAGCTGACCTGGTGATAATGCAGCTGGTAAAAAATGTAGAGGGGTTACCTGGGGTTATTGGACAGCAGGCGGGTTATAATGTGCCATAAATCTAATATCTATAGTTAGTGTTATAGAAGTAGATCCAGTTCTTAAAGAGATCTTCCCAGAACCACCCATCCTAGCTTTTAAACAAGCACCAAACCTCACCAATCTCATCACCAGGAGCAAACTTCCTATGGCCCTAAACACACCGACTGGATCCAGACGATACCAGTACAAGAAATGTAAAACCTGTCACCATATCTCCACCACTTCCACAATAATTATACCCCACAACAGAACCAGTACCATTCCTGGATCTTACACCTGCACCTCCAGAAATGTCATCTTGCTCATCTAGTATACTAAATGCTGATGGAAAATATGTAGGAGAAACCAAATAAGAACTACATACCAGAATGAACACACACACACACACACACACACACACACACACACACACTTACCTGTGGATGCACACTTTTCACAAGAAATCCACTCTCTCTCCAATCTCTCAGTTCTAATCCTCGAAGGGAACTTACAAAACACCTTTCACAGATGAGCCTATGAACTTCACTTTATAAATTTACTGGATACAAAAAATCATGGATTAAATATAGACACTGGATTCAAGGCGCATTTAAAACCTGCCTTCTATTCAATAACCTCGCTACACTTTACCAGCTACGTTCTATCACCAGGTCAACATCCCCCCCGTCTCTGCAACCTACCTGTCTCTCACCTATCGTCTCCCATGGCCCCTGATCCTCACCGCCATGCATTTACATTTTTGCAGACTTGCATTTTGCATATTAGCTTCTATTCCATCCAGGATAACACAAAACAGCAGACTCTCCCTATGCCTGAAGAAGGGTGTTTGTACCCAAAAGCTTGCAAAGAACAATTTTTCAAACTATACAGTTGCTCTAATAAAAGACACCACATTTACCCAAAGAACCTTGTCTAACTTTAGACATCCAACTTCAGGGGGAGGAAAGGTGAGGGGGTGGATGCAGGGAAACCTAACCACTTTCTGCTTTAGTTCACTAATCTACCTGTTGTTATTGTAAAACTTAATCATTCAGTAGTTATTTCACTGATTTTTTTTTGGTGGTGTTCTACAACTAGGGCAGTCATTGACAGTTGTAGAAATATTAATATTCCCAACATTCCAAATAATTTCATACATGCTACATTACGTAGAAGCCATGTGAATCAGCAACCCCTGGGGTTATTTATGTCTGACAGTGCAGAGAAGAGGTACAGAAACTATTGACTACCCACTCTAAAGCAAACAAAAACCATTACAAGTGATAACATGAGATCTTTAAAATGTATAAAAACAATAGTTACATTTTCACCCAGAATTGCTTAAAAATATTAAACTGCCTGGAATTTAGGAGATTTGAAGAATTATACAGGCTTTGGAATTATCAGGAGATGTTGGTAGGAGGGGAAGGAGGAGAGAGAACCAGAACAGATGCCATCACAATAGGAACTAGGAAAAGGCCTTGCCTACAAAATGCTGATTCAAAATGACATTCACGGCATGTTCATTTCCTTTCAATGACATTCATGTATTCAAGACTAAAAAAAAATAAATTAAATAAACAATAAGAGTCAGTTAAGCTTCATGGCTGATACTTAAATTAGGGTTACTGAGGAGAAAAGTAAAAGGTTGGCCATAAAAAGTTGTAATTAATTACTTTATGTATAGATACAAAAAGAAAATAAAAGAGACAGTTCCCTTTGCTAGTGTGTCTCCTTTAAAAAGAACACAAAGCAAACCCTTCCCCCAAGTATATTTTTACTTTGCCCTTTACTAAGGTTGTATCATTTATGTTTTCCAGGGTACAAAATAAGGCCAGGTTCATTGATCTGAGGAACTTAAACAGGTATATTTAATAGATCTTTTTAAATACTTCTTTTGAATAGGAAGGTTGATTAAAGATCCTGTCATTTTTCTCTTTAATACTAGAGGAAGGAAATCTTTTGACTTAAAGTTACAAAGCTAAAAAAGATACATACCCTGAAATTACGTGTGTAAAATGTAGCATTTCAGTTATATTTTGTGACGCCTCTACTTCAAACACTGGCCACTTAACTAGTCCACAAAGGACCCCAGATAGAAACATGGGGGAGGGACAGAAACAAACACAAGTGACAAATCCTAATCTTGAAAAGCAGCTTATCAGACCAAAAAGCTATATACCTGAACAATTTTAATGTAATACAGATTATTAGACAATTTTATTTTTGGGTTCGATGCATGTTTTTTTCTACTACTAACAGTCTGCAGTAATCCAATGCTTCACACAAGAACAGATTGTACTACCACACCTGCCAAAATCCACATCCAGATCAGAGATCTCAGCAAAACTGAAGGATTGCTATCCAAAAAGTAAAAACTCTCAAGTCCAAAGTGTACGTTTGGTTCACAAACTTTAAAGACAAGAGAGCGAGTCCTGGCTCTGCAAAGTCAATAGCAGAACTCCTAGTGACATCAGTGGGGCCAGGACTCTACCCAAAGTTCCTAAATAACACTGAAGATCTTGCAAAATGGCCAGAGTTGTGATATAATCAAGAATTTATACTCTATTTTGTATGTTCTCTAGGCGTTTATGGGGACTGGGAGGCAAGACCCTCAAGTACTAGTATTACATCTGCCAGGCATTTGTTTGTGTTAACTCCTAGTTCAATGCTTCTGCAGCACACATGCTAAAAATAGGTTTACATATTTGCAAATTGCAAATCTCAGCTATAGCCAGGATTACTGCAAGGATCAGGGTGGGGAGGGGGGCAGGAGGAGAAGGCAGGTAAAATTTACAAAAAACAGTTCAAACTAGGATAGAATTCTTTATCCACATATAAAACCCAGCATGGATTTATCACATATGTAAACTGAACATTTATTATCTCAGTTGGCTTCAAAACCTACAAGAATCGATGGAAATCTTTCTGTTGATGTCAACCCTAACTTAGAGTCGCTTGTAAACGTATCACACCTACAAGGGTCAGCAAGACTCCAGGGAAATTATATAGCTTTACTTCTAAATGCATTACTATGTTGTCACATTAGACTAATAATACAGTGAGCTTTACAATTTACTTTATATTTTGAAATCCTTTCAAAAGCTACTACATACTAGTCTTCACTGGCACATAGTTACAGCCAATACGTTGCCAAAAATAAATACAGCAGTCTTTAGTATATAACAATGACATTCAACATAAGTCCATTAACTCTTCTGTTTTTAAATTATGATCTGACATTCATCATAGATATTACATAACTATTCACTAACATAAAAAGGAACATCAGCCTTTGAAAAGAAACAGCTGCTGGAACCTTCCTGCTTACTGGATAAGTAAAATATGAGAATTACAGAAACAGGTTGGCTTCTGTATTAACCCAAGTTATCTTGCAGGACACTCAGGCAGGCTGCAGAACCATTCTAGCCAAGCTATAAGAGTGCCTCACAAGCTGACATTTTTTTTTAAAGATTTAGGGGACAGTCACCAGCCATCAAGAAGAGAGATCTTTTCTGAGCAGAGAGAAAAAAATTCCTTCAAGAGTCATACAGTTGTTCAAAAGAAACAACATTTGCTGAAATGTTGCATCTTTATACATCTAACAATTAAATAATAATGTATTTATCATCTTCCTTTGTGCTAGGTTTATGGCAATTAAAAAAGTTAGCACCCCTCATTAACCAGGAAATATTACCTGCCCCTAATTATGATTATTTATTTGTATAGCCACATCACTTAAAAGCACCTGTTGGGAACAGAAGCCCACTGTTAAGTGCTGTACAAACACAGAACAAGACTGACTCTTAGCTCACTGGAACAGAAACAACCCAAAAAGTACAAAAGAGAAGAGATAGCTATAGACAGACATATAGGAACACAAAAAGCCCACAGGGAAAAAAAATATCGGTCAGCATAACAAGCAGCAGTCACTTGACATTGCAAGCAACACTGTCAGGTTCCTAAGTATTTTCCCTTTAGGAAACTTACAAATTTTCCTCAATATTATATTCTTCCCAGACAGCATAACAACAGGGATTTCAAGCCCCAGACTTAACACACAGACTTTTTTCTTCTTGAAGGGTGGGCACCAGAGGGGCTGAGTGGAAAGGGAAAGGCCTTCCAAAACTGCTTCAAAAATCTGCAGACATTTGGCTATGCAATTGTAGATAGGGATTAGAGTGAGATATGGGCCCTATACTTTTCTAATATGAAGACAGTTTTTGAGATTAACTGTTTTCTGAATCAATGAAAAATTAGGTATATGCTTCCCCCCTGATTTTAAGATGAAATACCTGACTTCTTGAAAATAAAGAAAACATAACAATCCTGAGCAAATCCACCGCACAAGAAAAACAAAGTGACTTGGGTCATGAGGGAAAGTAGCTGCCAAATATCTCAAGGCCTTTCATGGCACAAATGTTACACATCAAAGCCAACTGGCTACACATTTTACAGGCAAGCCAGAACTATTCAGAGGGCTCATGATTAAGAGCACAGCTTGCTGAAGGAAGGTTTGCAGATATTTTATTTAAACGTAACCATTCTGAACACCTTAGAGTTTTTACCCAGACAAGGCTCCCACCGGTCGCAATAGAAGTTTTACGTGACTAACGGCAGAAAAAATCTGACTGATAAACATGACTATAGTATTACGTTAAAAAAAAACACCCCCCCCCCCGCATACACACAAACACAAAACTTGTGTATTCCATGAAAAGGGCCACATGTTGTGGAAGTCAAGCATACTGTACTCAAGGATGCTTACTAGGAAGCAAGAGATTTGAAACAGGAGCCTTAGCACAAGATCTGACTACTGTTCTTCCTCTTGCAAGCGCTACTGTGCTTTTCTTATCTTCACAGGGCAGTAGGAAGTGTCCTGCTTTTAAATGAGTCTACACACAGCAGAGCAGAATAGCTGACACAGTTAGGAGTGTCCCTAGAGAAAAAGCCATGAGACCACAAGTTCCTTTTTACCCCTCCCTGATGTTCTACATAGGTCAAAGCAGATGTCTGGCTGGACGGTATGTTTCTGTCTCATAACCATCAACTTCTCTGAGAGCACTCATTGCTTTTAACACAAAAAGACTCCTATTCAAACTCATCCTTTCTGGTGTTGCTGTAATGCCAGTTACTACTGGTAACTATACCCCAACCTTTCAGCTCAAGGTACTTTTCAGTGATTCTCTTTCTGTGCTCTGTACAAGGGTGACCATGTTTCCATAGCACTGATAAAAGCACCTTTTGTTTCACATGGTGAAACAAAAGGGGAGAACAATGGAACTCAAAAAAATAGTCCTATCTATTGGAGATTGCAGCTCACTTGGTTTATGTAGATGCCTTAAATCCTTGATTTCATAGGGTCCTTGCATTGCCTTCAAACAATCCTGTGCTAGTCCTCACTTATGGACATCTGAAAACTCCTCAGCTACATATGTCTTTCCAAAGCCAAGATGCCTATCAGTCACTTACTCCCACGCCCATCCCTCTATGCCCAACTACTTTCACTTAGAAAAGAAATGAAGAGCGTGGTTTTCTGGAAGGGATTATCACGGATAGCAGATATTGTGCCTGCTGACTTGTTCAGATGACTATATTTCTCCTGTCCTACAGTAACCTACAGTATTTTGTTCACAGAAAATACCCAGTAGTGGGTTTGTTAGCATAAAGAACCAGTATTTCCTAGACATACTATATAAACACTGCCTCTCTCCAAGAGAGTGCACATATATGTGAGAGAAATATGTTTGAAACACCGTTTTAAAACTATCTTTCCATGATTATTCTAGCTAGCCCATAAAAGGCAGGGATGGTTTCTGAAGTGCCTTGGCTTTTTTTTGGCTTCATTACAGAGAGATGACAGTGCCTTTTCCACGAAGCGAAGACACACTGCCTACTGGTGTTAGCATCTGGTTGTTCTGGCACAAGGAAGGATATTTTTGATTAGCTAAACAGAACTAAACCAATATAGTAAAATAGAGCAACAATAATCCAACGCAATGCATACTTGAACTGTTGAATAATTGGTCCACATCAACTTTTTCTACTTCCTACTCTCTAATCTGATAAAACCCATTCTCTCACAAGAGTGAGAATAGCATCCTGCAGCGTTCATCCTTGTCGGAAATCTTTCCACATCTCTCCAAAAAGGATGTTTGTACATTCTTGTAGTAGTTGGCAACAGTTTTGACTAGCGGACTGGAATGACCAAGCGCTGTGGCAGCCAGCACCAGACCCCTGCTGCTGCCACCATTTCTCCCAGTGCTTGGCCATTGCATTGGCAAAGCACCCAGCAACAGCAAGGGCAAAGCTCCTGCCACCAAATGCTGCTGAAGCCCCTCAGCTTCGGGTTGGGTCCCATGGCTCCATGGGCAAGATCCAGCCCACAAGCCATAGGCTGACAATCCCTGCATGCTTAGGGTCCTTCATGATTCCCAGAACTGTTGCCATACCACAGGTGGTTTACCTAGAGTTTGTGAAAACAAAGTCTCTCATAGGTGCCTGTTATCCAGAGCACTAAAGATGCTTATCATCTGTCAAATCAAACCATTTTTACTAGAAATGGGTTACATTTTAGCTCTTCTCATCCAAAGACATGAAATAACCTGCTAATCTAACAGTTGCTCTAGAGATATCAGGTCCTCAACATTTTCCTAGCTCCAGAAAAACTGAAATATGAGATAATAAGAGACGGTATAATCAACTGCACAATTAACAGAAGTTGAAAGGAGAGAATCAAGACCACCAGCATCTACCATGGTGAGGAATCATAGTCATTTCCCCTTTGATCCCTTTAATTAAAGCAATGGCAAGAATGATATTTGCAAAGCAGTCTAAGGGATTTAGTCACTGTAAACATACTTCAAGCTCAAACCCAAACTGGTGTTTCATAATCAAACAATTAGTTAAGTGGGGAGTGGGAATAACGTGAGGTAGACTTCAAAAGGTGGCAGACCTACTATTTTTGCTGCTTTCCCTTACCCCTGCACACTCCCTGTCCTGGAGTTTGCTCTTCTCTGTAGAAGTCTGGTGTACTAACAGACTAATCCAATTATGATGCTGCAGGACTTTCAGCAGATTTGTGTAAGCTGTGTTGGTCATGGATGGTTAGTAAATAATTGTCAATCTTTCCCCTTTTATTTTATTTAGAGTAGCATGACAGTGTTTTTTCAAGAGTTTTGCTCTTGTGCAACAGAACTGCCCTGGTGATTCTGAACAGTACATGAAATGACATTTACTATGGATGACAAAGCTTCTTCTGACAATGCCCTCTTATATATAACCCCTTTATAATTCAACATTTTTAGCATTAGTTTAACTTCTATCTAGAAGACTGCATCTACTAGGTACCCAATTTTAATGGTCTCTAATTTGGTTACTGGAGACTGAGGGAGGAAAGACAGCAGCTTTTTTTTTTAAATTCCACATGCTTTGAAACAGCTGGAGTGAAACCACCTACTGATGTCAGGAAGTGAAGGATTTCACTTCTGATATTTGAAAGACTGACTCAGATAATACCTAACTTAAAATTCTGTTTAGATGAGGTTGTAAAAAAGCATGCAGAGGGAATAAAGTCTTTAAAAAATATATATGTACAGAAGAGGACTAAAGCAAGAGAAACTTTAATAAAAACAGACATTCAGTGTGTGTGGGCGGGTATACAGACAAGTGAACTGGCCCATTTCCAAAACTATAACATAGGCACAGTTTCAAGTAGAAAATGTATTTAATTGAATAACCTGAAAAAAAGCCTACAGTAGACTGGATGATGGATGTGGGTACACATTATGGAAAAAGCTGGCAACCACAAAGAGCAGTTGGTAAGAATTCCCCAAAACTCACCTTCAGGCAGCTGTCACTGCCTTAAAAAAAGAAAGGTATAAGAAAGGTATTTTTTTTCTTAGACAAGAGAAAGGGTCCAGATTTTTAGAAGAACTCGGATATTGTTTTGCTCATCACTGCAAAGTTTAAGTCAGTGGTTCTCAACCTTTTATTTTTTACCATGGCCCGGTGGGAATGGGGTGTGCAGAGCCGGCTGCCTCCCTCCTGGGGCTCCCATGCCAATCAGCTTTAACCCCAGAAGCTCAGCTGTGACCCTGGAAGCCGCTCACCCAGGCGGACAGATGGGGATCTGAGCGGTGGGGCTCGTGCCACAACCCTGCAGCCAACCCACTGCGGCCAGGTACCGGACTGCAGCCTGGTGGTTGGGAACCTCTGATATAAATTACTAAGTCCCAACTTCAAATGTGACCCAGTGCCTAATTTTAAAGGAATCTATGTATCTAAAGAATGCAGAAAGGCATCCAGTGAGATTTTCAGAGGCACCAAAGCACCCAGCTCCCTTTAAAATTGAATGGGGGCCAGAAGTTTGAAGATGGATGGAGGTTATAACTCCATTAAAAATGTCACTGTATAAGTGTCAAGGCTTCTAAAGGATAACTGTTTTCAGGGCACCCACATGCATTTCCTAAACAGGCATGATGCACTCTAGGCAGGACATCAATACCCACACAGCAATGTTAAGGGAGTAAAATTAAAACATTTCCCTCCCTAAGTAAATAAAAATGACACCTGGAAGTGAGCCAAAAACTTTACCATTGATTGTGTAGATGGGGCAGGGGGAAACAGAAATCAGCCACTTAACTAATCGCATAGAATCCAGTAACAGACAACATAGACTACTTTAGGAAAGGCCTTGGGAAAACGTCAGTGAGAACAGGCTAAAGACAGGAAGGCAGGAGAACAGCAAAGGGGTACAGGTTCAGATGTAAATGTGGGAACTCTCCAGCAAACTCCCCAGTAACACATAACATAGTGGTTCTGTACCTTTCCAGGTACCAGGACCCATTTGTAAACATCAATGGCCAGTTCCAACTCAGTGCTCCTCACCCACTGCCACCCACCTCTAGGCCCCAGCCTCCCAATGTGTGGGGTAGAGGGTGGGTGTGTGGGGTAGGGGGGTCCCAAGTAGCCCTTCACAGGCTGGATGTGTCACCCTGCACGGGAAAAGCCACAGCTTCTCATGTTTTTCTCCTTTAAAGGAAAATCCATTTTTAAAGTTTGTTCATGACCTTTTCATATATTCTTGAGACCCACTTTTGGTTTGCGACCCATGGATTGAGAAACACAGAAATAGACTGCTACCTTAGGGCAGGTCTTTGGGAAGCATCAGTGAGAACAAGCTAGAGGCAGGAGAAAGGGAGAGGGCAAGGTATAGGTCCGGATGCAGAAATAGGAAGCCTCCAGCAAGCTTTACAGTAAGAAACAAAACAGACTACTTGATGGCAGGTCTTAGGGGAACATCAGGCTAGAGCTAGGAGGGCAGGAGAACGGCAGTGGGGGGAACGGGCCCAGGGGTAGAAATGGAAACTCTCCCACAAACTGATCTACCCTGGGTTTGAGCACTTTTGGGCCAGTCACTCCCCTTCTCCACACTGTTTCGTGCTGGTGCCTGCTCATCAGACCCAACCATCCCAAACTTCAGCTTCATCAGTGGGGGACTTTTCTTCTTTTTTTTGTTGTTGGTAAGCTCTAGCCTTGCCAATGGGTCAGGTGTTGCTCTCAAGTCACCTGGGGCCAGCCCGGAGTCACTGCAGGGGGTGGAAGCCATCAGGTGGTATCTGGACAGGCACAACCAGCCCTGAGTAGTGTTTCTCAACCCATGGGTCGCAACCCAAAAGTGGGTCACAAGAACATATGAAAGCGTTGTGAACAACCTTTCAAAATGGATCAACAAACTTTAAAAATAGATTTTCTTTTAAAGGAGAAAAATGTGGGACACTGTGGCTTTTCCCTTGCACGCTGGCAGAGTTCCAGCCTGCAAGGAGCTGCTTGGGGCCCCCCTGCCCTACCCCACACACCACCCCTTTGCCCCACACACAGCACCGTACCTAGACTCCTGGCGGGCCTGGGCAAACTTTTAGTATTGGGCCCCCCTTCGCCAGAAATCATGATAATAATAATCAGACCATGGAAAAAAAAATACCATTTCTGGACCCCGCCTTCCGTCCGGGCCCTGGGGCAGCCACCCAATTTGCCCATGCCTGTGTCTGAGACTGCCCATGCACACCTACTGCCCCCTTGCCCCGCACACTGTACCCAGCAATGTACCTAGACTCCTGGCAGGCCTGGGCAAACTTTTAGTATTGGGTATCCCTTCACCAGAGATGATGATAATACTGATCAGGGGAAAAAATACCATTTTGGGCCCCGGGTGCCTGCTCGCCCCCTGGCCCCACACACTGTGGGGCTGCAGCCTGGGGGGCATTGGGCAGCAGGAGCGAAGGGCATGGCATTGGGACTGGCCGCGGATGTTTCCAAATGGGTCCTGGTACAAGAAAGGCTGAGAAGCGTGGGTCCAGGGTGGGGGTTGAGAAGGGTAGACCCCCATGAGGAGAGGGAAGCCCTCCCTCCCCTTACCCTCCACCAGCTCTTCCAGGCTGGTGACCTTCCTGCTGCCGTCGACGGTGTAGATGGCGCGCACGCCCTGGGGCAGGTGGACGTTGTCGGACAGGGAGCGGGTGAGCTCCACCAGGAGCGCGTCGAAGGAGCGGAGGCGGTCGCTGGAGATGGCGTAGACCAAGCCCTTGAAGTAGCGGTCCCCGTTGCGGTAGAAGCGCGCCTTCTTGGCTTTCTTCTCGGAGCTGAGCGCCTGCAGCGTGCGCGTGCGGTAGAGGCTGCAGTGCGCGCTGTGCGCGGGGCTGGGCACCAGCCCGTTGCC
>NW_005841924.1:2987560-3027215 GCF_000455745.1 Alligator sinensis
GGCAAGGAGCGTGGGGGGGGGCTCTTCACGCCTGGTGTTTTGTGCCGCGGATAATAGCGCCGGTGCTCCGGAGGGAGGGCCAGAACTGGGGGCAGAGGCGATCTCTTTTGTTAGACCAACTAGACGCTTGCAAACACATAAAAATGAAAATGAAAAAATGGCTTTCTTTGCCAGCTTTCGGGCACACGTGCCCTAGCTGGCATCTTCCACCCCGTGTCGTAGCAACGACGTTTGGTGCCCACTGCACACAGGTCCCAAGGGCATGCAGGGCCCCCATGCTTGGCAGCTGCCATTGCCCGGTCCCTGCGACCCCCAGATGAGATGCTGGTGGCTCCATCCCATGTCCTGCCCCGGCTGGGCAGTGCCTGTTGGTGCCCCTTTGCTTGGGTGCCTGGGGCGGTCACCCTGCTCACCCCGCTCTTGCTACAGCACTGCTTACACCACTTTTCAGCTCCCCTGAGAAATGGTAGCGGCAGGAGAAAATATGATTGCAGGGGAGGAGGGTGCTGCAGGGCCAGCGCGCACTTGTGCTGTACATGGCAGTGGAGTGCAGCGGGGGCGCTGGCAGAGGGTCATAGTGGTGGCATCAAGCAGTGCTGGACGCTGCGGGACAGTGGTACTGTGGTGCTGCTGCTGTCGCCAGCTGCCATGAAATTAGTTTGCGGGAGCTAACCCTGTTAGCCCCAGCCTTCTGCCACCCAGAAATACGAATTTTCATTTCCACCTGGGAGAAATGTTACAATCTTTGCACTCTCCTATGCATGAGGAAGGGCACGTGCACTGGAAAGCTTGCAAATAAATAATTTGTTTTGCAACTATCTACATGGTTTAATAAAAGACATCACATCTACCAAGAGTTCTGGTCACTTTTGCCTGTAGACAAACACTACTACAGCCTGTATCCCCAAAAGTACGATAATTTTTGTAGAAGGGTGTTTGTACTCAAAAGCATGCAAAGAATAACTTTTATAACTATTTTAGTTGGTCAAATAAAAGATATCAGGTTTACCCTAAGAACCTTGTCTGCTGATCATTTTTGAGGCAGCTAATTGATGCAGCATATGCAAAACCCAAGTCACTCTCAGGGGGCACATCTACAGAAGAAGCTTAATGCACATTAGCCTAATGATAACACTGCAGGGTAGCATGTCATGGCAAAAAAGAGTACTAATAGCCTACTGCACAGTGTTATTAGGCTAATATGAAAGAAACATCACTAAATAAACGTGCACTAATGCTACTGCACAGTAACTCTAGGTACTGTGCATTTAGTTAGTACTATATTAAGGAAGTACTAAACTAAATGTGCAGTATCTAAGATGCATTAATGAACTTGTTGATGCATCCATGGGGCATGTCTACATGTGCATTTACACCATCTTAAATTTACTACGCAACAAGCGGGAATAAGCTGGCACCTATGGGCATTTTTACATGTGCAAGCACTGTAGCGCTGGGCAGTTTTCAAAGCACCCGACGCTGCATCGCTTACATTTGTATTAGCAGCAAAATGCACGTCAGTGCTGAGAAAATGGCAGCAGTGCACTTTTGAACTAAAACACACAGAAGGTGTTTTAGTTTAAAAGCACACGGTTGCCACTTTCTGTGTGCATTTCACTGCTTATACAACTGCACTGTTTGCATCAGCTTGTGATTAATTGAGCCTGCTCCAAAGCAGCGGATCTCCGATTTGTCACGGGACAAAAAGGTACGTGTATAAATGCCCAACATGTGCAGGCGTTGAAGTGCATCAGTACTGTGTGTGGACTGATTTGGGATTACGTTTAGTGTTACTGGTCAGTATGGCGTCTACATGTGCAGAGTAACTAACCAGGCATAAATTTGATACCTTCATGGTGTGGGTATCAAATTTACACTCAAGCTGGCATAAGTCAACATATTTACTGCACAGTACAGTTTTACCCATTTATACCAGGAAATAATAGATCCCCCTCTCTCTTTGTATAAATGACATGCAATGTTAATATTTCTAAATTGATTTGCAGTGATGGCCCTGTTAATACATGCTACAAGACAGAGAAGTCTGTTTCTTTAGGTACAGAAGTAGTGACAGTGTAGCATGTTGACCGTTAGTGTGGCATTTGTCATAGTCAAGTAAGTATGTCCAATACTGTTTTTGACACTGGATGAAGTTAAAAGAAAGGAAATAAAATAGTCATATAGTACATAGACATTGTTGGTTGGAAAGAGGATAAAGTTAGGGCATTCAATTTTTTAGTGCACCCCTCATGTAGCCTTGGCAAATGATTCTTTTGTATATGGGAATTCATATAGGAGGCACAACCAGGGAAGGGTAGAAATCTAATAATTGTTCTTCTTTGTGAAAATCCTTTTGCCCTCCCCCGCACAATAGTCAAGGTTGCAATAGAAAGGTAAATGCTGAAGTGTTTCTATGCTGACCACCCAACCACCCAAATATCTTCTTTTTTTAATATATATTTACCAGGCAGTTGAAGAGAATTGGGTTAGGGTTAAGATTAAATCTGTTTTCAGTGTGTTTCAACGGGTTTTTTTAAATAGCAATTTTCCAATATTTTCCTACTTATATTGATTGTTCATTTTGAAATGGCAATAAAATTATGGGCTCTTTCTTTCTTTTTTTTTGAACTAGTGCATGTGTTGCTTTTAAGGAAAGGTGTAAAAAGAATGTACCATAAAGTTTGACATGCCATATCCTTGAGGCATGCTGCTGTACCAATCAAACCTTCATTCTGCCCTGAAGAGATAAAATGAGTTGTGTGTGCTAAATAATAAGTTTAATAAGCAGAGAAAACAGACACACAGGTGGAGCTATACTTCCCTAGCCTTCCAGAAAGTTCCCTTCTAGGGAATTTCTAACTGCAGCAAATTGTCTACTGAAAACACAACACCATGTTGTGTTTTATATATGGTATGTTGAGTATTAGCAAGAAATTACTCTGTAAAAATAACCTATTTTTCTATTTAAAAGCCTGTTCACAGAGGTGCTGCAACTGCAGTTAGCATTCTAGCTTTGTGAACCCAGACTGAAATTCCTGGGACCTCTTCCAGGCACATTTCACCTGCAACCCAAACTTCTCCATCAAGGCTTCATGGGGATAGTTAGAGCCTTCATTTCAACCATTTTTTGCAGTTGTATCTTTTGTGCACGTGTTTGCTTATTTGTTGGGACCACCATGGGACACCATTCACCATGGAGGTATGAACTTTATTGGCAGCCTACTGCAGCTGGTTAAGCCTCTTCATCCTTCAAATGTGCTATCCTCAAACTTTTTGTTTATATTGTCCCAGCTGGTCAGGGACTTCCTTCCACACTGTTGCTTCCTTCATGTTTTGTTGAGTAATGTTTTGCTGGTGCTGTGTGTTGCTTAATTCTTCTGACTTCTATTTCCAGCTAGCTGACAGCTGAGACTTCAGTGTGCTTCAGTGGCTCTGGTCTTGGTTTTGTCTGCCTGGGATTGCCAGTGGTCTGTCGTTATTTCACAATTTCAGTTTCATTTCCAATAACGTTCTTGTCACAACCCAAAGTTGTGTTTTTTGTTTTGTGTGTGCTTCGGCACTGTTAAATTATTTTCCTGCCAAATTGCAGCTTCTTTGCACGGTGGAGTTTTCTGCTGCAAAGAAGAACTCCGGTGCAACGGAGAATTTTCCCGCCAATTTATAGCTTTCTTTGCATGGTGCAATTCTTTTGCATCTCAGAAATGCATGGTGCAAAGGAGTTCCTGCCATTTGTATTTTAATTCAAGCCCCATTATTGGCTTGTGTTAAATTATGCACACGTGGCGGCTAGCAATTGGCTTGCTAGCCGTATAAAGAGCTTGGGTGGTTTCCGCCCAAGTTGGAGAGAAAGCAATTGGAGTCCGAGAGGGAGAGCGTGAAGATCTCTAAGCGCTGTGGATCCTTACGAACCCAACGCATTTCTTAAGAAGGCAACAGAGGTCTAACCAGCCTCTGGCCTCTCCCTGTCGCCGAGCGCAATCCTAGACGTATCCCTATCCTATATACTCAATTGCCGAACCCACAGAGCCTTAACAACTCCGGGGCCAGAGAGCTGAACCAAACCCACGGAGCTTCGACAACTCCGTGGGAAAGAAATTGCCTAACCCGCGGAGCCTTAACAACTCCAGGGCCCAAGAACCGAGTTTGTCGTAGTCCTCCAACGAGGATTTAAGCAGAGCTGAACCTGGGAAACTGTCCAGCCTACACCGCGACCATCTTGGGTGTAAGTAAATAATCTTTGAATCAACCACTACACCTCTGTGACTAATTCTAGCCCGTGCGTGCCTTGCCACCGCGCGGTCCCTTCTGACCCCGTGTGCCCGGGCTGCTGGCCACAGCCCGCGTGCGCAAAGACGGGTCCGCATATCGCTCCCGGCTCGCACATGGCAACATGGATGGGATCGGGAGGCGGCCCGCCCAGTTCTAAGCCTGATTTCACAGTAGACTACATAGCATTCTTGCCCATCTCATTTCTCTTGTACAGTTTCTCTTCCTGTCTTTATATTATTCCTGTGTTCGTTTAAAAGTGGAGCAATCAGATTTTGATTTCAGTCTGTTTGTGGCTAAAAGCCTGTCTTCAACTCCCTCCCAAAAAGGATTACCCATCATTCAACACCTTAAGGCTAGGGACAGAAGTTACACATAGACAGGTTTAAGTGATCAGAAACTGGTTCGGAATGCCCGAAACTCTTTTAAGATAAACCTGGTTGAATGTAGTATCAGACTTAACTGATTGAGGTCAAACTGGTTTATCTGGAAATTCTGTCTCAGACCTCTTCCTGGTTTAAGTTAAATCAGAGTCCCCCAGCATACTCTGCAACCCTGGGCTGGGTTGTGCTGTCTACTCCAGAGAGCAGGGCTGGCCCCAGCCCTCTACTCTCTAGCTTGAGCAGGGGTGGGGGCATGGCCAGATGCTGGCCTGGCATGGACCCCTGAGGTGAAGGGGACAGGGAGGGGGTTTATTCCTCCCTCCCTCCTGTCCCTCACTGGGGGACTGCAGCCGGTGTCTTCCAGCCCTAGCCATTGCCTCTGTTACTTGCTCCCAGCCAGGCAGACCCCAGCTGGGGTTCCCTGGTGGGAGAGGGAAGGGAGGGAGGAATAAACGCCTTCCCTGCCCCCTCAGAGGGCCATGCCGGCCAGTGTGTGGCCATGTCCACACCCCTGCTGCTGGCACAGCAGGGGGGGAACCCTGACAGGGGCAGCAGCCCCTGTCATGGTGTCCCAGAGAGCGTGAGCCTCTTCCCAGTGTGGGGGCTGTGCTGCAAGCAGGAGCGGGGCAGACAGAGCTGCCGCAGCCAGTGCAAGGTGGGTGGCAGTGGGGCTGGGAGGGGTGGCTATGGGGGCTAAGCCAAATTTTGGGCTGGCCATAGCCCCCCAAGGCAACCCTAGCACTGCTGCCACTTGCTCCATGCAGACTGTGGCAGCTCTAACCACCATGCTCCTGCCCACAGCACAGCCCCCACACTGGAAAGAGTCTTGCGCTCCCTGGAGCATCATGATGGGGGCTGCTGCCACTGTCAGGGTCCCCCCCACCCTTGTTGTTCCAGCGGCAGGGGCAGGGGTGTGGCTAGACACTGACTGGCATGGCCTCCTGTGGCAAAGTGGGCAGGAAGGAGCTTATAACATCAGCCAGGATCTGCCTGGCTGGGGGCAAGCGGCAGAGATAGTGGCCGGGGCTGGAAGACCCTGGCTGTGGTCCCCCAGTGAGAGAAGGGAGGGAGAGGGCGGATGAAGCTCCACTCTCCCCAGCTCATCTGTCCTTGGCCACTGTGGAAGGGAAGGGAGGGCTCACTCTAGTGCCTCCCGGCCTCTAGCCTGAGCTACTGCAGGCATATGGCTGCATTTATCCAGATTTAAAAGTGAATGTCTATTCACTTGCTTGCTGAATCAATCTACACAGGTTAGACTAACCTGCAAAGATTGAATCAATTCACGCTCAGGCTTTTTGAATGTCTGTACTTAGCTTAAATGAAAGGAGAATCAGAATTTCAGGGGAGGAAGAAAATCTTTATGCATTTGGCCTTTATGTTTATCTCATTAAGTTTAACCTGCAGATGACCAAACACAGTGATGCTAAAAAATGAAGAAGAAATGCCCAGAAATTTGAGGTTTGGCACAAGACATATTGTATGAAAAACAGCTGGCCTCTGAATATATAAGTAACAAAGTGCTTACTTGTAATGATTTACTTTGGTCCAAGGATGTCAACTCTGAATAGTTAAGTAACAAAATGGTTACTTATAATGATTTACTTTCAATCGAGGATATAAAAATATTTTTAAATGCTTGTATATTAAAACTTTACAATATTCCCATGAGGTGTTATGCTCTATTTCCAAGTTTATGAAAGGTTAAATGACTTGCCTACATCAGAGAGAAAATCGGTAGTAGCCTTGCAAATAGAACCCACAGCCTGATTCCAACTTTACTCCTCTATCCACATGAGCCCTTTCCTCTGCAATACCTTTATTAAAGCATTGTCTATAGACAGACATACAGAAACACAAAAATATATAATTAAATAAAATAATAAGTCACTGGCAGTGTAAGAAAATGTTAGGCAGTCCTATTTTCTATATGTTTATGTTAATTTCAAAAGTGGAAACTTGAGCTCACACTCATTGAACGCTGAGTTAACTCTGAATCACAATTAGAGAAACATCTGTATTGAATGTATTGAACAGCATAAATAGTCACAGCATTCAAGAGACCTCAAAATTACTAATTTCTTTTATTAGACAAGGTGAAACAGGGGATGGGGGGAGGAGGCAATTATTTGGGCCACTTAGGGAGTTTTGGTGAGCTGTTGCAGGACAGGTCAGCACCCCCCTCCCTTCCCCACAGCTGTGCCCACAACAGCTCACCAAAACTCCATAAGTGGCTTTGCCCCAGGGCCTGGCCCAGTACTATCATTGCCCAGTGATTCTGGATCTGGAGTCTCCATGCACTTGAGCAGGCAGATGGGATGGGGCTGTGAGGGGAGTGGTGTCCAGGAACAGGGTGGCTGGGAATAGGGCTGGGGATGGGGCTGGGGGTGAGTCAGGACCTTGAGCAAATGACAGTGTGGGACTGGGGCCCACGGCACAGCCACGATCCACTCCTGGCATGCCCCTGCTCTTAGAAATGGCTCCCATTGCATGGACGTACAGGCAGTGTATTATGGCTTTTCCTCAAGCCACATTTTCTAAATATCTTCTAATTCTTGTTGCTGTTTTTTGTACTATCTTCAATTAAACTGCATCTTTCTTTAAGTATAACGTTTACAATTGGATATAGTACTCCAGAGGAGGCTTACTAGTTCTGAGCAGAGCCTGATAATTACATGTCTTACATAAGCCACTTCCAGTACTATACCCCAAAATGAGATTTACCTTTTTCTACAGCATCTCACTGTTATCTCATATCTGTCTTGTGATCCACTGTACCAGCAGAGCATTTAATCCCATGCTACTGCCTAGCTAGTTATTTCCCATTTTATGTTTAATTTGATTTTTCCTTGCTAAATTTAGGAATTTGCGCTTGTCTTTATTGACATTTTTTGATATCAGATCACAGTTTCAATTTGTCAGATCATATTAAATTCTGATCCTTTCCTCCAAAAGGTTTGTAAACCTCTCCCCATCAACTTGGTTTAATTGCAAATGGTATAAGTGTACATTTTATTCTATCATTCAAGTTGTGAATGAAAATGTTGAATAGATTTGGGCCCAGGACAGACAGCTGCATGATCCTTCTTGATATGGTACAAAAGTTTTATAGCATACCATTGATATCTATTTTATGAGCAGTATTTCCACCAGTTGTGTACCCATCTTATGCTGACCTGGAATAGACCAGGTTTTCTTGGCTTGTTAATACATACATCATGTGGAGCGGTGTCCAAAGCCCTACAAAAGTCAAGGCCTATCACATTTATTGCTACCCACTTAGTTAGTGAGCCAGTTAATCTAGAAACTATACTGGTTTGATGCGATCATTTTAGCAAATCCATGTAGACTGTTTTATCATTTAATTATCCCCTATTTCTTGTGGATTGATTGTTTAATAATGTGTTCGAAAAACCTTTTCAGAGATCAAAGCTAGCCTAACTGGTTTATAATTCCTTCAGTCCTCCTTTTTTTTCTATTTAAAACAGGTATACTGTGTTTGCCTTTCTCCTCTCCTCTTGGATCTCCATCATTCCCCCAAAGCTATTTTCTAATTGTTCAGAGGTTATTTGGGCTAGTTCCTTAAGGGCCCTGTGGACTTCTTAACCTTATCTAAACATACTCTAAACTAGACTCCCTTTATTCTGGTCTATGCTCCTATCTCCTTGTTAATGCTAATTGTGTTAAATATCTGGTCACAGTTAACTTTCTTTGAGTAGATTGAAGCATTTTCTGTCATGTGATATTTGCTCTTTTTTCATTAAAAAAGGATGTGTACTTTCCTTTGTCTTTTTTACTTCTAACATATGTATAGAAACTTTTCTGTTTACCTTTTATGTTCCTTTTTGTGACTTAGGCTTTCTGATTTATCCCTGCATACTTGTGCTATTCTTTTATGCTCCCTTTTAGTTATCTGTCCTTATTTCCACTTTTTGTATGACTTCTCTTTCATTGTCTAGTCCTTTAAACAACTCTAAATATAGCTATAATGGTCTTCTACTATGCTTCCTCTCTTTCCTCTGCATCAGGACATTTTGCTTTTGTTGGTTTACTATATTCTTTTTTTCAATTAATGCCAGCTCTCCTGAACCTCTTTTATACCTTACAGTTGGCAGGCTACCAGAGACTGCCCATAGCAACCAAAGGGGCTAGGCATAGCCAAACAGCCTGTGTGCCCAGGGCCAGTGCAGCCAGCCCTGCCCCCAGGCTGTTAGTAATGGCCTCTCATCCCCGCCCTGCCTCTTCCTTCTGCCAGCTGAGAGTCATGGCCTGGCTAAGGGGAGGGAAGTGGGGACAGTGTCTCTCCACGGTGCCCCCAGGACTGGGGGAGCCAGCAGCCCAGCCAGGTGCACTGTGAGGGGTGGGGATCTTTCCCCCCTGCTTGCTTCCCAGGGACCGGGAGAGCAATCAGCTAATATAACTGCTGTATTAGATCATGTCAGATAATTATTTTTAGCTTTTCTTACCTATATTGTATATGAACCTTTATTTGGATACAGTACTTAGTTTAGCTGTTTATGTTACTTTGACAGATTATGGGCTTTATTGTGATGGTTCTGTATTAACTGTGTTCACTTTGTGCATTGAGTATGAAGGGATAAGTGCCAGGGCTGGCTACATTCAGGAGAAACAAGGTAGACTTTTAGTATCAGTACAGTCTTGAATGGTGTTGTTGATATATCAACATAGGTGAGATGTTTGGCACCCAGGAGGTGAAAGGCAGTTTAGATGTGCACCGTAGAGACTCTCTTATAGCCCAGGAAGTATCCAGACAAGAGAAATATGACAATAGGAGAGCAGGCTGAGGCTGAGGGGAGAAGAGTCTGGGGACTGAAAGAAGTACAGGAGCTTTGAGCAGCTGGAGAAACTGGACAGAGAATGGCTGAGTATCTTGGGACTCCTCAGGGTTTTGCAGAGTGGATTGGGGACAGAGGGGCTATGTAACCTCATAGGTACCCCAGCCTCTGGTTGGATGGCCTATGTCCCAATACATGCCTTCACTGTCTGCTGTGTTGCTTGGAATTACAGGTTCACAGATTGCCCCAACTAGAGGTTGCACTAGATTGCCCCACAGAAGGTGAAGCCCCTGAACTGGATGCTCACTCCCTGAGTCAGTGCCACAGAGAACCAAGAAAGGTGAGAGACCTTAGGCAGTGGTCTCAGAGTGGGAAGGAACCCAGGCTCCCACTTTGCTCTGGAAGCCAAACCTGGGCTGTCTTCAGAGGACTAGCTGCAGTGGTCCCAAGCAAGCACCCTTTGAGGGGAAAACCCCATGTCAGTTTTGTGGTTGATTTCTTTAGAATTTCAGTCAACTCTTTCTGAATGGAAATACTTTGGTTCTGACTGTTGCAATTTTTATTTTTAAGGCTTGATAAATTTGTTCTCCTGAAGGTTGCCTGGTCTAGGTTTCTGACAGGTGGAAGCAGTCATCCTCTCCTGTGTTTCCTGAGGTATATGCTTTAAGAGTTTATCTAGTTTCTTCTGGTATTGTGCTAGAGGTCCTCTGTCAGGATTTTGTAAAATTCCATGTTGGAAAGTTCTCTCTTGGCTTTCTATATGTATGCTGTTTTGTCCATAATAACAGTTGCAGTCCTCTTATCCTGTTGTATGACAATATCAAGGTTGTTTTTAGGCTAAATATGGCTCTCCAGTCTATACAGGTTGTAACATAAATGCTGCTTTTTGGCAATCTAGGAGTGGGCATAGAGCTGGAAACAGTTTATATGCAGGTCCAGAATGAGACTGTACACCTCAGGCAGAGTTCAGGGGCTGTCTTTCCTCCTGTGCTGTATTGAGGCCTGGTCTGTGGCAGGTTGATTATTGCATGCCTTCTTGTTATGGAAATAGTCCCTCAGTGTTAGGCAGTAGAAAAAAACCCCCAAGGTCTCTGTACAGCTGCACTGTACTAAGTTGCATAGTAGGACAGAAACAAAGACCGAGGGATAGTACAGATGCCTCAGTGGGGCTAAGAGAGTGGTTAGATAAGTTGATGACATTACCATCGATTGTAGGTTTGTTGCTGGAGCATGCAAGTTTGGAAAGTTTTGCTTCCTTCTTCTTTAAGGAGGGAAACTGTTTGTGATACAAAGATTTTCTCCTAGTAAATGTCTGTCCAGGTGATTCTGCATTCATTTTCTTAGTTCTGCAAGTCTGCTGTTGATTTGTTCCTGTTTCCTGTATAGACCACTGATAAGGTGGTTCCTCAACTTAACTCTTTAACCTTCCTGCACATTTGATTGCTGACCTCAGGATTGCTGTTCTCAGGAAGAATTTTAAAAACCAGTTTGAACAGGAAATTGGGGAATGAGATATCACCCACAGAGTGGATTGTGTTAAGTATGGTCTAAGAAGGGACTATGGATTCCTATGCCATTACCTGGATTAGCTTTTGTGATCCCTTTGTTCCTATGGGTTCTCTTCTTGTTTGCTGCCTTCCCACTTCCTCTCCCTTCTTTCTTCCTACCTTTTGCATTCAAATCACTCACTACACTTTATACACTACTCTCTGCATGTCCTTTCACAGCATCTAATGAAGTGAATTCAAATTCACAACCCCTTATGCTCTTTATATATCATTTAGTTAGTCTATAAGGTATAAATGTACCCTGCTTTCTCACTAAATTCATCGCCAGAGCTGGCACTGGAATGAATGAGTGCAGGATTGAACAGGTCACTCATGCAAGAGACTGTAGGTTCTTAAAGCTTATAAAAATGTTACTGTTGAGGCTGATTAGTCACTAACCTGATTTTCTTCCTAGGGTTTCCACTCCACTGTCCACTGATTTTGTCGCTCACCATGCTTTGATGGTATTATTGCAAACAGAAAGAATGTCCACCTGGTTAATGAATCCCCTCCCTGCTAGCTCTAGTGATGACTTCTTTCCAGGGCTCCTCCCCGCCACATGTTGGTCCAACAGTCACCCTGTTGCTGTGATTAATGATGCCCATTCAACTACAAAGAATTACATACATGACTCTATTCTCTCCCAATCTCTGCTACTTTCCTCAAATCTGTTTCTGGTCAGGTCTAGGTCCACTAAATCATAAGCGCGACTTAAATTAATAAATGAAGTGACCATTTAGTTCCCTGTTCCATGAACTTCTCCTCTTGAACAGAGTTAGTTGGTATTGGGTCCTCTTAGATCTCAGACTACTCTTTCCTCATTTAACTTTCCAGATCGTAGCCTATCTAGTCCATCAGGTTTCTTATGACGTCCACTACACCCTGAATGACCAGCTGGTCCTTTTTTATCTAAATGCTCTCAGTTAATCAAGGGAGCTTAGGCTGCTTAGTCTGCCCTTGATTCAATTGGTTTCTCTACTGATTTTGTGCCTTTTACTCACTGAAGCTCAGAGCCCTTTTAGACTCAGTCCTGACTCCGGTCAGTCAATTTACTCTTTGATCCTGTCCCACAGTCCATCAGGCCCCAACTTCCCTTGGCTCAGTTCATTATGATCCCATAATGAGCAGTTTTTCTGGCCTTAATTAGTGCCAATCTCCAACTGCCTTATTCTCAGAACAAGGTATTGGCTTTTGCCAACTCACTCTCACTTTCTCTATCTCTTCCTTGTGTTTTCTGCTTTTCTACTTCAGGACCCACTGGCAATCCACCACAGAGGACCTGTACCCTTTTCCCTCTTTAATGGCAAAGCATCATCCTTACTGGTTCACCGTGGTTGGAAGCAGCGATGATCATGTGAGGTTTCTTGCGTCATCTCTGACAGTTGAAATCCACCATATCCATCAGCAGCAGTTAGTTTACACTTCCATGTCAACCCCAGGTAAGTTCCCTGGCTTTCCCCCTTTCCAGGGAAATGAAGACCACCTGTCACTCCCCACAGGCTCTGTTTTAAGGACCGAAACTTCCGGGGCCTCTTGGGAGCTTGTCTAATCTGTGCTGGTCTACAGCATGGGAAATTAACTGTTTCATTGCTGGCCCGGTGTCCCTCCAGAGCCGGGTTTCCATGCCAGGCTCACCTGGAGCAGTGAGCGTAGCAGGGCTTGAAGTAGACCCCATGCTTCAGAAAGGTTCTCAGAACTATTGGACATTGTCTTGTCCAATTATCAATCTTTCATTAGCCCCTAAATAACCAAACTAGGGAGGTCGACTTCTCACAGATCATACATTTTCCGGCTCTCACTAGTTTACAGAGGTTTTCAGTGATTCTTGTTGTGACATAATGATATTCCAAAAGGGTGTAAGGGTTTCCCCTTCCCTGTTACTAAGGGTTATGATAGGACGGGAAGTGCTGGCCCCTTAAGGTCAGAAGCATGTCTCTGGTGACTTGTTTTAGCAGACCTATAAAAAGAGGCAGGCTGAACAGAGACAGCAGGTAGTTAGTCCTACTAAAAAACCGAAGAGTTTTAAGAGGCAGTGCTGGACAGCTCCCAGTGGGCAGCAGGGGCCAGGGAAGCTGCCCGGTGATAGATCTGGGAAGAAGGTCCATAAGACCATATCTAGATGTCACACTTAA
This sequence comes from Alligator sinensis, assembly GCF_000455745.1. Classification (NCBI taxonomy): domain Eukaryota; kingdom Metazoa; phylum Chordata; order Crocodylia; family Alligatoridae; genus Alligator; species Alligator sinensis. The sequence continues at coordinate 3,000,682 of NW_005841924.1, forward strand.
GGCAGGATTAATTAATCATGCCTTAAGTGGTCACCTGGCCACACATCCAACCAATTAATGGCATAATAAAAAGAGGAATAAGTTACAAGGTTATTCCACAGACAAGGTTCCTTCCTGCCTATGCCCTTAGACTAACACGGCTACAACCTAAACCCCTGCAAGGTTATTCCACAAAATTTGTGGAATAACTTTGTAACTGCTTCCTATCATGCCATGAACTGAATGTGTGGCCAGGGGCCCCTGTGGCTGGGAGCCCCATCAGCTGATTGGAGCTCCCAGCTCGGGGGAGCCCATGTGAATCCCTGAGCCTAGGAGCTCCCAACTGACAGAGTTTCCAGTCGCTGTGGTGTCCTATAGCTGGGAGATCACAGCAGCTGCAGTCTCCTGGCTACGGGGGTGGTATACAGCATTCCCACAGCTTGGACCCTCCTCAGCTGAGGGGCCTCCCAGCCATGGGAGCTTGCTTCTTGCTGGTGCAGGGGAAGCCCAGGATCAGGCTCCCCCTGCACTGGCAATAAAGTGTGATGGAATCTGATTTGCAGTCCCACAATCATGCCTTCTACAATGTATGCATTAGATCCCATTGAACCTTTACCTGGACATATAGTGGGGCTCTGAGAGTACAGGGAAGTGAGCCCAGATCTTCAGGCTAGGTGAAGATAGAGGGACCAAAGTCAGAATGGAGCAGTGAGACAGAAGGGCAAGTCGGTACAGCAGTGACTAGATTCTCAAAGCAACAAAGGTGTTGTGCTGAGGAGAAGCAGGTACAGAAGGGGCCTTGGGAATATGTAATTCATCAGAGTATTTCCTGGGTGGCATGATTGCACAGACAGTCAGAACCCTGGGTTGTGGCTCAGCAAAGCTGGGTGGTTCTGGGTACCCCATATTTTCTCTGGTCCTGAGAGTCAGAAGAGTCAGAAGAAAACTTATTTCTGATGTATGGGATAAAGACTAGTGAAGACTACTGAGAGACAGTTAAGAATAAAAAACTTTTGTGACTATGTTGAGGAGCACAGTAGCCTCATCTGAGATGAGTCTTGGTGAACTTGTAATTGGAGGAAGACCCTGGATTATTAAAATCTGTGAGGTGCGCATGTGGCTAGTAGTGACATACAGCAGTTGACATAGCTTTCCCTGAGAGAAGTGAAAATTGTGTATGCCTGGCAAGTGCAAATGTTTTATTCAACCCATGCATAGACAAGAAATAGCAGTAAGCCTACTACATCCAAGAATGAATACAGCAAGCTACTTGGTTGCACTGCATATAATTGTGAGAGCATGTAGCAATGGAAAACAATGTTATGGAAGACATGTGATAGACTTCAAGGAAATAAAGACAGCTAGATATTATCACACTTTTTCAATAACATTGTTGCTATGCACTTTCACAACAATTGGCAGTGCAACTACATAGCTCTATATTGCAAACTACAGAGTACGAACTATCATTTCCTAGGGCAATATGTGTGCATTGGCAGATTCTTTTTTGGTTCATCATCAGACAGTTTTTCTGTAGTGTAACTGCCCTAGTTATATTTGTTGGACCTTGAGAGTTATTTAACATTCAAAACTTCTGTTGGTGTAATCCTATCTCTGTGTATATTTTCAGTTGCTAGTTGCATCCCTAGAACAAATTGCTTAAAATGGGATATCATTTATTCAGCCTAGATTTTAACTTTTTACAGGACCATAAAGAACACTCAAATTCTCAATTAATCATATGGTACGTGACTGGCATGATACACATTAATTACCGGAAAACTTGTATGTGCATTTTGTTTGTTAAGGGAACAAATGGTTGTAGAATAACCTCTATGCTAGAAGACTGTAGATTACACAAGTACTATGGGCTATGCAAAAGGTGGGGCAATTGGTTTTGCATACAAATATGTGTAAACAGTCATAGTTAAGAACAACAGGCCAGACCCTAACTGACCTCTCAGGTGCCTAAACAGAACTTAGACAGAACTGAGGTGCCTAGGTCAGAAATAAGAATGATCCAAATCGACCCTGCTCAGTAGACACAACTTTAGGCACCTAGGGTTGTTATTACATATGTCGCAGGGGTAGGAGACTGGCTGGAGTAGTTACCATGCTCCAGCAGGCTCAATTAATCGAGTACGCTCCAATTATAGCATGTCAAAGCAGCCTCCTGGTTCGTGTACAGGCACCCCTAGGTTCATTAGGTGCCTCTATTTTGGATGGAAAAAATCCCTAGGCACTTGGATTTGGGCTATTTTGCATTCTTAGAAGCAATCATGATGAGCCAAGTGGACATCTTCATTCTGCCTAAACTCAGTTGTGATCCAAATCAATGCTGAAAGCCACTTGTCCAAGTCCCTTATTTTTTAGCAAGGAACAGACCATACTGAGTGATTATTTGAAGCTGACAGCAGGCATTCTGCTTAAAACAAGATGATGTGGTGATGGCGATGATATCCACTTGTAGCTCAGCAGGCTAGTGGCAAGCTCACTTGCCTGTGATGTAGTAGACCGGAGTTCCAAGCCATCCTGGTCCTAAAGGAATTTAAACCCATATCCACTTCCCAAGTAAGTGCCCTAACTACCAGCCTATGGGGTAGATTGCATCATGGCCCCCCACCTCTCTTGGCTGACCAACTGGGCAGTCAGATTACAAGATTCACTGGGTCAAGAAGAAAGTAACAGGGAGTGTCATGAATGTAAGGGCTTTGTGAGGTGTCTTGCATGATTTCTTGAGTTTGTTTTACTGATATAGCATGTGTAGCTCCTACAGATAGGTAGCATCATCTGATTGAATCAGCTTTAGCTAAAAGTGCCAAAAAGCCCTGCTGAAGTCCCTGATCTATACAGATGCTACAGAGCCAGGTTGAAGTAATGCACTGCAGCTTCTGGTAGAGCAGCCCCCACTCTCCCACATCTGTCAGCACCCTATGGTATTTGGTTTAAAAGTAATGTTGATGTATCTTTATATTATAGCCAAGACTTTTAATGAGGCAGTGGTTAACTTAAGTGGTCCTCACCTATTCACAATTAGAACAGGTAATCCCTGAAAATTAGCATTCAACATGAGTTTGTGTAGTCATCACCTTTGCAGATGTGCTCTGTAGTACATCCAGCCCAGACCTTACAGATGATGACTAATTTATTTTAAAAAACCCCAAAACCCTAGCATGAGCATTTTAAAAAGGGCCCTCAATGACCAAAATAAGTATTTGGGTCCAGCTCTGGTGTGAGACGCACGAGTGAAACCCCATTGTGCCCCTGTGAGCCCAGGACTCCGGTGGACCCTCTGGATGACCCTGACCCAATACCCCAGTGCAGAGCTGGGAGGTAGGTGGGGCCTGCAGTGGGTGGGCATTAGGTGATGGGGGCAGTTGAGTGGAGCCGAGGTGGGTCACACCCCACCCTGGCTCCAACTTAGCCCAGCCCCGTAGGGAGCTGTGTGAACAGAGTGTGCAAACAGGTGCACTGTGGGCCCAGGACATAAGTTTGTGTGGGAGTTTGTGCAAGAGGGCACACAAAAGGGCGGTCCGGCAGGCACTTTCAGTACTAAGTTGCCCTCCGGCTGCCCCATTCATGGCACATCACATCATGGGCAACTGAAGCCCCTCCACGCTGAAGAAAGTCCTTCACCACTCCAGTGCTGGACACCAGGTAAAGGGGTCAAGGGCTCTACCCTCCCACCACAGGGAGGGACCCAGGACCCTGGGAATCCCCCAGCCACTCAAGAAGTCGGGAAGCTAGGGGATCCCCCTATAGGCAGCTGCTTGAGCCTGCCTGCCTAACCACAGCAGCAACAGCAGCAGAGGCTGAGGACCACGTGGGAGCAATAACACCCACCTGGTCTCCTACTCATATAAACACCCAGGCAGTCACGCAACCAGAGTCATCTTGCATTATGGTGATGGGTATGCGCTGCACCCCTAGGCTTCCTGGATTAGATGGCCCACCCCCACAGTGCCTTGGAGGTCTCCATCCAGACAGAGCCTATGGTCTTGGCCTCCATGCAGACGGAGCCTCTGACTCCAGGCTGCGAGGGCTGCCTGGCACGTCTGCTGGATTCTGGGATCAAGGGCACGGGTGCTCTTATTTGTGGGATGTATTCCCTGGTGGAGGCTCTAGAGGGCCAGGTGAGGGAGCTACAAGAGGAGGTGGATAGGCTGTGTACCATCAGAGAACACAAGGGAGAGATTGATGCTTACTGCCAGGCCCTGCACCTGGACAAGAACACCACAGAGACCAAGCTGATGAGTGGGCCTGAACAAGATACCACAACTGATAGAGGGTAGAAACTGGTCACATCAGGACTGAAGTCATGAGGTGCATCAGTTGTCCCACGAATAACACTGCATAACAGTTACGAAGCCTTCTCACCATTAACGGACAATGCACCCATGTGGGATCAACCAGCCCTAGAAAGGAAATAAAGTAGAGTGACAGTCGTGGGAGACTCTGCTGCGGGGCACAGAGGGAGCCATCTGTTGACCACACCCCCTTGCTCAAGAGGTCTACTACCTTCCAGGAGCCAAGATTCCTGATATTGCTGCAAGTGTCCCCAAACTGGTCTGCCCTACTGACCACTACCTCATGCTCCTTGTCCAGATGGGTACTGAATTCTTGAGACAAAGACATCATGACAGAAAACCTGAGGTGACTAGGGGAGAGCTCAGATGTCTTTATAGGAATACCAGAAGCATAGGAAATAAACAAGAGGAACTGGCATGCCTTCTAGCTGATGAGGAATTCAATTTGAATGGGTTGAAAGAGACCTGGTGGGGTGATACACATGACTGGGCAGTAAATATTGAGGATTACAGGCTTTACAGGAAGGATGGGATTGGGAAGAAGGGAGAAGGTGTGGCCCTTTATGTGAAAGAACAATACCTCTACCTGCAGGTCACCTTTGACGGCAGGGAAGGGTCCCTTGAGACCCTCTGGGTCAGGCTAAAAGGGGGGCAAAAAGAGGGAGACTTGATGGTGGGATTCTACTACAGGCCTCCCTCGCAAGAGGAGGAGCATGATTAAGCATTATCAAGAGAACTGCCAGAGGCAGCTAGCACTAGAGACATGATTGTCATGGGTGACTTCAACTACCTAGACATCTGTTGAGAAGAACATTCAGCTGTTTCCAGCAGGTCAGTCAACTTCCTGGCAACAACAGACGAACTGTTTCTGACACAGGTTGTGGAAGGGCCTACTAGGGGCAAGGCCACTCTGGATTTAGTGCTGACCAAAGGGGAAAACATCATAGGCGACCTGAGGATTGGTGGTACTCTGGGCAACAGTGACCATGACCTGATAAGGTTCACCATCCACTGTAAGACTGGGAAGTTAGTCACCAGAACAGAAGTCCTGAATTTCAAGAAGGCAGATTTTGGCAAACTCAAGAGGCTCATTGGAGAGGCCCTCTGCAACTGGCAATTGGATGATTTGGGAGTGCAGGAATGATGGTGCTTCCTTAAGGAGGCAATTCTCATGGCTCAAAAACAGGCCATCCCCACACAGGCAAAAAGTGGGAAAGGAGCCAGGAGACCCACTTGGCTCACCAGGAATATCAGAGAGCTAAGGAAAAAGAAAAAAGAAGTGTATATGCAATGAAGTAATGGCTCAGCAACTAGGGAGGAATAAACCAGTATCACCAGGGCCTGCAGTTACGAGACACAGAAAGCTAAGGCAGGGATGGAGATCAAACTGGCAACCAATATAAAAGGGAACAAAAAGTCCTTCTACAGATACATAGGGAGCAAGAAAAGATTGGGCTCCACTGTGGGACCCCGACTGAATACCCAGGGGCATCCCACAGTCGATGTCCATGAAAAGGCAGAATTCCTAAATACATACTTTACGTCAGTATTCCTGAAACCCAACGGGAGCTCCTCACCTGACCAGAAGCCCAGGTAATAGCCTACATGAAATCAACCCAGAACAGATGATGGATCTTCTACAATGCTTGGACATTTTCAAGTCTGCTGGTCCTGACGACCTGCACCCAAGAGTCCTGAAAGAACTGGCTGAACTTATAGCAGCCCCACTGGCCAAGCTGTTTGGAGAGTCATGGAACTCAGGAGTGGTCCTGGACAACTGGAAGAGGGCCAGTGTGGTGCCCATCTTTAAGAAAGGAAAGAGGGATGACCCTGCAAACTACAGACTTGTCAGTCTAACCTCAGTCCTGGGTAAAATCTTTGAAAAGTTGGTTAAGGAGGCCATCAACTACAAGCTGGTAATGGATGGGGTGCTAAAAGGCAACCCCCACAGCTTTGTTGAGGGGAGATCATGCCTGATGAACCTTGTGTCCTTCTACGACCAAGTAACTAACCATCTGGATGAGGGACACAAGGTTGATGCCATGTACTTAGACTTCAGTAAAGCCTTTTACTCTGTCTCCCACAGGATTCTCTCTAACAAATTGGTGAGTACTGGGCTGGACCAGTCTACAGTGAGGTAGATGGACAACTGGCTTAGAGGCTGCTTCCAGAGAGTGGTGATTGATGGGATGGCCGTCTCCAGTGGTGTCACCCAGGGTTCAGTACTTGGACCAGTGCTTTTCAATATATTCATTAACGACTTGGATGAGGGGGGGGAAAGTGCAATGATTAAGTTCACAGATGATACCAAGCTGTGGGGAAATGCAGGCACACCAGAGGATAGGGCAAAGATTCAGGATGACCTTGACAGACTGGTTTTATGGGGGGAATGAAATCAGATGAGGTTTCTCAGGGCGAAGTGCAAGGCTTTCACTTCTGTAGAAGAACCCCCACCACAAATATATAATGGGTGGTGGTCCACTGGCTAGCACAGCATCTGAACGATACCTGGGGGTCATGAGCGACTGGAAGATGAACATGAGACAACAGTGCGATAAGGCTGCCAAAAGGGCAAATAAAATGCTGGCATGTGTCAGCCACAATGTGGCCAGTAGATTCAGGGAGATACTCTTTCCTCTGTATTTGGCATTGGTGAGGCCTCAGCTGGTGTACTGTGCCCAGTTTTGGGCACTGCACTTCAAGAAGGATGTGGATAAGCTTGAGGGGGTACAAAGAAGGGCCACCCACTTGGTTAAGGGCATGGAGAGTATGTCCTATGAGGAGACACTTTGGGAACTGGGCCTGTTCAGCTTGAGGAAGAGAAGTCTGAGAGATGACTTGATAGCTGCCTACAAGTACATCGGGGGGAGCATCAAGAACTAGGAGAGCAACTATTCAGGGGGGCACCTCAAGGGAGGACGAGGACCAATGGGCATAAACTAATAGAGGGTAAATTCAGGTTGGATATAAGGAAGAACTTATTCTCTGTAAGGGTCTCCAGAATCTGGAACACACTCCCAGCAGAGGTGGTGCAGTCACCCTCCTTGGAGGTGTTCAAGATGAGGCTGGGCAGGCACCTTGTTGAGCTCATCTGAGCCCAGTAACTTCCTGCCCAAGGCAGGGGATTGTACTTGATGATCTTACACATCCCTCCCAGTTCTCTGTTTCTATGATTCTATGAGTGACACCTAGAAACAGGAAGAACATTTCCCACTGAGGTAGAAATTAGGAGAGAGAGTACTTTAGATTAGAAAATCTCCATGTCAGAAAGGAGGCACACCCAGGCTGTGTCTGGGTTCAGGGCATGTCACAGATGACTCTGTGTCATAGTGTTGAAGATTTTCTTCTGGAAAAAGGGAGTACTTAGTTCAATTCCCTGGTACCACTCCCTGGAATTATTTATACATTTTACAGTAATTGGTTTAAAAATGAACAATCCTGTGTTACTTTAAATAACCAATTGCTCAAATCAAGAGCGAGACCTTATAAAGGGGGATAAGGCAGAATGCCATGTTTTTTGATTACATGCAGCAGATACATAAGTGTGGACACACCAGTTGTACAAACAGACATATACAAGCATACATACAAACAGACATAGACAGACATATAGACAAAACCATTCTAGTAAGATGTTATAATTACCAGCAGAAGTTACTCAATGTTAGCACTGGATGGCCAATCCAGGCTCATTGAGGGTGATGAGCAGGGGTAAACAGATGTGTCTGTGCTCCAGGAGGTTGCAAAGAGTGGATTCTCCATCTTGGCTTGTCTGCATCTCACTTTTATAGGGATTTCAAGTCTTTGTTCAGCATTGGGGTTTTTCCATGCTCAGTTTTTAATTTGAGGTTGTTTCTTCTGGTTATCTCAACTTGAGGTCATTCCAGTAAAGTTGGTATCTCAGAGTTGGTATTTCAGTCTTGAAGTATTGTATAGTTGGTATCTCTGCCTTGAAGCATTGTGTAGTTCAAATGGCAGGATATGCAAAATTCCTTCCTCTCACTATCCTCTTTGCACCTGATCACAGACGAGTTCTTCAGCCATCTACTAATTGCTTAATTAGTTTACTGTCTAGTAACTCATACATTGGCGCCTTGTTGCTTACACAAACAGTTAAATCTTCTTCTGTTTTCATGCAAATAGTTACCATTATTTCACCATTCACCCTCACACAGACACTCACGTACACAGGGCATACAGAGTTCATTTACTCATGTCAAACAGGGAAAAGCACAAAATGGAGTTTTAGTTCATAAAAGACAAAAAGAATGCTGATACAATCATAGAAGTTAATCAATTCAATACTATTATCATTTAAGCATAATAACTAATATGCAAAAATTCATACTACACCTGGCAATAGAGACTTAAATCCAGGACTCCCCTCTGAGGTATTTCCATTCAGTGGTGAATTTGTCTGAGTGGGATGTTGTCTCTAAACCAATGCTACTGAAACTGTAAAACACTCCAGAAGTGAAGGAGACTTTACATAAGCCAAATCCTTGGAAACGTTCAACATCTCTGGCAGGATTAGAGTACCACCCTACCTCTTAATCTTTCTATATTCCAGTAAAAAAAATCCCTCTTTCAGTGAAATTAACTGGTAATCCAAGTCCAGTTCCTAGTAAACAGGTGTCCATATTACAAATGGCAAAAAAAAAAAAAAAAAAAAAAAAAAAAAAAATTCCATGAAAAAAGGTTTCCCACAAATCATAAAAGAAGAAATCATATAATTCATAACCTTCAGTGTCAGCAAGTGAATTAAAGTGACAATAGTAGATCTTCCTAATGGCAAGTGACCAGGTGTCCCTAACTTTATGGGTGAATTTAATAAGGATCTCCAAGAGGCCCTTATTAATTAAATCCTTAAGGTATTTCAACATTGTTTCAACAAGAAAAGCTTTTAAAACAAGGTTTGGAAGTGTACATTGTTCAGAAAAGGAAATTGGGATAACTATAGGTAATTTCCTCTAATATGGTTAATTAACATGGATAGCAGAATACTTGTGAAGATTTTTGGCAATTGTCTATATTTGATCTTTTAAAATTAATTTATGCAATAATTTTGGATTTGCATATGACATCACAAATAAACACAGCACAAGAACTCCAAAGTGTCACATACTATTCTGGCCAGATGAATTTAAAGTGCTTCATTTGTCCTTATGATGAGAAAGAGCTCATATACTCTTAGATTAACTTTTTCTGGTATTGGAGAAATTTAACCTTGACCAGTAAGTATTGCATTGGATCAACCAAAATATCTATAGTTCAGTAGCAGCTCCTTTATTCTTAGGGGACAGTTTGCATTGTATTGTGGGGCTTAATAAGGTTACCTAATGTTTTGTATGGAGTTATGCATATATTAGACTTTGTAGGAATTAGACTATAGCATGTTTTCTGTTGAGTACATCACAACTCTGAGAGCAAAAAGGAACATATTCAAGAAAAAGAAGAACAGACGTTCTCAGGATTTTAATCTATGATAGGTTTGTTGTTTAACAAATAAAATATTTTCCCTATGATTCAAAATGTTCATCATTTATATTGTTATTAATTTTAATTCCATCTGTTGTGGTCTATCTATTTTAGTATAAAGACCTCTCTTGTTAGTTGCTATAGGTCATTGTGAACAATTTGTCAGTATGGCTGGTGCCAGCAGAGCTCCTGAGTGACCTGCATATAACCTCTGATGTTTCAAAGCCTCTAGTACACTGCAAAACCAGTGAAATAAAAAAGCAACTGTGGGGTATTGACTGAAGATGAGTGAAAGCCAGTCATTTTATCATTTGCTATATTTAAAAAGAATAACTAGGCAAAACAAAAAAACAGAGAAGGGAAGGGAGACACAAGTCTGTTCTGCTTTTATATGCATTTCACCTCTGAGGTGCAATAAGTGTGGAGGCCAGAACATACAATTTGGTCTTTCAGGAAAACATTTTCTACAAACAGTTTATATGGCCAATACTCTTTAGAAGAATAAATTGTTTGCCTTCTTAACACATGCTATCCATAGCCATAAACACTACACAATCCCTTGTGCACAAAACAGTGTGGTACCATAATGACCCATGGCAAATGGAGCATGGAAAAAGGAGGTCAAAGTGACAGAAGAAAAAGATTCATTCTGAAGCCAATTGACAGCATAGTGAGTGAAAACCTATACTGTGAAGGATTGGGAGGAAACCATAAGATTCAGCTTCACAGCCTCTAACAAGTATCAGACAGTGGAACTGTTGCAGATCACGAGGCAACTAATCAGTCTCATGTTTCTAACTGTCTCATAGTTGTGTCCATCCTCTTCAGGGCAAAAAAAATCCTCCTGTAAACTGGCAGCTTAGTAGCTAGAATTGAAATATGAAAAGAAAGACCTGGATGTTTTAGTGAATTATAGGATGACTGTGAACCACTACTATGATATAGCCATGAAAAAGGCAAACATGATCTTAGGATGCAATGGATGAGGTCTTTGCAGTAATGTTAAAGAAACATTAATTTTGCTGTAAAAGGCACTGATGAAGCATTTAATTATTTATTTCATTATATATTTGTAAAGTACAGCAAACTTAAGAAAATTTCCTGATGTCCTTCTAAGACAAGACACTGGGCTTTATGTATGGGGAGAAGCAGTGGATGTGATATACCTTAATTTTAGCCAGGCTTTGACAGTATGGCATTCTCCTTAGTAGCCTAAGGAAATAAAATCTAGATCAGGGCCGTCTAGCTGGCAGCCCACAGGTTATATGTGACCTATAATGGATTAATTTGTGGTCCTTGGACTTCTCCCAGCTGCCACTCCCCCTATTGCTCTGGCTACAGCAGCAGTCAGGTCTCTGGCCTCTCCCTCCCACCGCCAGCTTTTACTGCCTGCACCTGCTCCAGAGGTCAGGGCAGGTCAAGGTGGCACAGCCCATGTTGCAAGAGGAGTCCACAGTCCAGGGCACCCATGTGATACCATACAGCAGGGGATCCTATGGCCAGGGAGCAGGGAGTGAGGGCTGGGGTACCTGTGTGGTATAGTGCATCAAGGGGCACTCATGGTGTGGGAGGGTGGGCAACCACATGGCGAGTGGCCAGGTGGCCTGTGGCTTGCATTGGGGTAGCCTGCATGGCTTTTAACCCCATGCTGGTGTGGCCCCTAGCTATTTAGTTCTGAAAATCAACTTTAGTATAGGCAGTCAGCAAGGAAAATACCATAGTAAAAAGATTTTTTGCATAAGCAAGATAGCTCTCATAAAAGTCTGTACAGCTTACAGTTACAGAACACATTACAAATAACCATGCAAATTAAAGTTAGAGCTCACCCTGCATTTCTTCCTAAAATGTAGTACCTCTCCATCAGCAATGGAACTCTCCTGCTCTCTCTGCTCATTTTTCTGCAAGCAGCTTCTCAGCATGCAATGCAGAGGGTTTAGATCATCCCAAGGCTAGAAATCTATAGACAAGCTCCCCCAGCACGTCTTAAGTCCCTAAATTTATCTACCCATCTATATTTTATAGGGGTGCACTGATAGAAAATTTTTGGACCATTACTGATGGCTGTTTTTAACAAGCCATATTGGCCAATACTGATCGGATTCCAATATGCAGCTGGGCAGTGTGGATAGCAGAGTCTGGCTGGTAAGTGTGTTGTGGGGGAAGGGGTTGGGGGGGAGCAGATTGAGTCTTCTGTGCTGAAGGAGGGAGTGGGGCTGGGGCAAGGGCAGGGAAGGTGCTGCACAGCTGGGGTAGGGCACCGGATGGAGCCACAAGTGGCTGATCCAGGGGGCACAGGTAGGGGGATGGTGGCTGCCGCCACTGAATACACCCTGGGAAGGTATGTGGGGTGTGTGCCCATGGATCTGTGCACAGGGAAGGGTGGGCTGCCACTGTGGGCTGGGCAGCCATCCCCCAAGTTTAAACACATTTCTGTTAAAAATGAACATTAGTAGGGAAGTAGCACTATTAAAGCCATGGGCTTTTTGACTTGCATATTGTTGTGTTAAAAAAAAGTTACCAGAAGTGAATCATCAAATGAAAGACTTGTCAATCATGGGAAATTTTAAGAAGCTTTTCAGCATATTGAAAATGCATCTCAAAATCAATATAGCAGCCTGAGGCTGAGCTGTGCTCAGAGCGGACAGGGGTAGTGTTGGGAGGGGACAATGGGGGGTGCTACAGCCACCCCAAAATTCGCCATAGCCCTCTCCCGTGCTGCCCTCCCAGCACCACTGCTACCCACCGAGTGAAGCCCTGGCCCAGCCCCTGCTGGGAAGAGCCCGGTGCTGCCCTGGCCCCAGCCCACAGCGGCAGCCCACCCTGGCCCTAGGGTGCATGCAGTGGTGGGAGCCACCCCCCTCCCTGTGCCCTCCGGGTAAGCCACTTGCAGCTCCATCTCACTCTCTGCCCTTGCTGTGCAGCGCCTGCCCCTGCCCCAGCCCCAGCCCCAGCCCCAGCTCCTCTCCCTCCCTCACTGCGGGGGCCTCAATCTGCTCCCCCCATGCTCCTTCCCCAACAAGAGACTTACCAGCTGGACCCTGCTCTCCATGCTGCTGGGCTGCGCTCCTGGCCTCCTGCATCCTGTGCTGAGGCTGCACGCATGCATGGGGCATTTATCAGACTTCTTCTCATTCTATCCAAGGCCGAACAATATCAGTCTCTGAACGAGATTCCTTCCAGTTGTTTGTCTCCCTAGTGGTTTGTCCCTGCTAAAGGTTTTCCCTATGAAAGATAGACCATAATTGTTTGGGACTGGCTCCTCTACCCAAATACACATTACCTCTGCAGCTGGTCAATACGTGTAGTAACTGCAGGTGCATCTTTCAGAAATTAGGATTCTCTCTGAAACTTGAATAGTTATACCTGGGCTGGAAATGTTTCTGGCACATGAATTAGTAATCTTTTGACTGACTTTTTCCAATGACACTACAAACTTACAAAAATAAATTCATAATCAATATCATGGTTCATACAAACACCAATATGATAAAACCGAACATAGATTTACATCAGCTACAAATAGAAACCAAACACTATGTTGGTTAATTTATGGTAACTGAGGAAAATATCTATGCATGACACACTACAAACCCCCAAATTAGCCTTGTTTTGGGTAGGTTCATGACATGCCTGAAAGCCAATGAAAGTGATCCTTCCTCTCTATTCATCTCTGCTGGGGCCTCACCTTGGGTACTGTGTCCAGTTTTGGGTATCACACTTCAAGAAAGACACAAGTAAGAGTTAGAAAGAGTCCAGCTAAGAGCAACAAAAATGACTAGAGGTCTAAGAAACATAATTTTCTTAGAAAAGGGTGGAACAACTTTGATTATTTATTCTGGAGAGAAGAAGATTGAAGGGGAATTTGATAACAGCCTTCAAACACATTATAAAAAGAATTTGATAGTGCGCTCCATCCTGGAGGGGGCAGGACAAGAAATAATGGTCTCAGTTGCAGCAGAGGGAATTTAGGTTGGATATTAGGAACAACTTTCTCACAATGAAGGTGATGAGAAATGGTAATCTTCCTAGAGGGGTGGAGTTCCTTGGAAGTTTTAGGTGGGATGGTTTAGACAGGGATGGTTCTGCCTTGAGCAGGGGGTTAGACTAGATGACCTCCTGAGGTTCTTTCCATCGTACTTTTCTATAATTCTATGAAAATTCTTTTTCTCTTAAGAAAGATACAAAGTATACTTCTGGCAACACTGCCTTCCCCTGTATGAATGAGGGAAAAAGTTTGCCCTTTGGGGGTTTCATTGTGTATGAGAACTGATTTCCTTTTTAAAAGAAAATCAGGTATCATTCAGTGTGATATTCCTTTACATTTCATGTTTTGTTTTATATGTCATATACATTATATATATTTAACTTGTGCCTTCCAATGCTTTCTGCTGGCAGAAGCCTGTACATTTCTTAATATTTCTGCCAACAAACCCATTTTATTTTAATAGAAGAATGATACCTCTCTGCAACCAAAGCCATCATGGTTTAAACCATTGTTGGAACTCTGCCAAACTGAGCTTCTTAACCCCAAATAATAAAGTGCTGCTTTGGGGCTTAATCAGCAGCAGAAATGTTGTGAATATCAAATCTCTTTTCCACAATTCACTTAGATTTAAACTACAGCCAGCTCATGCCTTCACATTTTTCTGTTTCCTGAAGGCTCACCCATTTTGACATGTTTCAGGAAGGGTAAATATTTCTGATTTACTGATGAAAAGGGCAAGCCTAAAAGGTAAATGACAAAAAGTTTGTGAAATTCAAGGTCCTATTACACTGAGCCTGCTAGGAGGGTAAGGAATTCAGTGCAACAATAATCATATTTCTGCCAGAAGTGCTAGTGGTGGTGTTCTAATGCTGTGGGGAAAACTAGAAATATTTAAGAAATTCATTTAGAGATTGTCTAACCTACTGAAGCACCCTTCTAGGGTCAAAGTTCAAAGATCAAGTTTTCAAGACACATAAGTTCAAGGTCAGATATGATTCAACAAAGAATATGTTTCAATCATACTTCCAGCTGAAGAGTACAAAAGACTATCTGAAGCTAGCTGCTGAATAAAGGTCAAGTTGAAATATTACAGTATGAACTTGGAGCTGTTTCAGATTCCTTGTATATTTGCTAAGACTTGAATGCAGGAGGGAAGCAATAACTCTAGCTTTGTTTGCTCACAGAAAGGACAGATACATCAGCATGCAATGTCTGAGATCTAGAACTGAATTTCAAGCAAAACTTCTGAGGGGGAGAAGAAGAAGCCTAAGTCAGAAAGTTTGGATCCTGGCCTGATGCTGAACTTCTAAGCTCCAAAGATAAGGGGTTTTAAGTTTGGTGTTTTACCCAAGACAGCACCCAATAGAAAACAATAAAGTGAAAGTAGTGTGTATAACTGATTCCTTTTTCATCTTTTATTTGCGTAGCATTCTGAACAACAACACTGTGTTGAATTTTGAAATTTGCTGTCTAAATACCATCACTATCATGCATTGGTCTAAGAAAGGTGTTAGAAGGAATGGGAAGTAGGGCACTAATCAGTCCAAAAAGCAACCAGTATTATGAGTTATTCATAAAGCCTAGAGTTAGATAAAATTGCTGAAAAAAGTAATGAAAATCTGGTGGGTTTTTTTTGTTTGTTTGTTTGTTTATGGTATGTGATTTCTTTTTCTCCCAGATCCTAAGATTTTTATTTGAGAAATACTGTGGAATACATATGGACGTAAGGAAAATTAGGGTCTGGCTCTGAGCCATGTGCCTGTTCTACCATATAATATTGCTGATGCTTCTTTTCCAAGTCTCTTTGCAATAATTTGAAAGACCATTCTTTTTAACAAAAAGGGTTTCAATTTTTGCATGCGTTTCACTGTGAAATAATTTTCCAGGTCCATCAAAGATCTTCTTATGTGACCCAGAAAAACTATGTGAGCCTACCTTTAAATGTGAGCATTCTTCAATGGACAAAATCATGGTGCCATTTGTACATTCTGTAAGAGCCTCATATAAAAGCATCTAAATATTGTCAGAAGTTAATGGAATATCTTAGCACCAAAATATAGCAGAACAGGACTATGGTATTTGATTTAACAAGTTTGATAAAGTAACCAGCTTGCAATAATGTGTCAATCCGATTGTACATATATTTCCTTTTAATTTTTTTTCTGTTGTCCCCCCGCCCCGCCTCGGTAATATACATAACGTGCTAGGCCCTCACTTATAAAATAGGTCCAGTGTCTTGTTTGGAAACTTCATGTATGTGGATGGACACCCCCTGGCTCCACTGCAGCACAATGCAGTATTGCATGTTTTGGCAGAATTGGAATTAAAATACAAACAGGCAAACAAATACAAAAATGACAATAGACAAACCTCACATTGACCATTTTTTATGCCGTTATACTTTCTTTTTTTCCCAAAAGTAAGAAATATAGAAAACTACTTTTAATCACCTGCTCCTATAGTAGTCTGCCCAGAACCCAGCAAAAAATCAGTTGGAAACCAAAAATATTGAAAACAACCAAAGCCACTCTTCCTCCTCCAGCCATATCCAGATGCTTCATGCCTCAACTATACCCCAAAGTCACGAGAGGGTATTTTACAGTTCAGAAACTACAGAAAATGTCTTGATGGCAACTCCCTCCTTACTAAATTAGGGAGCTGGAAATACATTTATCAGCTCCACAAAAAAAAAATGGGGATCTAGCAGATATATATGTTCCAAAGTGCATAGGGGTTTATAAAACTAAAAACTACATCTAAAAACAAGTAGTCAGCCACTGAACATAATGGAACACTGGAGTAATCTTTTGCTTAATGAGGGCCAATACCAAAATAGTTTAAATTTGTTTCAATTTGGAATTCTTTAATTGTGTCAGACTCCAGCTTCAGCTGGATGCACAAGGATGGAAAAGAGTGTATACACTATATACAGAAGACATGGTCCCTCTCAAATGGGCTTACTGTCTGATTTCTACTCTAAGCCTTTTCCCTTCAGGCATAATGCCAGATTTGGAAAAGAATAACACCTGCTTTTGTAAGTCCATCACAAACCGTGTTGCTGTTGGAGCTGTTCCTTTGTTCTGTTCCTTGGAATGCATGCCAGCAAATTAGGCTCTGGATTCAGCTGCTGAAGAAACACCTGTAGAAAGGTAATGTTAGGTTTCAAGTTTAAAAACATTTGTGTTGTTCTCTGGAGCTTCTTATTGTTTTGTTCCATGGATGTCATACAAAATATGTTAACTATGTATGAGGAATCTAGAACTTTTCCCAGGACTCTCTGCTCGTTTACTGTTGACCTGCCTCTCCTATTTAAACTTTAGCTGGACATTAATAGGTCCAACAGTTGTTGCTGTCAGACATTCTAATAGCAAGTATCACAACAGCATTTTGCATGAGAACAAGAGAACAGTGGCTGAAACATTTGGAATGTGAAATACAGCTTACAGGTTTCCCTTGCTTTAAGCGGATTCTGTACGTGCAAATTTTCTCTTATGCGATGACCCTTTTTATACCAAACATTCATTATATGCAAGGTAAATTCACTCACATGTGATCGGTGTGGTGGAAGCCCACAGTCAGCTGCTTTGTGCAGTGCATTGTGGGAGTGACGCATATCAAAATATAGTCTCTTGTGTGGATCTGTGCTTCTGTGCACGTGTTTCTGTAGTTGCCATCCCCATTATGATAACATTTACCACCACCCTATGCTTGTGTGTACTGTCTGCTGTTGGCAAGTCCCCAAATTGTCTTGTAAAAGTGGTAGAAATGGGTCTGGGGGTCAGTACAGTCAAGGTCTTGGAATGTATCCTTATTTGTTACATTGTACCCTTTCTGTGAATTTGAGTTATGCACCATTAACCAGGAACGCATGTACAGCATAAAGTGAGGGAAACCTGTATGTGAATTTTTTTGCTGACAGACAATGCTAATCTTGCTCTCACTTAGCAGAATCCCGAGAGTGATGAAGTAGTGCCAGCTTTGCAGGAAGTAAAAGAAATTGGAGGGGAGGCAGAATGGGGAAGAGAAGCTTTTTGGTTCCAAATTCTCAGGAGGTTTAGAAGTTGAGTTGTTTGTGTGTTGTTTTCCCTATTTGGGGAAAAAAATAAAGCACTCGTTGAAATTGTGAGGGTACATATGAGTGGATGACAAACTCTGAGTGCAGCATAGTCCATTCTAGAATAAGTTGCTCAGCTGGTTCTAGGTAGCAAGCCAACAACCTAGTGGAAATGTACTGATTAAATTACAGGTCCTCTAGATTTCTCTAGGGGAATTAAACAGCAAGAAAATATGATGTATTTATTTATGTGGAAGCCAGAACATTTACAGTGCATTCAAACCTGACTAGTATCTTCTATGTTATAAAACTCTTGGCGCTCTGGTGTAGTGCCCGAAGACTGGAAGAAGGCCAACATGGTGCCTATCTTCAAGAAAGGGAGGAAAGTGGATCCGGCTAACTATAGGCCCATCAGCCTGACTTCTATCCCGGGGAAGATCTTAGAAAAGTTTATTAAAGAGGCCATCCTTAATGGACTGGCCGACGTCAACATCTTAAGGGATAGCCAGCACAGGTTTGTTGCCGGTAGGTCTTGCTTGACCAATCTCATTTCCTTCTATGACCAGGTGACCTATCACCTGGACAAGGGAGAAGAGATTGATGTCATATATCTTGACTTCAAAAAAGCCTTCGATCTGGTGTCCCATGATCGCCTCTTGGAGAAACTGGCCAATTGTCGCCTTGGGTCCTCCACGATCCGCTGGCTGGAAAATTGGCTCTGGGGTCAGACCCAGAGGGTAGTAATCGATGGAAGTCACTCATCGTGGTGTCCTGTGACCAGTGGGGTCCCCCAAGGCTCTGTCCTTGGACCCATACTGTTCAACATCTTCATTAATGATGTGGACACTGGAGTCAGAAGTGGACTGGCCAAGTTCGCCGATGACACCAAACTTTGGGGCAAAGCATCCACACCAGAAGACAGGCAGGTTATCCAGGCTGACCTGGACAGGCTCAGCAAGTGGGCGGACGAGAATCTGATGGTGTTCAACGCCGATAAATGCAAGGTTCTCCACCTTGGGAAAAAAAACCCGCAGCATCCTTATAGGCTCGGCAGTGCTATGTTGGCTAGCACTATGGAAGAAAGAGACTTGGGGGTCATCATTGACCACAAGATGAACATGAGCCTGCAATGCGATGCGGCGGCTAGTAAAGCGACCAAAACGCTGGCTTGCATCCATAGATGCTTCTCAAGCAAATCCCGGGACGTCATTCTCCCCCTGTACTCGGCTTTAGTGAGGCTGCAGCTGGAGTACTGTGTCCAGTTTTGGGCTCCACAATTCAAAAAGGATGTGGAGAAGCTTGAGAGAGTCCAGAGAAAAGCCACGTGCATGATCAGAGGTCAGGGAAGCAGACCCTACGATGACAGGCTGAGAGCCCTGGGGCTCTTTAGCCTGGAAAAGCGCAGGCTCAGGGGTGATCTGATGGCCACCTACAAGTTTATCAGGAGTGACCACCAGCATCTGGGGGAACGTTTGTTCACTAGAGCGCCCCAAGGGATGACGAGGTCGAATGGTCACAAACTACTTCAAGATCGTTTCAGGCTGGACATAAGGAAGAATTTCTTTACTGTCTGAGCCCCCAAGGTCTGGAACAGCCTGCCACCGGAGGTGGTTCAAGCGCCTTCATTGAACACCTTCAAGATGAAACCGGACGCTTATCTTGCTGGGATCCTATGACCCCAGCTGACTTCCTGCCCTTTGGGCAGGGGGCTGGACTCGATGATCTTCCGAGGTCCCTTCCAGCCCTAATGTCTATGAAATCTATGAAATCTATGAAAAGAACTTACTGATTGGAAGCCCAGCATACTAAATATGGACCTGCCAGTTGCTGAATGTTAAGATTTTGTCTGCAGTTTGATCAAACTACCAGCTTCCAACAAGCTTCTATATCTGTATTGTTCAGGGAGACAGAGAGATTATAATATTTTTTTTATTTATGCTATACTGTATGATGAGTACATTGCCATCTGGTGGATGATTATAGAATGTCGAGAATTTTTACTTAAGAAACTATGGCTGCAAGATGGGACAAGATTCAACTTCATTCTTTAAAAACCTTAGTTTTATAGCTGCAATTCTACAGCAACATAGTTCAGTATTGTCATAAGCATGGTACAAAAAAAGGTAAAGGGAAAACAGAGAAATGGGTAAAAAGCTGATTCTTTATTGAATCACGTTGTGTATCTATGTCGTGAGTTACATCTTGTTTCACTTCACATGACTAAATGCAATTTTTGGCACTGAGTTTGCAATTCAGCTTTGCTTGCATAAGCCTACTGAGCATGCATTTGTGGTATGCTCAGTAGGGTTACATTTGCAACAAGAAATCTATGAGGGATATATGGTTGGACAAACCCTGAAATTTCAGTTAGGCTAAAACCATGACTAGCAGGTGTAAGATACCAGGGGAAGAGGAGGAAGACTTTCCTGTGTTTACTCTGGTAGCTTAGTGATTAGGACACTTGCTTACAGAGTAGAAGATCTGGGTTCCAGGTCCCCTTACATAAAGTAAGAATTTCTGTTTTCCAGAAAAGGGCCTGAACTACTAAGCTATGGGCCCAGCATTACCAGTCTCTTCCTCAGCCTTTCTCTTGCAGCTGACCCATTGGGTAGCAAAGAGAAGGAGATGTATAGAGCCAGGAGGACCTAGAGGGAATATAGCTTTGTGGGCTGGATACTGACATAAAGGAGAGGAAACCTGAAGCTCCTGCCTAGGTCCCTGCTCCCAATGGGACAGGAATTTGCTAGTGTTATTTATCCATTTTATCCAATGATTACTAAATGCAAGGTAAAGTGGCCCAGCTTCAAGAGAAGGACTGAAGAGGGCAATGGACTGTTGGTATAAGCCCTCTACTGGGAAGCAGGAGACAAGAAGTCAAACCCTTTTTGGATGAAGGGAACATAGAACCCAAGTCTCTAGCTCCTTGGGTAAGTATTCTACCTGTAGACTATTGAGCTAAAAGGTAGGAGGACCCACTACTGCCTTACTGGCAGTGGTAGGTAATTTTATTTTAGCACAGGGAGAAATAGAATCTCAAACTGTACCGAAATGCCAGAAAGCTGCAGTTATGCAACTAGCTACATATGCACCACTTGGGCATATAAGGTGAAATAGGATTTAGCTTCAGGCTCATTAAGGGTTAGTTTTACTGTTTGGAAATTGTGATATTTTGCTTCCTCTGTATTGTTGCCTACTTCCCTTTACAGAAATATTCAGATTTCTATTTTATTTATTTACTTTTAAAATTTTGCATTTATAGCCACCAGCAAAAAACCTGTGGTTCCATGCATCAGTCTGTAACGGTTAGTGTGGACATGCAAACTGTAAAGCTTTACTTCTTTTTAGAATAAATTGTCTTCCTTGAGGTTGAATGACCTGTATGTTTTCTCTCAGTCCTGGGATTGTTTGAGTCTGTCTCCACCATAAATTATTACAGCACTGGCATTATCTGGCCATGTCCCATGTTCTGGGAACATATCCTGCAGCAGGAACTGAGAAAAATGTGACACAGATGCTAGTACAGGGTCTCTGCACCATCCAAAGAGTTTCTGCATCAAGAGTTTTGCAAAAGAGCCAAATATAAGGGCAGATCTGGCCAGCATTTTCCCTAGCATTCAAAAAACCTCAGCCCAGGCTGTGTGCCAGTCTGTACCAACAAAAGTAGTCCTTTTCTTTTTCTTTCCCTGCTGGTGGCCCTGCCTGTCTGTGTTGGCCAAAAAAAAAAAAAAAAGGATGGGGAGGGGTTTACTCACTGAATACCTCACTAAACTTCAGTGTCATTTGCTAATGCTGTTTAATTAGACTGGTGTGCAACTCAGGAGTATAACACTCTGAAGATAAGTCTTCAGAATGAAATAAGCCAATCATGTCTCTTTAATTAAGGACAATAGCCTTACAGTTTGTGTTCTGACAATTATTCTTTGCATTACAGTAATACCTAACAGCCTGACACCAGGCTCCATTGTACTAGGTACTGTTCCCAGGCCTAGATAGAACTAAAGCAAAAGTCTGCTTTATTCCAGAATAAATATTTCCACCTGGAAAGCTATTGCAGAATAGGTGAGGCATAATGGGTTATTCTACAGTAATTATTTCAGCTATCCTGTGGAGGTGAGCTCTAGGAGTAGAAGAATTCCACCTAGTGAGAGTTGAAGGAACAGGACCTGTTCCTTTTATGGTTAAGAAAAATATGCAGCCAACTCTGGGGTCATAAGGAAAAAACACTCTCCTTTTCTGACTGTTGAAACTTCCCTTGTGATGTACAGCACCTGCACTTAAAGAGAGCAGACATTTAGGTCCACCTTTCCTGTCATTTATGTCCATAAGCAACTTTCAGCTAAGGGTTTCCCTAATGAAAAAGTGCAGGGACTGAGGAACACACATACTAATAATGATATGTTGTTTATAATAACAGTTTGATTGGAGTGAAACCTGGGGATGGAGGAAGAGAGGGAAGCTGGTGGAGGGAGGGAACAGGGGTAGAGAAAGAGAGAGAGAGAGAGAATAGGCCAAATGTGCCTAAAGTGAGAAAGGAGCGGTGTGGGTGCCATGCTCCTCCTTTTATAGCTAACAAGACTTAGGGACATTTTATAAATAAACAAATTACACTAAGGAAACACCTGATTTTATCTCTACAAAGTCTTTTCCCTCTCCTCAAAGGTGTAATTGAAGCTTTAACAAAGATTTTTATTTTTTTAACAAATTATTCAAAAAGCTAATGAAAAACTTGGCTAAAAGAAAGAAGCTCGTCAGAGGTAAAAGGTCAGATGAAGACCCCAAGCAGTATTATAAAGAGAAGACTGTGGCTGTAAACCAGTGGCTTTCAACCTATTTAGATTCAAGGGCCAGACCCACATGAGCAGGTGCATGCCCACAAATAGTAGACACACAAATTTGTGCTGCTACTCTGTGCCTCAGTGCATATCCCTGCTTATGTGCTTTGCAGCAGGACACATTGTCCCACTGCTCCATGTGCTGTGGGAGGGAGGGTGGGGGGCTGGCTCGAGCACAGGGTGCCTCAGCAGGGGCTAGCCATCCCCTGCACTGAGGCACCTAGTGTCCTGTGCTGAGGCACACTGTGGCCCAGCCAGCCTGGAAAACCAGGAAAACCTGGTAGCAAATTTTGCTCTGGCACTGCAAATTAGCAGTGTTGTGCATTGATTAATGTGCAGCTTGTGCTGTTTGTGGTGCTACAAAGAGGTTGCCACAAACTACATGTGCCTGGATGTTTGGATCCAGCCAAGGGGTGCATCCCCACATGCGGAAGTGTGCCCTTGCATCAGCAAAAAAAGTAGCAGTACAAATTTGCTGCTACCTTTTGCCACTGTGCACTCCCCTGCATGTGCAGTTTGGTGTGGGTTAAATTGCCCTGTTTCAGAGAAGCTGCCATTTTCCTGCTCCTCTCAGCTCCCACCATGCTGGAGGAAGCTGGAGACAACTAGAACATCTCCTTGGAGGTCCCTGGAGGATTGAGCCTTTATGTCTGCTGGTCCTGGAATGTGTGCTACTTTTTTTGTGGGTTTTTTAATACCAGGAGTTCCCGGTTTGTTGCCACACTGTAAATTTGCAGCACGGCAAATGCTTGCATGTGTACACTATACAGTTTGCAGCACCTCAACTGGACATGTGCACTTGTGGAGATGTGTCCAAGGTGTCTAGGCACCTTGATAGGCTTGAGGCACCCCTTGGAAAATGCCAGTTCTTAGTTTTCACTTGATTTTGGCTACAGAAAAATAACAGAGCAATTCTTCTGTTGTAAAGAACTCAGAAAGACCACAACAGATCAGAATGTTTTAACACCATAGATTCCTATTTGAAATGTCTGTTGCACACCTAATAGTGCTGACATTGTGTGGCATACCATGGTACACTTGAAAGGATCTCAACGCACCCCAGAATGCCACAGCACCCTGGTTAAGAAACACTGCTGTAAATAGGCATCTCATTTGAGGTGGTTCTGATTGATCCAAGTCAAAACCTGTGACAATAGAGGAGTGGGACCACTTTTTACATATGTAGCCTTTTCAAGCTGCATTTGTGCTCTTCTGCCAGTAGGTAACCAGGGAGAGCACATGGCCCGACAGGTTTGTCCCTTGAGTAACTGGCAATTAACTTGCATGAGCTATGATTAATTCACAGACATACACAGCATTGTCTGGGAGGGGGAGGGGGGAAATATATTACCATATTTTAACTTGCATACCTAACAGGTACTTAAAGCAGGACAATGGACTTGTACCTCTGTAGGGTTCTAGGACAAAAGATTTTCTCCTGGGAGAAATGTTATATCTGTTTATACCCTACCTCTTCATTAATGGTATTGTGCTCAGAGGACCAGGTGACTCCTCAGATAGAACTTAAAAAAAAATGCCTTTGGGGGGATGTGGGACTACTAAAACAAGTAAAGAATTGCTGTCATTGCAAATAATCTCCAAGGGTATAAAATTCTGTAGCAAATGTTACAGAGAGAACATCTCATACTGAAGCAAGAATGTTGATGTTACAGGATTATTAACAAAAATCCTGACGTAAAGTGTTTTTGGAAAGATGTGTCCTTCCTAAAAGGCAAATGAGATAATTATGAAAATACAACTATGTCTGCTAACATCAGAACACTAGTAAAGCAACTGTGCAGAGCTGGTGGAAACACTTTTCCTGTTGTTATAGATTTCAACTGAAAACCACTTACTCATGGCAATGTGATATAAAGACACTACTGTCAGCCATCCTGTGAGTTTGTCTGCAAAGTCAACTTTTTCTTATCATATTCCATTAGTTGAATTAAAAAGCAATGTTATTTATAACATCTCCCAACAAGGCCAATTGCCTAACCAGGTGCTCAGCTACCTTTGTTTAGCTGCCTGATGCAAGGTCACCTGTCTCTTTGGCTTAAAATATATGCCAAGTCCCTTCTCTTTTTTTAAGTGATGTTTTATCATGGCTTTGTATATTTTCCCAGAGGAGAGAAGAAGCACTTAATGATAAAACACAGAACTTAGAAATCAAAATAATGTTGGAGCAGGAGGGATGCTTTGGAACAATGTATTGCTGAAGAAACCTAGATAGCTTATGTAAATACAATATTTGTAAAATTGATTCTAAACCTAGATTTGTGAACTTTATCTTTTAATAAGTCTAGTCCTTTAGAAACTAAACAAGTTTTCCCCTGTTTTCCCACTGTGACACCCTGACCCTATTAAAGTCAATGGGAGTTTTCTTTTAGTTGAGGAAGGTTGGATACTACTTCCTGTCCTACTACTGTAAAGGAAGAAAATGCTTCTAGGCATTTATAAAGCACTCTTTATGTATAATCTTTGTATGTATACAGACATTACCTACTGAGTCATAACACCAGTTAAGTATTATTCCCGTTTTATGCTGCCACGGAAGCTGACAGAAAAATGAGGCAACATGGCTAAGATCATACAAAATGTCAGCAGTATAGTCAGGATGAAAACTGTTGTCTGTTTGATATTGTGATCATAAGCAAACTGCTAAAACCTCTGTACTCAGAGTCTTTATTTGTAAAATGTAGATAATATATACTTGTCATAGCAAATCACTTTGAGATCCGGTGCTCTGGTGAAGTGCCCGATGATTGGAAGAAGGCCAAAGTGGTGCCTATCTTCAAGAAAGGGAGGAAAGTGAATCCAGCAAACTATAGGCCCATCAGCCTGACCTGTATTCTGGGGAAGGTCTTAGAAAAGATTATCAAAGAGGCCATTCTTAACAGACTGGCCGATGGCAACATCCTGAGGGATAGACAGCATGGGTTTGTTGTAGGTAGATCTTGCTTGACCAATCTTATAGTTTCATAGTTTCACAGTAGCTAGGGTCAGGAGGGACCTGATCAGATCATCTAACCTGACCTCCTGCCACAGGCAGGGATGCATGCTGGGTTCAATTTAAATTGATTTGATTTAAATTAAAATCCACCTTGACAACAATTAGATCACTGATTGTTGCCTTGGCAGTAGGAAAAGGCCCAACCAAGATAAAACCTCTTTCTCTGGGAGCTGCACACCTGCAGGAAGAAGTATCAGGGGCCTCAGCCTGCGAGCTGCCACCCACAGAGATCAGAGCTCTGTCCCAGGCCAGCCACGTGGTTGCAAATATTGCATCTCCGTCAGGGGCAGACATTCGAGCCTCCCCCCTGCATGAAGGACAGCCTCTCAGACATCCAGACCCACACCAGGCCTCCATATTGTACCTCACCTGACTCCTGGTGGGGCAGGGGTTCCTCTTTGGGGACATGAGGTGGCTTGTCCCAAGGTGCAAGGTTTTTCCTCTGTCCTGCTTCCTCCAGAGGCCTGTCTACACCATGGGCCTTTGGCTGCTTCAGCCAGGAATCACCAGGCTCCTGCAGTGCCCCAGTAGGCTGCATTTTGTCTGACAGCACCTCCTCAACCTTCACACTGGTTGTGACCTGGGGATGAGATATATATGTCACTGAGAAGCTGTGGGAACAGGAAGCAGGTGAAGATGGGGATGGCAGCATGAATGATCAGGTTTAAATGCTCTCAGCTGGAGCTTCTCATCCTCCACTTGTCACAGCTGGGACCCCTTGGTCATTGTCCACCACTACTATCTGGGTGTGCCCCATCAGCCAATTTTTTACCCATCCAGTTTTTTATCCATCTCATTTCCTTCTATGACCAGGTGACCTATCACCTGGACAAAGGAGAAGAGATTGATGTTGTATATCTTGACTTTAAAAAAGCCTTCAATCTGG
>NW_005841924.1:3028215-3049101 GCF_000455745.1 Alligator sinensis
TTCATTAATGATGTGGACATTGGTATCAGAAGTGGACTGGCCAAGTTTGCCGATGACACCAAACTCTGGAGTAAAGCATCCACACCTGAAGACAGGAGGGTGATCCAGACTGACCTTGACAGGATCAGGAAATGGGCAGATGAGAACCTGATGGTGTTTAACACTGAAAAATGCAAGGTTCTCCACCTTGGGAAGAAAAACCTGCAGTATCACTATAGACTCGGCACTGCTACGTAGCACTACAGATGAAAGGGACTTGGGGGTCATGATAGACCACAAGATGAACATGAGCCTGCGATGTGATACTGCTGCTAGTAGAGCAAGCAAACGCTTGCTTGCATCTACAGATGCTTCTCAAGTAAATCCCAGGATGTCATCCTCCCATTGTACTCGACCTTGGTAAGGCCACAGCTGGAGTACTGCGTCCAGTTTTGGGCTCCACAACTCAAACAGGATGTGGAGAAGCTCGAGAGATTTCATAGACATACATGATCAGAGGTCAGGAAAGCAGACCTTATGAAGAGAGGCTGAGAGCCATGGGACACTTCAGCCTGGAAAGGTGTAGGCTCAGGGATGATCTGGTTGCCACATATAAGTTCATCAGAGGTGCTTACCAGGATCTGGGGGATCGTCTGTTCACCAGAGCGCCCCAAGGGATGACAAGGTCTAACGGTCACAAACTCCTCCAGGACTGTTTCAGGCTGGACATAAGGAAGAACTTCTTTACTGTCTGAGCCCCCAAGGTTTGCAATAGCCTGCCACCAGAGGTGGTTCAAGCACCCACTCTGAACGCCTTCAAAAGACATCTGGATGTTTATCTTGCTGGGATCCTACGATCCCTGCTGACTTCCAGCCCCTGGGGCAGGAATCTGGACTCGATGATCTTCCGAGGTCCCTTCCAGCCCTAATGTCTATGAAATCTATGAAATCTTTGAACAATAAGTAATAGGAAGCAATTTTTCTGCTCATGGTGCTTTGCTACTTATGGTGCACACTTATAGTGCCCGTTACCACTTATACTACCCATGCTTAAGAAAGGGAAGGAGGAGGATCTGGGGAATTAGACCAGTGAGTCTGACCTCTTTACCTGGAAAAATCATGGAGCAGGTCCTCAAGGAATCCATTGTCAGGCACGGGATAACAAGGTTATCAAGAGCAGCCAGTCTGGATTCAAGAGTAAGTCATGTCTGGCTAACTTAATTTCCTTCTATTATAAGGTGACAGGGTCTGTGGATGGGGAGAGAGCAGTGGATATGATAAACCTTGCTGTTAGTGAGACTTTGACACTGTCTCTCATGACATTTTCTTTCACAAGCTAAGGAAATACAGACTAGATGAACATACTGTAAAGTGGATATGTCACTGGTTGGATATGCTCAATATGTAGTCATTAATGGCTCAATGTCTAGGTGGAAGGAGTTATCAAGTGGGGTTTTCCAGGGATCTAATAGCAGTCCAGTATTGTTTAATATCTTCATTAATGATTTGGATGATAGGATCAAGTGCTTACAGACAAATTTATGGATGACACCAAGGTGGGTGGTGGTGTAGGTATGCTGGAGGGCTAGGATCCAGAATGACCTGCCTAGGCTGGAGAAATGGTCCATAATCAGTCAGATGAGATTCAGCAAGGACAAGTGCAGAGTCCTGTACTTGGGATGGAAAAATTGCATGTGTAAATACAGATTGAGGAATAACTGGCTAGGCTGCACTGCTGCAGAGAAGGATGTGGGAGTTAGAGTGGACTGTAAACTGAATATGAGCCAATAGTGTGCTCTTGTTGCAAAAAAGCGAACAGCATAGTGGGTTGTCTTAATAGGAGTGTCTCTTGCAAATCAAAGGAAGTGATTCTTCTGCTGTATTCAGCAGGGGTGAGGCCTCGCCTGGAGTACAGTATCCAGTTTTGGGGGCCACACTTCAAGATGTGGACAGTTGGAAAAAGCCCAGTGCAGATTAACAAAATGATTAGGGGCCTGGGAGGCAAGGTTTATGAGGAAAGGCTGAAAAAAACTAGGATTACAGAGGGCGATTACAGAGAGGATGGAGATGGACTTTTCTCTTTGGCTGTAGGGGACAGGACTAGGGGTAATTATCAAGGGTAGGTGGAGGGTGGTTAATCACTGGTACAGGCTACCTAGAGAAATTGTTGAATCTCCACCCTTGGAAGTTTTCAAGAACAGGTTAAACAGATACTTGGCAGGTTTGGTTTGGACAGGAGGTCTGGATTAGATGACCTCATGAGCTCCTTTCCAGCCCTAGTTTCCTATGACTTATGGCAGATGGCATATTTGAAATGTATCCAGGGGTTTTGAAACCTTCTATTTGCATTCAGTTTCTTGAAAATGTGCACATAATGTCATAGACTTAGTAACATAAACTAAAATAAAAACAAAAAATCATTTTCTGATTTGTGTTGATTTTAGCTTTCTCCTTCCTTGAAATTAATGGCAGTCAGAGGACCTAGACCAGTCAGAAATGTTTCCACACTAATGAATGAATTATGGCACAAAAATAAAGGTAAAACAAGATCCAGAGGATCTGTGATGTTAGCATAAAAGTAAAGTAGTCCAACTGGAATCTGGGGCTACTGACCTGGGTGTGATCAAAATCAGACTAATAGTGTAGAAGGCAGCATTAAACATTCTTACTAGCTAGATGATTATAATACTCTGAGTATCTACAGTACCTTTAAGTTGTTTATATACATCAGTTAATTCTCCCAATACTTTTGTGACCCATAAGTGCATTATTATCTTCCCCACTGTAAAGACGTGGACACAAAGGTTAAAGAATTTGCTTAAGGTTGTAAGGTGAAACAGTGACAATCAAGATTAGAACATGGCTCTTTTCACAGATAGCACCTTGTTGTAACCCAGTGATGCTCAGCCAGGGTGCCACAGTACTTTGGGGTGCCTTGCAATCCTTTCAAGGGTGCTGTGGGGTGCCAAGGGATGTTAGCACTGTTATGTGTGCAAATGAGGTTCACAAGATCAACCCAGATATTACTAATAGGAATACAGTGTTAAAAACATTCTGCCCTGCTGTGGTCTTTCTGAGATTGCCTTGCTATTTTTTCTGTAGTCAAAAAAACAAGTGAAAACTAAGAGCTGGAGTTTTCCGAGGGGTGCTTGGAGTCTTCTGAGTTGTGCCTGCAGTCTAAAAAGGTTGAGAACCACTGTTGTAATCCACTGATCGCTATCCCAGAACACTGGGTTCAGGTAGGCATTTGGATTAGCAGGATATGTCGGGGATAGGACTGAAATGCACTGATTGTAATAGACCTGAGGAATTTAGAATAGTGTACTGGAAGGTATGGATTGGGAACACTTCTCATCTGGTACATCTGTTTTGAACTGAGATCAGTGACCTTTTTACCATGACTTTTCCCTGACAAACTACTGTCCTGAGAGAAACTTTGAATCTCATTTCCTGTTTATATTTTTCTAACCTTTACATGTCCTTTGCATCGCTTTCATGTCCTTACTGAAATTTACAACTGTCCTGATTTATTTTTGTCTGCTAATTTTATTATTATGTTATTTTACTTTTCTTCTAGCTCATTAATGAAGATGGATAGGACATGTCTTTTCCATTTATAATTCCTATGATCAGTCATATGTTTAAGTCTGGATCGAAGTCTGTGGCATCGCCTTAGGTACCTTCCCAGCTCCGTGCTTTGAATTTATCATTATTCTTTGTTGCCTTTCTACTAGCTAGTTTACAATTCAATTCACAAAACAGTGCTCATATCCAGGCCAGTTTGATTTAATTTTACAAGGTACCATGAGGCTCTACTAAGTGGTTTACCAAAATTCAAATATTCAAATATGTTCCACTTCATTCCTCCATCAATTTTGTAATAGTGCCTTTGAAAAAACAGCAGTTAAGACAATGTGGTAAGATAGTTATTAACTATTTTGTTTATTGTTTATGGTTCACTTATCACTTTCATAAGGTATTTTTTCATGTTTCATTCTATTATTTTAATAGTACTTGAAGTCAAATTTATTGGGCAGTAATTGCAAAGGTTTCTCTTCTTGTCTTTGAAAACCTGTGCCTTATTTTCTTTATCTCCCCTTATTTTGTACCAACTTTGTTCTCTTCTTCCCCACCTCCTTTTTTTGAAAATGCCTATCAGTTGTGCTCTGAAGCTGCAGAAAAGTACTCAGATGTTTATGTTTTCATTTTCCAGCTCTTCTCTTACCTCCAATCAGCACATCTTCTTAAAAGGTCTTCATCACTAGATAATTTTCCAGTTCTCTGTCCTTAACTTTCCTTGCTAAAGGCACATTTTTAAAAAGCAGTTCAGTATCTCAGCCATTTGATGTGCATCATTAATTTCAGCACCCTCCTCATTTATTAAAAGTCCTTCTTTGTCTCCAGCATGACTATTCCCTGATTTGTTATAGTCCATCTAATTCTTTCAGCCTGATTTGGCTGCATTAATTCACTCTGCATTTTGGCTGCCCTTCTCCTTTCTCCAACACATTAACTAACTGTAATTTTTATATAGTTGCTTCCCTTTCTCCATTTTCCTTTGTTCTCAGGTATACAATCAATCTTTTCCTGCTTCTTGTGATTTGAACATCTCTGTTTTGGAATTATTATTTGCAAAACTAATAATCTATCTGGTTGTAATGTGGGGCAAGGCTTTCACAGAAAAAAATCCATCATGTTTTTCCTCAAAATTTCAATGAATAATTATTGGAAAATTCACAATTTTTTTGAGAAGCCCTAGTTAAAAATGCAGTAAATCCTAGTAGGGAACTCAGAATTAAAACCTGCTAGGAAGACTTTGACCCAGCCTTTAACTTGGAACCAGCTGATTGTGCCATAGCGAAACTATCCCAAGAGGTACAATGCTAATGTAATAAAAGTCTTCTTTGGCTCATGCCAAAGGCTGCTGCACCCTGCCCCCACCCACTGCCCACCTAGCTGTACAACCTAGCCGTACATGGGTACCTGATCATTTGGGCTGCAGTAGCCACATCACTCCCTTGTGTGCTGTTGCCTGTAAAACCTGGCCTGTCTTATCCTTGCTAGCCCTGTGGATTGGTAGGTTCATGTGGACCATTGGCCTATCACTCTTAATCCTCCCTCCACCAGCCCTGCCATTTTTACACCCACTTGTTGCACGGTGTTAAATGAGATAAGCTCTTTGGAACAGGGACCGTGTCTTTGGGCCTTGTTACACATTACACTCAGGCTTCTCAGAGAGATAATCAGTGTTAGTATTAGATCTAGTTTAGAGCAGTCATATGCTAAAATCCTTCTCTAACTGTCCTGGACCTGCACAACTGTGACTTGCCCCTGGTAAGCAGGGGCCTGAAGGACTGAAAGGTAAGAATCTGCCCCCCTCCCATTCCAGGCTCCCACTACCTCTAGGGCTCCCCCATGCCACTTGGGGTTCTCCCCTGCCCTCCCTGTCTCTGGGTCTCCCTCCCTTCCCCTTGGGGCTCCCCCTTGCTCCCCAGCCCCCAGGACTCCCCCCTGCCCTGTGGTATATGGAATGTACTTTTAAGGGGCCAGCAGTGGGATAACCCAGTCTCTCCCCCTGATGCCCTCCTGTGGAGCAAACTTCACTGATGGCTTTCTTTGTTTTCTGTAAAGTGCTGGCAGCTTTGCTTTTGTTCAGCTATATGCAAGCTTACTTCTGCAGACGTAACTCAGGCCTGAGCACTTGTGAGAGCCTTTGCTTTAGAGATATCCACAGCCTGTGCTAGGAGGGATTTTCCAGAAGCCTTTCTTTGGGGTTGTAGTCAGTTATGCTGAAGACAATTTTGTCCCTCAACATAACATCCTAAGCAAGTCCAAATTCACAATGCTGTGCTCTACTTCTGAGTTCTGTAACAAAATCATCTATGCCTGCAGCCTCATTGTATCTAAGTTGCCAGAACTGATACCTTTCAAAGACAGGGTTTTTTCTGGGTTTGCAGTAGTTCTTGAATGTTGCAAGCACCGCTGTAAGGGTTTTGTTATTAGGGTCTGCAAACACCCCTTGCATGTTGTTGTAAATTTGTAGGGCTTTATCCCCAGTGGAGTGAGGCATGACTGCAATTTTATAATCCTCTGCCTCTTTCTCAGCTTTTGTAACTGCAAGGTATAATTGAAGCTTCTGTTCCTATCTCCTCCAATTCTCCCCAAGATTTC
Source organism: Alligator sinensis (assembly GCF_000455745.1). Taxonomy (NCBI): domain Eukaryota; kingdom Metazoa; phylum Chordata; order Crocodylia; family Alligatoridae; genus Alligator; species Alligator sinensis. Next base: position 3,034,366 of record NW_005841924.1, read on the forward strand.
CAGTAAAGGAAATGCTGGTGCAGGTTTGAAATGCTCTATTTTTCTTCTCTTTGAATGAAAACTGTAACCCCCCTAATCAGACTATTAGTGGCTCCTCTGAGAGACAGGTCACTTCTGACACCATATAATGCTTATGACTCTATGCCATTGGCTTCCAGGGATGGGGTGCTCACTCAGACCTCCATGCCTTTGGGGTTCTGTCCTCGAGTCACCATTCAGCAGAGACCGGTGGAGTGGTAAATAGCTTTATCTTTATTGGGAGCAGGATTCAGCAACTCATGCTCATAGCTTGCAGGGAGAATTACAACTACCCACTGCCACAAACTACACCCACAGGGCATCAGGGGGAGAGACTGGGTCATCCCAGTGCTGGCCCCTTAAGGGTACATTCCCTATACCACATGCCCCTCAGCTCTCATGGCTCACCTGCATCCACTATGTTCCCTGACCCACTTGTGCTACCAGCACTATCCCAAGGGAGTAGGCAAGAAAGGGGAACCCAGCTGGCAGGCCCCCACCACTGCTGCTGCTGAACTTCACCTGTTCTCTGGGCTGAGCCCAGCTTAGAGAGTGGCAGCAGTGATTGCAGTGGTGGCTGGGCTCTTCTGTCCTGCTTGTTCTCTTGAAATAGCACTGGCAGCCACAGGTGATCTGGGAGCTGTGGTGAGTGTGGGGTTGAGTGGGGGTCCATGGTGCTGGGAGGGTGGGGGATGGCAAGCCCAATTCACAGGGGTGAGGGTGGAATGGGCCCGATCTGGGCCAGTAGCCCAATCCGGGTGGGGAAAGTGGGCCTGATCCAGACTGGAAGGGGACCATGGCAGGGGATGGAAGGCCTATTTTGGGCCAGTGGGGGAGTAGGGGACAGAGACCTGATCTGGGAAAGTGGCAGGGAGGCAGTGGGCTTGATCTGGGCTGGCGGGAGACAGTTTGGTTTTACACTAACGTGTGGCCTAATTGTAACATGAGCTGGCTAACACCGATTACAGATAAACCTATGCTGGAATGGCATAACTTTAACATGTACAGGGTGCTTAAAACTAGTTTCACATGTTAATGTGTGGACAATTCCCAGATTAAGAGCTACCTGAGCCTTCTAAAATTCATGTATAGCAAGGACCTTACTGTGCATTTTCACGGTGCCTGGCATAGGAGCTGATTGTTACCTCTGACTACTGTGTTAGTGGTGAGTATAAGATTTATTTTTCTGGGTATAGATTGCCAACTGCACCAGAAGAGACTTTGTAATTTAGAGAAACAGCTTAAATTTTCATAGATTCAAAGATTGTAAGGCTGGAAGGGACCTCAGAAGATCATTGGGTTCAGCCCCCTGCACCAGGCAGGAAAGACAGGTGGGGTCAGGTGACCGCAGCAAGATGATTATCCAGTCTCCTCTTGAAGATTTCCAGGATAGGTGATTGTACCACCTCTGGAGGGAGTTTATTCCACAGTCTGGACACCCTAACCGGAAAGAAGATTTTCCTAATGTTGAGCCTGAAATGGTCTTCCAGGAGTTTGTGGCCATTACTCCTGGTTCTCCCCAAGGGTGCCCTGGTGAACAGTTGTTCACCGAGCCCCTGATGTACTCCCCTGACGTAGCTACCAAGTCCCCTTTCAGCCTTCTCTTTTTCAGGCTGAAGAGTCCCAGGTCCCTCAACCTTTCCTCATATGGCTTTCTTCCCCTTCTTGAAGATCCCTTGAGGGTCCTCCCTTCTCCCCTTCTTGAAGATGGGCACAACATTGACCCTCTTCCAGTCCTCACAGACCTCTGCAGAGTGCCACTAGTTTTGGAACAGTTTTGCCAGGGGCTCCGTGATAACGTTGGCCAGCTCCTTTAGCACCGTTGGATGGAATTCATCTGGTCCTGCTGACTTATATATGTCTAATTTTTTAATTGATCACACACCAGTTCTATGGCAACAGTAGGGAGGCAGTCATTTCTGCTCTGCTCATTCTGTCCCCTATCCAGCATGATTTTCCCCCTGGCCTGGTGAAACACCGAGGCAAAGTAGTCATGCAGGAGTTCAGCTTTGTCCTGGGTGCTGGTAACTAGCTCTTCTGAGTTGCTGAGCAATGGCCCCATACTCCCATTTGTTTTCCTCCTGTTCCCTATGTACCTAAAGAAGGACTTTTTGTTGTCCTTGATTCCCGTCACTGCCTTAGCTTTTCTAATTTGTTTCCTACAAGTGCAGGCTGTTGTTGTATAGTCCTTCTTGGGACCTGTCCCCAGCTTCCATTGTTTGTACACCTCTTTCTTCTTTCTAAGGAGGACCATGATTTCCCTGTTTAGCCAGGAGGGTCTGCCGGATCTGCAGAACTCATAGGGTGCAAACAGATGTAGCATTTCTCCGAGGAGAAAGACTTCTTCCTAGGATTCTAGGGAGTATGTGGCATAAAATGTGCTAACACTTTTCCCCTGGGACAGCATGGTATATGACTGTAAGTCAGAGGTGTCAAATGGATCTGGTTCTGTCAGCCAAAGGAGTGGTGTGGGGCTGGTTTTTGAGCCAAATGAATGGCATGGAGCCAGCCCTGTGAGCCAGTTGTGCCCTGCCTTCCCTCCCATGCTGGATAAAGTGCATGTGGCACCTGTAGCCAGTCTAGGAACCAGGGAGAATCTGTTTTAATACTGAAATTTTAATAAATCTCAGAAGCCTCTAAATACAGCAGTTACACGCACACGCACACTTGTAGCTTTAATCTTTGTAATCTACTAGGCACTTCTTATGCACCTTGAAGGGAGAATTTCCTGACTGTCTAATTAATTTTTGTCCCTACAGGATGTAAAGTCTTGGCCCTCTAACTTCTTGTTGAAAGAGGAATGAATAATGTCAGACAATTACAAGTAAGGAGAAGTAGAGGAAATAGGGAGAATAGAAGAAAATACCTTCCTGGTGTGTTTTTTGTAGTGGCTGTTTGAAGCACCTCAGATTTGGAATCATAGAAAATTAGAGTTAGAAGGGACCTCAGGAGCTTATCTAGTCCAACCCCCTGCTCAAAGCAGGACCATGCCCAACTAGATTATTCCAGCCACAGTTTTATCAAGCTGAGCCTTAAAAACCTTCAAGAATGGAGGCTCTACCACTACTCTCGGTAACTTGTTCCAGTGCTTCACCACCCTCCTAGTGAGAAAGTTTTTCCTAATATCCAACTTAAACTTCCATTGCTGCAACTTGAACCCATTGCTCCTTGTTCTGTCATCTGCCCCCATTGAGAACAGTCTAGTGCCATCTTCTTTGGAACCACCCTTCCTGTAGTTGAAGGCTGTTCTCAAATCCCCTCTCAGTCTTCTCTTCTCCAAACTAAATAAATCCAGTTTCCTCAGCCTCCCTTCAGAAGTCATATTCCTCCTCATAAGGAATATTAGAAGAGATGGATTAGTGATCAATATTTAGATGAGATAGTAAAATATGTTGATAAATACAATTGAGTAAATGGATATTGTAATGAAAGGGGCTTGAGAGACCCCAAGAGCACCCCCAAGAATCCTGAATGGGCTGAGCAAGCCCCTAACTAACCTCCTGTGCAGGAAATGGCAGAGCCAAGATGACATGTGGTGCCACTGCTGCAGTTTAAGACCCAGCTCTCAATCAAGCTGGGCAGTGCCTGGCTGATGATGTCAACCACCGGTGCCACCACGGGAGATTTAAAAGACACCCAGAGTGCTGGGGAGAAGAGAGGAGAGCCTGCCTCTGCTCTAGCTGTGGCAGAGGCAGTGGCAGAAGAGGGACACCGAGGCAGTAAGGTGTCAGAGCCCCAGGGCTCAATCTATATGAGGCTAAGCAGGCTACATGCTCCTGAGGCTAGGGAACGAAGCCTCAATTAGTGAGCAAAGCTAGTGGCTTTAGGGAGTTTGGAGAGTTGCCAGCAGGCTAAGAAGGGCATTAGCCAGAATAGGGGCAACCCTCCAGAAATTAGGTTCCTCTTTGTTTCTTTCTTTTTCAGTTTTTTTTCTTTTCTTTGAGGAGAGGCCTAGCTTGGTGGGGACTCAAGAAAATTCCATTATCGGATAATCAGGAGCGTTACAGATATTCACAGTGTTTGTATATATAAAAATATGAGGATAACAACTGCTTATATTGGGTTAGGTGATAGCACTCTGCTGCATGCATATTTTATGGAATAATGATTCTCAACTTGAGTGCTGTGAGATCCTCTGAAGGGTACTGTGGCACCCGGCCCCTGTGAGAAGAGGTAAGTGCTGGCTCATCCACATGCCAGGTACCCTGTGCTAACCCGCTCATCCTGGTACCATTTCCCATATCCCCTCCCATCTGTTCTGGGGACACGGGAAGAGTGGGGGAATGAGTTGAACTGAAAAGCACAAGTTCCAGCCCCTCCCCATGCCCCAGGAGCCCCTGTGCCATCTACTGTCATGCTCCAAGCACCATGCTCTGCTGTGGGCAGGTGCAGGACTATCCTTTTTCAGCCTTGCTTGCTCCTCTGCTCCACTCATACTCTTGGAGCTGGTGGAAGGGACCATGGGGAATGGTGACTCTGATCACCAACAGCTCATGTCTCTACTCTGGAATTTGATCATGTAATAATATTTTTAGATAGTACTGCTTCCAACACAATAGGTTTCCTTTTACTCAGTCCTGAGTCTGCAATAGGAGAATATCATTAACTGAAACAAATACCATTTCCTGTAGTATAAGTTTGTTTGGGGATCTTTTGATACAGTACTAGACTGGCCAACTCTATATAGGTTATGAGATCTGTGCTTGTATCCCAGACTAGTATTATGTTGTGCAATAATCTAAAATACAAGTACCATTGCTTCAATATTTTTGCTACAATTGGTAAATGGTAAATGAATGGCAATTCACAGCTTTGTGTATTTAGTTTGCACTCTGTTTAAAAACTATCTTCTTAACAGTTTCTTGAGGATAGCATTTAAGAGCTAATTTCAATTTTCCTGGATTGCTGGTATTAGCCATAATATGTATCCATTGTTCTTGACTGCAGCTTTATACCTGCATAACCTTTCCTTTTGCCTTTCCTCTTCCCCTTAATTCCCTTCCCTCCCCCTCCCCCTCACTCTCCTCCCCTTCCCCATCCCTGTTGGCACTGGATTTATGACACAGACCTTGTTCCTGGTGAACCAAGACTCTCAGACAGACCACAGATTCTCCATTCAATAATAGGCAAATTTTATTGATACACAGTGATACCAGATAAGAATAATGCAAACAATTTTATATCTACCAGTCCTAGAGCTGTCACAGAGGGAAGGTACATCTAGCCAGTATGTGAACTTCACCCCGAGGTTCTCTTGAATGTCGGATGTCAGCAACCTGGAGGTCAAGGGAAGAGACCCTGCCCCTCCAGTGGAGTGGGTGAAATGGCCGTCTGTTCTTGGTGGCCTTGGGTTCCCCTCTCAGGGGCCCTTTACTTCTCTGAAATCCCTCCTTTGGTATTCTTTCTTCCCTCTGATGACACTTCATTTCTGGGCATCATTGATTGGTCTCTGTGTGGTCATCATACTGTCCACATTCTGTCCTGTCAGCATATCCCTTTGTTTTCCACAAATCCATCACATACACACATTATAATTTGGTTATTTACCACACCTTGTGATTTGGTTCATTCACTAAAACTGGAAAGCCCAAGGGCCCTACAGTTTGGCACTGTGACCTAATGCCACCTTATGTAATGTTATGGAACAGTGTGGTACATGTCTTCGATTTCCCAGCCTGTGTGTCTGCTGGCTTCAGACATGGTGGGCCTTGAAGAAAACTTTGTCACAAACAGGCTTTCAGAAACTAGTTAACTCTTGCTGTTCCCCTGGACCATTGTTCTAATACATATCTACTTTACCTGCAAGCCAATTCCCAAAAGCAAACCTTTAAATGCCATTTTCTAGCCATCATCCCCCTCTTTGTCTTTCATGTAAAATTAAACATTGTGGCAGACATTGATAAAGGCACTAAATGGAGTTAGGTGTTCAACTCTCACTGAAAGTCAATTCCTTAAAAAATTTCCAAGCCATTTTTTTAAAGAAATCTAAATACATGTTAAAATGTAGGTCATATGTGTTAAAATCTAGGTCATACACTTCATATTTGGCCAGATTATGCAGTTCACTGAAGTAATTTCTGTTTTATGACTGTTCCCCTAATTGTGTAAAATGATTTTTGTCTCAGTCCATTTCCCAGTAGAGAAGTGACCATTTACTGAAAGTGTTATTACTGTTAGCATTAAGAGTCATCCATTGGTATTCTCTGAGGTCAAGATCTGAACAAACGTGGAAAAAAAACCTGAGCTATCATGAATGGATTGTAACTGAGCTATGCAGTATGAGAAAACTTGAGTTAGTAGGCTGCCTTTGCAAGTCATAGTTGAAACTAAAATTATTACAGAAATTATGGCTAATATGCAATCTAAAATGTTCCCTAGAGGGTAGAAAGCAAGGATTAAATTTAAATTGTGACCTCATGAAACAGGGGAGAAATTAGTGTTATATCCAACTATGGAAGATGGCATAGCAATTTTTGCAAGCTGTTAATTCTAGTTTGTGTAATGAATGACTTGAACCGGACTTAAGTGAGCCTTTCTGGATAAATTAGTAGTTAGTAAAATGCAGAGACAGAAACAGGAGGGTATTATGGTATAGGACATGGATATACACATATCACATGAAGAGCTAAGGAGGAACACTGAGACCACCAAAGACTCTGATCAGATTCTCTAAGCAGGCCTCATCCAGGTATCTTACTGAAATTAGCAGAGTTGCCTGAACAGAAAATAAAGGTGGAAGAAATCTTCAGACTTTGAGCCTTTTTGCCTCTAAGCCCAAGACACTGAGTGGCAACATTTTCTAGCTGCAGACCAGAATGACCTGGAGGGTTGGGCTAGGTGGAGTTACAGTGGTGGGTAGGGCTAGGATTCAGAATGACCTAGACAAATTGGAGGACTGGGCCACAGGGAATCTCATGAGGTTGAACAAAGACAAGTGCAAAGTCCTGCACTTAGAATGGAACAATGCCATGCACCAATATGGGCTGGAGGCTGACTGGCTGGGCAGCAGCTCTTCAGAAAAGGACCTGGGGATTACAGTGGACAATGAGCTGGATATGAGCTAACAGTTTGCCCTTGTTGCAAAGAAGGCTAACAGCATACTGGGCTGCACTGGTAAGGTCGTTGCCAGCAGGTCAAGGGAAGTGATTCTTCTTCTCTATTCAGTACTGGTGAGGCCACATCTGGAGTACTGTGTTCAGTTTTGGGTCCCCTACTACAGAAAAGATGTGGAAAAATTGGAGTGGAGGACAACAGAAATGATGAGGGGGCTGGGCAACATGACTTATGAGGAAAGATGGAGGGAACTAGGCTTATTGAGTCTAGAGAAGAGGAGACTGAGAGGGGATTTAATAGTCTTACCTGAAGTGGGGTTTGAAAGAGGATGGAGCTAGACTGTTGTTAGTGGTGGTATATACCAGAACAAGGAACAATGTTCTCAAGTTGCAGCAAGGGAAGTTTATGTTAGATATTAGGAAGAATGTTCTCACTAGGAGGGTAGTAAAACACTGGAACCAGGTTATCCAGAGAGGTGGTGGAAGGTTTTCAGGATCTGGCTAGACAAAACTTTGGCTGGTATAATCTAGTTGGGGATGGTCCAGCTTTGTGTAGGGTGTTGGATTAGATGATCTTCTGAGGTGCTTTCCAACCCTAACCTTCTATGATTCTATGTTTCTATGATTCTGTGACCCATGCTGGGTCAGAAACAGGCAGGTGGGTAGGACCTGGTCACTGTTTGCCTCCACAACTGACTGGGGACAGTAGCTGCAGCTGGCACTCATTCCCGTGGCAGCACAGGGAGAGCACCCTCAGTTGAATACCACCACCTTTGAATACCACCAAAGACTGACATATGTGGACTGGATCCTTTGATTCTACAGGCTGGATCTAGGCCATGGGCTGTAGGTTGCTGACCTCCATTCTAAGAGAAAAACAGCTCCATCCTGGAGGGTGTACCTTGTTGAATTCTTGACAGAGAAGTTTTCCCATGTGAGGAGGCATGGGACCAGGCTTTGCATCAGTAGTGTAGATCTAATAGTCTAGCAGTTCTTAACTTGTAATTTAATTGTAAAGCAAAGGCTGGGAAGGGGGCAGTGGGAAAGAAAGTATCAACCAAACTGTTGGGGTTTTGATGCACTAAGCCATCTGCCACTAGAGGCCAGGTGTGAATGGATATCTTCATCTGGTGGCATGTAGAAGTAGCTGTGCTGACTTTTTAGCACCCAGAACTATTTGTGGGTATCAGAATGCTTAGTATCAACTTATATTACTGTTGTTTTTCTCTTAAAAATTGCTCCATTGCATGGGAGCAAATTGAGCACCCTGCTTATCTGTGGTCTTTTTCTGTAGGAATACTTAGCATTGAGGCATCTGGAGGTTCACTTTATGGCTAGGTACAGACATTAAAAAAGCCTGAGGTGGAATTGATCTAAGTTACATGGTTTTCTGCAAACAGCGTAGTTTAGATTGGTAGTGAACAGAACAGACATTTGCCCTTTGTTGGTAGGGGGTGAGTGTAGAATCTTAGACTGGATTCTACTATTTTTAAACCAATCTATGTATGCTGAAGTTCTATTCTGTTACAGGTATACACTGGTTTCCTATCACTTACACTGATAAAGGTGTAATGTCTGTACCTGATCTATAGTTCTATTTATTCTCTAAAGGGAAATGACAACCCCCTCCTTGCTGGCACATTTATCAGTGTTAAGAGTGAACAAAGCCTCTTTTATGGCTTTTTTGTGATATCAAATTGCCATCTCTTTTTAGACTCTTGATAAGTGCTGTTTTTGTAGCCTGCTCAACCACTTTGAATTGTCTCATGTGGTAGCTTCCCTTCTACTAGGTACCTGTAGTGAAAGTGTGCTGAAAAGTTCTGACCAAAGAGCACTTTTATAGAAGCTTCAGACAGAAAGTCCATAGTTAGGGTTGAATTTTAAAATGGGGCATATGTTTCTGTTTTTTCTCTTAGTTAAAAAAATGGAGGTGGAATAAATGAGGTGGCCAACCAGTAAAATGAAATTTTACACTTTTACACTTTTTGTGCCCTTTGAATTTTCTATGGAGGTTTTTTTTTTCTTGATTTCTCTTCATAATTTGTTGGGCTGCAATTGATTTTTTTAAGGCTAACTTTTCATTATTGGAGGATTTTAAAATGGCATCTCTACAAAACACAGTAAACAGGTGCCCTGAGTGGGATTTATTTATTTTTATTTGGATTTAGGTGATTTTAGCTCTAACATTATAAGTGAGTTTGTGCTGTGCAGACAGGTATAATTGATCACTGGGGATTGGGACCATATGAAGTTGACTGATAGAAACCAGGCATATGCAAAACCTTCTCCATTAGGAGATCTTTTGTCAAATTTTATCTTACAAGAGGGAAGTATTCAGGTACAGCTGTAATAGATAAACTATCCCCTGTCAACAACTGTATTTCTCCCTCAAGTCTGCATACACTTAGGACTGTACACATAATTTAAGTTTTATTTCAGCTACCACACTGAGGAAAAAATACGAGGAAAGAAAGAGAGAGAAAGAGAGAGAGAGAGAGAGGAGGATGCAAAATAAACTTGATTTTTGTCACCAAAATGAAAAATCAAGTTTTTAAAATGTGCCATTTGTCCTAAAATAAAACATTTAGTTCTTGACAATTGTAATAAATAAATAAAAGGAATAGTTTCCTTTAGGACATTCATGTGGCATGTGCAAAATACAGATTTATTTCCTTCTGTATGAGGGCATTTGAACCCTTTTTTCTTAAGCATTCTGGAATGGATTGCTCTTAATTTCTCCACTTGACAATGTTCTTCTTTGTACAAGATACTTATTCATTGGAGAAGTGACTGGAATCTACAATAGCTAGAGAATTTCTTTCTCCTCCTCATCCCCCACCCTTCAGTATTTAAATATTCCATGGAAAAGTGGAACAGCTGCAGGCAGAGAAACGGAGGGAGATCCACCCAGAATACCACCCACTCTTTTTCTGGGAAGCTTGGAGGTAAATGACCAACAATCTATTTCAATCCCTTCTCAGAGAGTGGGAAATAGAGTTTCATACCTTGCAGGACAATGCTTTAAGCACCATCCTATTGTGGTGAATCTCCTGCACTATATCCTCTTTAGACATGTCCAGATGAACACGGCCGTGTGGTATATGGTACCTCAAACATGTCTGCAACGCCACATACTGCACAGTCAGGTGTTTTCTGTGCTTCAAGGGTGCACTGTCCACTTGTGTGTTGCTCCGGTGTCTTTTTTTCCACAGGTTTTTTTTGACCCTTGGATATCCAGAGGTCAGAAAACCTGTGGGTAAAAAAAATGGAGCAGCGCATGCACGGGCAGCATGTACTACTGAAAAGTGGAGCCAGGCTACCTGGATTTGCACTGCAGCTATTAACCAGGCTCTGCCTGGCAGGATCACCACTGATGCAGCCCCAGGAGGTCCCCAGAACCCCAGGTAAGGCGGCTGAGGCCAGCACAGTGCTGGTCCCAGCCTCCACTACTGCCCCGGGGTAACTTGCTATGTGCCAAAGTGTGCGTGGCACCAGTGTTCCCCAGGGACAAGTAGCTGTGTTGCAAGGTGCACTGCTGCTACTGTCCCCTGTGTGCGGGCTGGGAGTGGTCCGAGGCCCTCGGGGGTTTTCCGTGCAGCGGGCTGTGGCCAGCAGCCCGGACACGCCAGGTTGGGGAAGGCAGGCGGCACGCTAGAATTAGGCACGGACGCTTAGTGGTTGATTTAAGATTATTTTACTTACACCGAAGATGGTCGCGGTGCAGGCAGGAAAACTTGCTTGAGTTGCAGTTACAGACAGAAAAGAAGAGAGGCGGACTAGAGTTCCTTCCCGTGAACCTTCTAGCCCAATCCGGTTGAAAGCTCTAAACCGCGAGCCCGTCGTGTCAACCGAAGAAAATAACTCGAAGCAGAGAGCTCTGAATACACTCACACGAAGTTTGCTAGGCTCCGTGGAACTTGTGCGCAGGGAAGGGGTTCATCGAGGGATTGTTCGGTGACGGGGAGAGGCTAGAGGCTGATCGGACCCCCCTAGCCCTCTTTAGGGACACGCCCTGGGTCCGATAGGCTCCGCAGCGCTTAGAGATCTTCACGAAACATGAAGCCCTCCTCTTTCTCTTTTTCTCTCTCCAGATGGTTGTGGAGTCCTCCAACTTGGGCGGAAACCGCTCAAGCCTCTTATACGGCTAGCAGGCCAATCACTAGCCGCCACGTGGGAATAATTTAGAACTGGCCAATAGCGGGACACAAATTTGTATATGAATAGCGGGAACTCCTGGCACCGTGCATTTCTCTTTTGCAACCTAGAAATGCACCCTGCAAAGAAAGCTACGAGTGGCGGGAAATAATTTAGCAGTGCCGAAGCACACACAAACAAAAATCACACCCTTGGGTTGTGACACCCTGGAAAGCAAATGTCTGCACTTGTCTGAATGTGGTCTTTGACTTGTCCTACTTTGCACATAATACTCAAGTATTCCTTGACCTAGAGAAGCAGGGAATAACACTAGCATGAGATGGAAGACATCTGTATTTTATTTTGCATAAATAATAACATTCTCACTAGTGCAGGAACTGGAATGCACTAGATTGCCTCCCTGATCTTCTATTCCATTTTAAGTTTCTTATTTTCTACACTTAAACAATTTCCTTCATGTGCCCTAAAGTATGTTATGTCTTCAACAATGCTATTTTCTATTAGTGTTGTACTATAGATCATGTAGAAAAACAACATGCATCACAGAATGGCACATTGCACTTTGCAGTTGAATGTGGCATGAATAAAAATAAGATCCTAATTGTGCAGTGATGATATGAAACATCTGGTTCTCAAAGATTGCATTTACTGTTAAGGCAGGACTGGGTCCCATTAGGTGCCTGTTGATCAGCAGGAAGTTTATTTCTGATGATGTATTGGGTAATGTTAGGGAGCTGTTTGAAGGCCAGAAGTGGGGTGGGGGGACCTAGAAAGGGGCAGGGAATATTTCTCTCAATGTCTGTTCCATTTCAAGTATAGGCTGTAGTTGTTTGATTATTGTTCTTATTGGTTTAAGTGTAGGGTGGTAGGTGACAATCAAGGGTATGCAGTCATTGGGGGTGTTTCTCTTATATTGCAGTAGATTGCCATAGGGTATTTGGGTGACTTGTTCAATGATGCATGTATTTCTCTGCTGGAGTGTCCTTGCTAGGTAAAGGCAGTTTTTAGTTTGGCAAAGTGGGTGTCACAAGTATTCTTGTCAAAGTAGATGTGGTAGTATCTCAGTGTCTGACTACAGATCACCAGTTTTTTGGTGTGTTTGCATGATTTCTGGTTTTGTGGATGTAAGTGTGATGGTCCATTGGTTTTATGTGCACAGCCATGTGTAGGATGTAGATTGTGGTATGCATAAAATTAACATTTATGCAAGCAGGGGTGTAGGTTGTAGCCATGTTGCTCTAAGGACATAGGCTACATTAATGTAAGGGTATTCCAGAGAAAATTTGATTGAAAGGAAGTCAATAAGCAAATCTTGATGTCCAGTCCAGATTATGAAAATGCCATCTATGTAGCACAGGTGTAGTGTAGGTTTGGTGGTGTAATTTGCTAAAAAACACTCCTCTTCTAGGTGACTCAAAGGTTAGGGACAGACATTCAAAAAGTCTGAGCCTGAATTGATTCAGTCTTTTCAGGTTAGTCTAACCTGGCTAGGCTGAACCAGTTTACAACCATACAGACAGTCTCTCTGGACTGATGAAATTCAGGCACATGACTGCAATGACTCAGGCTGGAAGCCAGAGGGCACTAGAGCAGCCCTCTCTGCCTTTGTAGAGCTGAGCTGAGATGGGTGTGGCCTGGTTGCAGCAGGGCTCTGATTAGGGAGGGGTGTGAACCCCCACCTGCCTACAGTCCCAACCTTTTCCCTGCTGGCTGCTCAAGGGGCAGAGTGTTGCCAGCCTGCAGCCCTGGGCTAGCACTCTGAGGCAAGGTGGGTTGTGCAGTGCTTGCATCTATTGATGATATGGAGTTTTTTACTCTCCCTCCCTGCTTCTGAATACTGTCTGTAGCAAACTGACAGGCGAGCAAACTGGGGTTGGGGGAGGCTGATAACTATGTTTATCACCCTTATCTTAGTGTTTATTGCTCCATTAAGACTGTTGAGTCCTGTTGATTCAGGACTGACCCAGCATGTGGTCTGTTAGCTAATACACAGACACCTCCTTAGCAAGGCAGAGGGGAGTGGAGAATTCCTGCTTATCAGGGAGTGGTGAGGGGGAGGGAGGGAAGGAAACAGTTCTTAAACAGTGTTTTCAAGGAAGGACATTAAGCTACCTGTTAATTAGCTCTAAAAAGCCTGTCGGCCTCTGTCTTTCCCACAGTACAGACTGTAGCCAGCGTGTGGTCTGCTAGTTAATTCTGAGGTGTCTGTGAGGGATGGGGGAATGCCTGCTTAGCACTGAGTGGGGAGGGGAGGGGGGAGCAGAAGCCAGGCAGATGCCTGAAGAGACTGCGGAGCTGTAGCCAGGAAGCAGAGCGGAGGGGCCAGCCCTGCTGTGGAGCAGAGAGCCCCACCCAGCCAGAGAGCATGCCAGGATGCTGGGGGACTCTGATTTATTTTATACAAGAAAGGAATCTTGAACAGACATTGCATAAACTGGTTGGAGCCAAATCAGGAGGTTTTCTCAAGGTTTTTCTTCTACTACCCCCACTATCCTTATGTGCTCCTCCATCCATGGAGTTGTGGTCAACCTCATGTTTTCCCAATCGTAGTTTTACATCAGTGTACACATACTGGAGAAAGATAAGTCTGTTGGGGAGTGGCAGAATAGTTTGGATGTAGATCAAGTAGATTCATTTTATCACCTCAATTCTAGTTGGGCTTGGATCCAGACAGTCTTAAATCAGACTGTCTGGATCCTACTTGCATGCCTAGGTTCCAAAATCCAAATCTGACTGATTTCCTCCCATACAGAAACTGATGTGACCAGACTGTCCCCATTAGAATTAACTTTTCAAGTGTTAATCAGTATGGGCTGCCTTCCGTTCAGTGACAGATCCTTCCTCTGGCACCCAAGTGGACCTTTCAGGGTGCCACAGGTTTGTATCCTCAGTTATACTTCGTGGTCATGACCAAGAGTCACAGCACTAGATGTTGCTGCTTAATCTTTGCCATCTACCTCAACAGCTAGTATAGATCCATCCTCTACCAAATGGTAAGTGAACTTAGCTCCTTTTAAGACTCTTCCATGGGACTGGAAAGATACCAATAATATCCTCTTGCTATGAGAGAGCCCTGAAATCTCACAATCTTTAATCCTTGGCAGCCAGACATGTCCGGGTGCAGAAAACTCAGCCTGGTAACTAACATGTAGATGAACTCTTTTGGAGATATCAAAGAGAATTAAAAAAAGAAAAAGTTAACAGAAACTAGCAGCAGGCCTCCCTTCTTTCATAGGGGCCTCCAGAAGTCTGCAATCCAGTTCTAGACTCTCACCAGCATTTTGAAGTAACACTTCAAAGTCTGTCCCTTTCTTCTTCCCCGAGAGGCTCAGACTGGTAAGAACTGAAATAAACAGCCAAGGCTCAGGCAGTGCGGATCACCAAACTGTAACATGCTGAGATGTGCTCTTCCCTTTAAGAACCTTCTTCTATTTCTGAGAAACCTGGCAGTTGTAGCAGATGGGGCTGCCTGAGAAGCCCATAGCATCTCTGTAGGTCATTCCCGCTTAGC
>NW_005841924.1:3049215-3053587 GCF_000455745.1 Alligator sinensis
TTCCTGCTTAGAAGAGCACCATAGTGCACAGCTTCGAAAAATGGTCAGTATGAGTTTGGATGATATAGACATCTGCCATAGAAGGCAGAGTTGGTCTGTTTTATCCAGTTTAATTCAGCTTTTCCTACTATAATTTTGAGTATTGCTATGCCTAGGACAATGGGTACTTACAGCAAGGTTTAGTGAACCTGACATGTGGCAATATATATTCTACTCCTTGCAACAACCTATGTGCACAAGGGAAGGCAAGTGGTAGGGAAGTCACCACTTCATTTTTTTTGGAGGCAGCAGTTTTATACTACAGTTGCGGTTTTAAAGGAGGTCTGCTGGGAGAAGTTGTGACTGTCATGCACTGAATCAATGCATCTACCTGGTTGCCATGGCAGTGCCTACTTAGCAACCAACACATCCTATTTTGTGGGTGGTATTTGTTCCCTTCAGTACACTCAGTTATAGAGAGATGGCAGCTAGTTTCTTATTGTTCCTATAGCAGACTTACTGTTATTGAGGTGCCCTTTGGGCTTTATGTCAGCAAATATCCTAAGTATTCTGGAAGAGATCACAGAAATTTGACAACTCTTGCACAAAAGTAAGAGTAAAAATATAATTTGAAGGAAATTTACATTATAGACTACAAAGTATAATCTTAAACAATCGACTAATAAATGAAAAATAAACTCCATAATTATATTGGAATATTCTAAGTGCAATATTTATAGGCTCCTTTTTATTTCAGAGAAATTCAATTGGTATATAGTTCTTTGTTTTTAATCCAGGCATGACCTAGCATTACAGGGGGAAAAAAGTAGACCAGACTGGCTAGCAGATTACCCAGGGAAAACTCTGGTATTTTTAACCATGCAAATAGCTAGTCGTCTGTTGTGAAATAAAGAGGATTACTTTTGCCTGGTAGCTGTATGCTGTATTTTCACTCTGCCCTGAGCATGAACCCTAAAGATTCCAAATAAAGAAAAAAAATCATGCCAT
Source organism: Alligator sinensis (assembly GCF_000455745.1). Lineage (NCBI taxonomy): Eukaryota > Metazoa > Chordata > Crocodylia > Alligatoridae > Alligator > Alligator sinensis. Next base: position 3,050,203 of record NW_005841924.1, read on the forward strand.
ATTTTTAGCTCCAGCAAGAAAAGGCTATGTTTAGTTGTATTAAACTGAGGTTCTGAGTATTTTGACTTTACTAAACCATTTATGGGTTGCTTGTACAACACTGATATTTACATTTATTTTCACTAAATAGAGAAAATTTCCCTGCCCTCCCTAATGTGCCTATGTCAAAGCTTCATTACTTTACCAGTACATAAAAGAAATAGCCAACAGAATCTCTGTGTACCTTATGAGGAATTTAAATCTTTGTCCTCATTACTCCATGAGCTGGCCAGAAAGTGCATCTGGGAGAAAGATGAGCCTAAGAGTACACAATAGAGAACTGTTCACATGATTCTTCCTGACTAACTCTGAAAGTAGATTATGTTATCCATCTGCTAGAAACAGGATTAAAATATTTTAATTGGATTTCCTCTTAACATTTTTATTTAGGAGATTTGCTGCTTTGAGGATCTGTTCACTCTGCCAGTTACATGGGGAAGAGAGCAAATTCTGTCCTCACCAGAACAATCTGGAGGGCTTGCAGGGTTTTTTCATTGAAATAAAGGGAAACCTATCATTTGACCACAAATTTGATCACAGATTAATCCAACTTCCTCTTTAGATTGTGGTTGACCCTTTTTCATGTTCTTAAAGGGCTTTTCATGATCCTTTCTTGGGTTCAATAAACCTCTGTCTTATTTGAGGAGGGAATCAGTTTAGTGTGGCTACAGCAAGACTTCTAGGATATGTATCTTTAGGTCTATGACCCCAACTTTGTCCATGGACAACAATACCAAACAAGTAATGTGGTGTGGGCAACTCTATACTTCACTTTCCTGGTTGGCCTGTTTAAGCTTTTCAGTGTTGGGTTGTAAGCGATGTTGGAGAATGTTGCAGGGCCACATTGTTGCCTGTAAAGTCACAGTTGTGGACTTTTAAATTAGGCCAAGGGAAACTAGGTTCTGTGCTACTTCCATTTGTGGGTAGCTTGTAGGTAGTTCAGGTGGACCAAAATAAACCTGTATCTCAAGATGTCATTTCATGTGTCTGTCCTATCTGTGCCACATTCTAAAAGGGCTGGCCATAAAACACTATTGGTTTTGTAGGGCAAGGATTTCACAAATCCAAGTGCATTAAAAGTGGAACAAGTCAGCTGTACTAAATGTGAGTGAAACATTAATTCTTTATAGAGACAACAGAACATCTGCTAACGGTAGGTAACATATATTCATTCATGATTTTTCCTTTTCACCTGCCCTTGAGATTCATTTTATTCTATGGTTGAATATGCACATATGTTATGAATCTTATTATCTGTCTTTGGGGTTACACTTCATGCCCATTGAATTATATACATTTTAAAAAGATGAGCACGTGGAAGGTATATTTGAAAAGTTTTTCCTTTTATTCTGTTAAGTACACTTAAATCTTTTTAGCTCACTCCAGTTTCGTCTTCCAGTTCATCTGGCTTTAGTTTTTAAACTTGTTTGAGAGATGAAAAACAAAAGGCACCAAGAGTTACAAAGTGGGAGTAATTACTGGGAAATGGGACCATGCTGCTTTATGGAAAGATAGTCACTATTTTTGGATCTGTTCTCCCAGTTAGATTCTTGATAATTGGGTAGGAAGTTTGACAGTCTATTTTTGTTTTACTGAAAGATTCTACCCACTCTCTCCCAGATATTGGATTACTGTGCTTATTATCTATGCTATCTTCTCCCGCTATATTTTAACATAAACACAATAGCAATGTGTAGGGGATACAGGTAATTAATACTTCCACAGTTATAACTCTAGGGACACTGATGAACTGTAGTTTGTGACTTTCATCAGTTCTTTAGAGTAAGCATTTTAAATTTATGGAAAAGCATAGAATAACAATACCTTTTAAAATAGGCAAAGCAAAAATAACATCTTATGTTACTGTGTATTATATATGACTCTAAATTGTACAGGAATTCCCAAACAGGATGCCAAAGTAGACATAAGTTTAAACATGTTCCTTTGCAAATTATTAATAAATTCGTAACTCTGCAAATCACATGTTATATTGATAATGGTCAAACCTTGTAGTGTTTTTTAAAGGGCTTCTCAATCCCTTTGTCTGAAAGATGGACCTCTGCAAGAAAAGTAGATATCAGATAAGGCCATGGGTGGATCTAGGATTTTGGAAAGGGAGGTGCAGATGGTGTGATACATCTTCAAATATGACACAACACATTCTTCCTCAGTTAGAAACTAGAGACTTTAGTAACAAGCTAGAGGCCTAGGTCTATATTATCTAATTTAAAATCAAAGCAAAAACTAATATAATCTAACTGGAACATGCACTCGTTTCCTGTATCATGTATTGTGTATAAAAAACACAACCAACTACATAAAAATAATCAAAAGATGTTGTTTCATTAGTCCAGTAGTCACTAGAATAAAATATATATTTCTTTTTCAGAGTCACAAAACAAAATCTAGCCTTCTTGAGCATCCTGACAGTGCTTCTAATGCTTCACTGAAAGGTATTCCCACACCTGAGTAAAAGTTCACTGGAGTTAATATTTCCATACTTGTGTTAATGTTTTTAGCTAGAGATAAAACAGTCTGTAGAATTGTGAAATAGCAACTAGATTACCAGGAATAGCTAACGAACAGTAGAATTCCAGAAGAAAGGCTAGTTTAATTGGTGAAACATCAAGACCATTAAAAAGGAGACAAAGCCATTAATGCCTGTGGAATGAAGAGTTTAGAAGGAATCAAGTGGAGTCAATGAATTGTGAAGTCAATTGACTCCCTCCCTGCTCCATGAATAGAAGTGCTGTTGCCCCTGCCAGGCAGTTGGTTTTTAATTCTAGGTGAATCAGGAAGTAAAGGGGCATGCAACTGCAGCACTGTGCCCTTCCCCTGGGTAAGACTGAAGTACTGTGTTCATGTGTACGGCATGCTGGAAACACTTTTGTGAGTTTAATGTAAGTCTTAGGATACCTGGTATCTTTTCCCTAATGCCCAGGCTCCTGATTCAACTGATTATATAAGAATCTCAGCTTTCATTATTTTTTAAAGCAGTTTTCTAGCTTTCATGGTTTTGTAGAAGAGTTGAAGAAATGTTCTCTAAAGTTTCAAAACTGAGAAAGAAAATAAGAAATTACAAATTAGGGTTTTAAAAATATATATGATAATGTTTAAGCCAATCTCTTACTTTTAGGGGTCATGAGTTTTTTTTCTCAATACTTAGGGTTGGAATTATATCTATAGTGTCTCCTGAATAAGCACTGGTATCAGTTATGCCCTTAAACAAGATGTGGCATATAATCCATTCCTTCCCATCAGCATGAAAAGCTGATGCAGTTTTGCTGGTCTATAAAGGTATGTGTGGAAGGGAGCCCAAGGACTGACATAATCCCTGGTGCTTTCA
>NW_005841924.1:3053618-3054465 GCF_000455745.1 Alligator sinensis
GAATGCCCAAGAGAGATGACAAATTATGATTAGATTTGAAGATTAAAACAGTTGAGTCATGTAATAATAAGCCTGTTTCAAGACAATTTAAGTTTCTAGTTTTAATATCTTAAGAAGTCATTTTCTTATGAAAGAAAATCTGTGCTATCCTACTCATGCCAACCCAATGGTATGTCACTTGTGTTATCACCATGTGATTTTCTCTTAGCTGTTACTTCAAGTGTAGATTGTCATTTATGTCATAAATACCTCTGTGGGCATAAATACTTTTGTGGAATGCTTTTTCCAGTCATGAATTCAATTGTTAGCAATGCTTCCTTGCTTTAGTTAAGTTCAGTTACTAAGGTAATTAGCTATCTATCTCATCAGCCCATAGTGAGTGGACTGGAAGTAGGGCAACTATGTCAGGAGAGTCTATAGCAGGGCTGGACAAAATACGGCCTGCAGGCTAGATCTGGCCTGCCAGTCCACAGGTGCCCCCCCTTCCCATCCATGAAGCTGTGCACAGAGATTAGCCCCAGTTGCTCCCGCCTGGGGCAGCTCGTGCGGTGCTTCCACCTGCACCTACCCTGCACCTGCTGGCAGCACTACCCTGGCCCCAGCTTCAGCCTCAACCAGGGCACACAGCTTCCCAATGGGACTGCCGTGGCTGCTTCTGCAGCCACCTGGGTACCGCTCAGCTCCTGCCTCCAACACCACCTCCTCCTCCTCCTCCTCCTGCCCTGCTGCACTGCTCCAGGCAGCAGATAGCATGGGGAAGCAGTTGAAGTTGTGGGGATATGTGCTGGGCACCAGATGCCCAACAAGGCGGTGGGCTGGGGGAGGAGTGGTGGCAGGGGTAGGGGGG
>NW_005841924.1:3054496-3055084 GCF_000455745.1 Alligator sinensis
TCCTGCCGCAGTGTGCATGGCTCCAGCTCCATCTCCCAGCCACCTTCCACCCCTCTGCCTGTCCAGTGTGATGAGAAGCCGTACCTCCCCACACACACATGTGCACACCCATCACACACCTCATTGCCCCCAATATACCCAAGTAAGATTTTATTTTGTGCTATTATGCAACCACCTCTATATATACTACTCAAAAAATATAAATCAGGACAAACAGTATTTTTGTAATAAAATTAAAATAAGTTATAGTAAATTTTTTATTTTTAGTATATGATTTTGTTTTTTATCTGCAATTCGTTAAAATGATATCTTCTGAAAAATGTTATGTGCGCGGCCCTTGACAGATCACCAAAACTCATTAAGTAGCTCACCAGCTAAAATAATTCACCACCCCGATCTATAGCTATAACAGGCTAGGAGCAGCCATGACAGACTGTGGGCTGCTTGCTTCATGTCACTCAACTGTTAGAATGCTTAGTGGATGACACCCTATGGCAAAGCTGAATTATGTGCCAGTGACTTTTGGACCTGCTTTCAGAGACAGAAGTGGTGGTAGAGTGAGAGAACACTATTAACACATTTCCCTAC
>NW_005841924.1:3055115-3077349 GCF_000455745.1 Alligator sinensis
TGCACCCTCAAATAAGGTACTCATCTTGTTTTGAGAAGGCTGAATGCAGAAAAAAGATTTTTCCAGAGTCATAGCTGAAAGCTGATCACATGGAGCAACTTACTTACCCTTACCCAGCTCATTTTTTGCCCAGGGAAAAGCAACTGCCAATTTGGCAGCGGCTGTGAGAGGGTTAAGACTAACTCTGGTGCTGAAGACGAGACTCTGCCCCTGCTGAATGTTACCAGAGAGAAAGGAGAGAAACAACAGCCATTCTAGTATCTCAAGACTTCCATTCCAGCACATTCAAGCAACTTCCCCATTTAAGACATGCACCCTAATTTTGGAGGGCTAATTTTTAGGGAAAAGATGCATATGATATGTGAGTAAATATGGACAGTATACCCTTGGGTAGCAGAGGTCAGGATGTGTTGTCAAGTAGTCAGAGCTCAGCTGCTTCTCATAGGGAGTTGGTGAAACAACCTTTCTTGGAAGGGAAAAAGAACACTTTCCTTCATTTTTAAGATTGTTAAGACTAAATTATGAGACATTCATCCTAAAAGAGAAATGATAGGAGACCTCATGAAAGATGCAACCTCATACAGACTCATTGTTCCAAGAACAGGAACAATGAGAGAAAGATTAACAGCTCTATGAGCTGTGATAAATTATGAAAATACGTATTGGGACAGGATGGTCCAGTTCGAAAGGAGAAGATTAGTCTTTCCTTGAAGGGACTGACAACTATACCAAATCAGCTACTGAACTAGGCAAGTGGAAAGTTTTTGTCATATGATCTAGGAAAAATGGATAGTTCAATATATGTGGGTCCTGAGAGCTGCCTCCCTTTGCTTGGGTTGTGGTGCTTGCTGATGATATTTTAGAGATGATTGTGACTTCAGAAGGTGAGGAAGGATTCTGGTTTTGTCTGCACAATTATGACAGAAGTGTGGGGACCCAAATGAACTTTTGGAAGAGCAAAGTGGCAGTGGCAGTGGCAGTGATAGTCCAACCTTTACCTGCTTACAAAGTCTACAGACTGTTCAAGGAGATGGGAAGTTGATATTATTAGAGCTATACTTCTCAAGAGGGAGGACCGCTAGGAAGGAGAGAGATGGGGAAGAACTTTCTACAGGCTCTAGAAAGTTGGAAATGGCAACAAGGTTTTATCATCTTCCAAAAGGTAAAGATTTTAACATTGCTTGTTTCTGTTATTCCTGGGATCACCCACAGAGTGACTTTGAGATAGCTTCTCAGTTTCCTCATAAGTCTTTTTTTTGTGAGTTTGAGGGGCATGTCTAATTACCTTTTGGTATAAAGGCCTTAGACTGTAGGACAAAGGAACATAGTGGTCTTGGGCTCAGGCATCCTGAAATGTGCTTTATGACTTAATTTATTAATTTTTTTTTTTTGCAATGGGTGCAAACGCTTTTAGAATCTTGGCAGAGGCAACAGAGATCATTGTCGGAGCCCATGCCCTACCATGTGAAGTATTCTGAGGGAAGGCAGTTAGGATGAAATGGAGTAGGCTTAGAACTGATGGGCCAGCATCCTTTTCAGGCCAGATCGCCTGAGGTGGATGATGGGTGATAGCCACACGTGTCTCAGGATTCATCAAATATGGGTTACTATAAGGAAGCTTGGTGTAAAAAGCAGCAATTGCCTGAGAGAAGGCAGAGTGGGAGAAAAGAAGAAAAACCGTCACTGCATAATCTTATGACATGTAAATATCCATACTGTGAGGGAAATAATTGGTGAAAGAATCTGCCAAGGCGCATGTTACACCAGTGGGTGCTAGAATGCCAATTCTGTCATCTGATTTAGCTGCTGGGGTGCCTAGACAACATCATCCTATCTGCTTCTCTCAGCTTTTTAAGAACTTGAAGAGTATTCTTTAAATAAGAAGGCACTGGTAGGTGATCCATACAAAGTGTTGAATACTTATCTATGGTGTGAAAGAATAAGATTTTCTTCAGGATGGTAGAAAATGTGAGTTCATTGCTTTTTGGACTGTTCGTACGCAGTGTTACCAAATTTGCCCATTACTTTGGGGTGTGCTCATTTATTAGGGATAGTTTCTAGGGTCTTGGTGATTCTGTCAATGTGCTGCTTGTGTTACTATATGGAGCTGTATTTCTCCCTTCTGCAAGCCCTCACCCCCAGTGGAGCTATCTTGCAGGACTCAATCTCAATGGGCTGGGTTCCTCCAGTCACCAAATCAGTCATACACACAAACACACACAAATTAACGTGACACGCCTGACCCGGCCGGGCTGATCAGCATGGGCAGGCTGACACCCTCATATGCCAAGAATCAGTTCATAAGAGCAACAATAAAATGCAGTCAAACACAAGCACACAGGTGAACAGAATCCCTCTGAATCCGGCCGGGTGTCCAGCTGACACCCTCATGGGCCAGCATTCAGTTCATAAGGGCATGTCTGAGTCAAACTGGGTCAATCAGCCTGTACAAGCTGATCCCCTTATGTGTTTCAAACTCAGCACGTCCCAATCTTTGGCCTTTTGATGAGCAGACCCTACAGTATTTTTGGGCTTCATAGGGATCTTTAGCTTAGGTAAGAGAAGCGTTGCTGCAGAGCCCGGGAGGAAAAAGAAGCAGAGAAGGAAAAATATACCCAATTACTACCAGTTTGACTATAAAAGTTATTTATTGCTAAGCATATGAAATATATAATAGTACTAGTAGTAATAGACATGCAAAAGAAAAACAAACACCAACAATGACAATACTACCCTGGTTTCACTAAGTATTTGGGGAAACTTAGCTCAAGCTTAACTGATACAGTTCAGGTTCAGAAGTTTATGCCTAGAAAGAAGACAGAGAACGCTGGGATCTCACCTAGTCCACGGTACTCAGGCTGCAAAGCTGACAGGCACAGTCTGTAGCACAGTCCTTGAAGGGAGAGATGATCTGTTCTTCCAGCGTCCCAAGAACGACAGGGGATGGTGTCAGCACAGGGGTTTTCTTCTTCTCCTTCTTTCCTCCTGCTTCTACTTCTTTTTCTTCCTTTTCCTCTAGCAGCACACACACTTACAGATTTTTATACCCTCAGTTCAGCTGCTCCGTAGCACCCTCAGTAGTGTAAATCATTGTCTTTTCTATTGACAAGGGGTTATCTGGTTTGGACCATCTCAGGAAACTGATTGATAATCAGGAAACACTTAAGATTAGGGAGTAACCCAAATACTTGGGAGCCAGCTTGAGATTCCTATGGGTGGCAGATATACTGATGGGATATCTCATGGTTTCTTCAGGAACAATAGATAGCTTGCAGCATCAGGATTTTGGATTTTTACTTGTTGTGCACAAGCCTCAGCTTAGCATGACTTTTCCAGATCTTACTATAGTCTTTTAACAGACTTAAGACAATTATTGGGGTGCTCATAACCTTTTGTGGAGAGGACTCCCACCAGTCGTCTCGGGAAAGATATGACAACACCTGGGATTAGGGCTCCAGCAGGCTGGATGCTGTGATGAACCCTTAACCATTGTTCAAATGTTGCCCATGCTCCCTCTGACTCGGTCTCTTGTCTCAGCATTCCCTAACCCGGCAACCGAGTTTTAGTCAATCAAGTTAAAATAGGCCTCCCATAGTGGGACCGGGGAATGTATGGCCCGAGATGCCTATTAAACTTAGAGCTGTGTGTGTGTGTCTGGGGGGGAAAAGTCCTTAGTAAATCCAGATTAGAACTGGTCTGATAAATGCTGAGCTGGGTGTGTGTGAACATGGGTTGATTAACATTTGAAGCACAGATTCCCCATCATGCAGTGCTCCCCTGCTTCTCTGGTCCCAGAATTCACTGCAGTCTCTGCTTCAGGCTTTCTGTTCTCCATCTCTCATGTAAATGAATGGTCATCTGGTTCCATCTCAGATGTAAATGAGACCTAGGGCAGTTGTTCACTCTTGTCACCCTTATCTGGAGAGTTTTAGGTGTGTCTCTCACTGCATCTTAATCAGTTTCGTTTAGGTAGAGGAGGGTGGGGGTGAGTCCTTTGTGAGTCAGACAGACTGCATCCTGTGCCAGGGTTGCCCAAGAACACAGAGCTGAGACGTAACAGCAGGGAAAATTAAGGAGAGGTTGGCTAAAATGGTGGTCATCCTTCTATTGCTGGGACCAGATGAGTCCCAGTGGGCTTTGGGAGATTATTTGGGGTCAGTATTGCAGCAGCATGCCTGAAAAACTTTATTTTTGATCAGTGTCATTATTTTCTCCCTAACATAGAAGAACAAGTGCAAGATAGGTCTGAGCGCATGCCTATTTATTTGGCTTACCCACAGGGTGTGGTTGATGGTCTTTAGGGAAAGTAGGATTGGGATAAAATATGCCATTGGAGGAGAAATATATCTGTAAACCTACCACTTCATGGCAGTATTTTCACTTGGATATGCTTCTTACTGATGTAATACATTAGGCCAAGGACTCATATTGTGTTTAGGGACATATCAGTTTGCTGTAACTCTGTTGATGGGATGATGAAGGTTTTTGTCTTTTTACCTGTTACAGTACCAGATATGGATTTAGTACACAGGATATTGGTGGTTGTTGCTAGGTTGTACTTTTGAAACTTGTGGGCTAGATTGGTCCCGGTGTAAGTGCTTTTGTTAGTGGGTATTTTCCTCATGTCTTCCAATAACAGGGTTTGAATAGTATGAGCAGTAGGAAAGCAGGTGAAGCTTCAGTGTCTGATTTGATTTGGCAGAGATTCAGCCTGATTCGGTGGCCGAATCTCCAAATTCAAACCGAATCAGAGTACTTCCAGTCCACTTCCGGTTCGCCGCTGTGCACACAGGGCCACCCCCCACGCTCCTGTTGGATGCTCCATCTTCCCTACCATTGCAGCGTTCACAAGCCGTGCCTGGTACCTTGAGATATGTAGAAAAAACTTTTAAAATCATGTCTATGGCCGAATCACGAATTCTCTGAATCAGCATCGAATATTCAGATTTGGATTAGGCCAAATCATATTGGGGACAGTGATCCGAATCAACGAATTGAATTACTGTCCCTGATTTGGGCAGAATCTGAATTGAATACAGTCCATTTTGCACACCCTTAATGATTAGTCACAAGTAAAAGTCCCCAACTCCTTTTAAAGAGACAGGCATCCTACAATTCAGGTCTACTGTGGCCAGCTACACCTTAAGTGGTTTGTTCTAGTAAAACTCTGATCCCTTCAGTCTTGGTTATTCCAAAGGTGGAGCGGCATGAGTTTCTTTGTTAATCAACCATATCTGATCTCACCATTTCCCTGCTAAACTGGCAGCAAAGACAGAGTCTTCAATGAAAAACTGCTTCTGCTGTTAGATACACTAAATATTTCTATAATGAGCTAGTCAGATGCAGATTTCAGAGGAAAATACCATGGTTTCATGGTGGGCTAAACTGTATTTTATAATTTGCCTAGCACAGAGTTCCATTCCAACATGATTGCTTTTGCCCTTTGATAGACCCTTCTTACTTTAACAAGATCATTTTAAAAAGAGGTGGGTTATTGAAGGAAATCACAAAATTCCAGCAACTATAGTATATTCCTTCAAAAGTGGCTTCCCCATTCCTCCCCTCTTTTGGTTTTATGGCATTCCTCTCCTTCATGGGATTATTTAGCCTAGAGAGGAGAAGGGGGAGACTTTGATAACAGTCTCTGTAACAATCCTTTTGTGTATTTAAAGAAGATGGCGATAAATTGTTCTTCATATTCACTGAGGACAGGACTAGAGGAAATGGGCTTAAATTGCAACCAGAGAGATTTAGGTTAGATAATAGGAAGAACATTTAATATATGAGGCTGGTTAAGCATTGGAACAGATTACTTAGAAAAGTTGTTAGAGCACTGGCATTAGAAGCTTTTTAAGTGCAGGTTAGATACATGTTTGTCCGGGATGGTTCAGACAGAGATGATCCTGCCTTGCACAGGAGGATGGGTTGGTGACCTGTCAAGGTCCTTCTCAACTCTTTGTTTCTATGATTCTATAGCTGGTCAGCTTTTAGTCTGTGTAACATTTATATAGTCAACAGGTTGTTTATATTAATTAACATGAAATCTTGCTAGAGCTTGTATATGGCATGTGCCATTTGTTTTAAAAGTCATATTTATTATTCCAAGTTATTACATTTGATATTTTATACTACAGTATCTTATCCTACAAACATGTACCCACACATAGGGCTAACTCAGGTTAGTGAAGTCAAGCATTCATTTAAATGTTTGAAGAATTGTAGCATATAATTTGCATAATCAGTCTATATATTTGGAAATGGCATTTAGCAGGCCTAGGTAGAGCAGCTCTATTGATATAGAAGCTATGATATTGCTAACACGGGGAATTCACAAAAGCTTCATGTAGGTTAACTAGCAGGGAGAAATGCTAAATTTTGGGGGGAGTACACAGCACATGTTCTATTGTGAAAGCAGCTGAAATGTGTAGCTTATTTTATCAGGTCACCTTTAATAAAGCTCTGAGATTTTAGGACTATGTTCTTTGCCTCAGCTGCGGACACTAGAAGTGTCTCAGATAAATTACTGTAAATAGGGCTCATGTCTGCCATCTGGTGCAATAATGCTTAAAATACAGCATTGTGCACTGTGAATAAAAACAAAAGCACCAGGGTTTTTGAAATTAAATTGTTTTGATTTCATGATTAAATTTAATGGCGATGCACAATGCGAGGGGTGGGGGGAGGGGGGAGCACAAAAGTAGCAGCTGCCACAGCTGTACACCACAGTTGCATAGGGCACAGAGCTCTGTCTCTGCAGTCTACACATCAAGGACCATACTAGTTATGCTACATCTAGTTTGGAGTCTGTGGGGCATCATTGTACTGCTACTCAGTACCATGACCTTCAGGGAAGGTTAGCTGTGAAATTAGTAGGGGTAACTTTGATGAATTACCAGTCACAGACCAAGCAGTGGCCTCACCACTGGGATGTGGTAAGGACAGCAGATGGCAATGGTTTCCCTCCTGAAAAGCCACATATATCCTTTGATGGTGCTGTGACATGGTGAATACAGGTTGCCACTATAATAAGCCTGCCCAACCCCCAGCCATGGGTCTACAAGTCCTCAGTGGTGGAGTAGACAAAAGAAGATGTTAGAATCTCAATGGCTCTGAAGGTAGATGAAGGCTGCAGTGGAACAAGATCCCCAGTTATCTTGGTCTCCTTGCCATTGGATCAAGGTCTCATTCTGTTAAGAGCTGTGTGGAAACTGATGTGCAGCAGCTTTTCCATGATAAGAGAAGTTACACACAGGCATCTTCCATATGGAAGACAATCATCCTTGACTGTGAGGGATTGCCAAAGAAGAGTTTGGGGTGGAGCATGCTTGGGTTGGTGCGCCGTGATTCACTGAGGTGCTCCCTAATGTAGACCTTTGAAAGTGTGTAGACATGCCTCAACATTCTCAGTCCAGATGTGGCATTCGTTTTTATAAAGTTGTAAGCCAGTTGTGATGATAAACCTTCACAGTGGTGTTTTGGATTTGATATTTTTCTTGTTTGGAAAACTGAATAAGGTCCATGTTTTGGGGCTGAGGGTGTAGACAAATTAATAAGTTACAGTGAGTTACAAGAGAGGTGGTTAGCCTGTAGTCAGGGAGAAGGCAGGACAGAGTGGCACCTTAGAAATTAGGGAATCCGTCCACCATCACTGCTGTCTGTGGCCAAGCCAAGATCCCCACATCCCCACCTGGAATGGGTCAGGATTGTCCAAGACAGCAGCAGTGAGGGGTGGGTCTCCCCTTCCTGTGTCCAGAGGTGTAAGTAGAGAGGGCAACGGGAATGATAGGAGGGTGGGGTGGTGGTGGGGGGAGGGGGGAGCAGAGATTCTTACTTGATTCAGGGATTTAAAAAACACTGTTAGCTGCTGTGCGCAGGATGTGGTCTGTCTGCCTTGGAGGAGGGATAGAGATGGGATTGGAGTAGGGGTGCAGTTACCCTCTAGTAGCTGCTCCTGCACCCACTCTTTTAAAAATCCTGAATTTGCCTATGACTGCTCCCAATATACAATCTCACTTTCAGGTGAAGTAAATGAATATACTATCAGTGAGTTCAATGGGAGTAGAGAAAGGCCTGATATAAATTGGGTTGTGCTAATCCTATGAATAATATGACTGATTTCTTAACTTCCCATCCATGTGAATTTATCGCTTTCTGTGCTATAGTAGTGTTATGTCTGTTGGGAAAAGGAGATCATTTTTCAGTTAACAGATGCTTCCAACCATATAGAGTATGCTTGATGTTCAATTTTACATGTGCATTAACTCAGTACCACATATAAACCTTTTGCTGCCCATTTTGATGTTGTACCTCTCTTTCTAAATTTGATTGGACACATGGACTGAGAGGACTTCTGTATATCAGTGGTTCCTAGCCTTATTTAGATTCATGGCACCCCTTGGAAAATGCCAGCTCCTAGCTTTCATTTGTTTCTTGACTAGACAAATAACAGAGCAATTCTTGTGTTGCAAAGAATTCAGAAAGACCACAAAAAGGTCAGAATGTTTTTTTACACTGTGGATTCCTATGTGAACTCTGGGTTCATCTTGTAAATCATGTGTAGGTGTTTGCAAATCTAACATTTGTGTGGCTCTTTGGACACCCTTAAAATATCTTATGGTGCCTAGGATGCTGCTGTACCTTGACAGAGAATGACTGCTGAATATCTTACCACAACATACATTTCCAGCCTCTGCTGCTGTAACAGCTAAAGCCATGTGTAGATGAAACAAGAGGCATGTGTGCATTACACTTTAAAGTGGGCTAAATGCTTTTGCACCGCTTTAATGTTGATGGTGTTAGCATGGTTCGGCGGCGTATTGTGCATTAATTACAGCCGCTGTAGGAAATTCAGCGGCGTAATGTCTTAAATGACTTGGACCGCAGCAAACTAAATCTTCTTTGAGGAGTTTTAGTTTGCTGCCCTACAGCCACAGAGCAAATCATTGGGCTCCATGCAGCTCCACGGCTCTGCAAGAAGCCCTGCAGGCAGTTTGGCAGCAGCCTGGGAAGGCAGGTTCTGCCCAAGAAAAGTGGTGAGCCTGATTTTCCTCCCCACAAGAGCCTGCCTGCCTGCCTGAGTTGCATGGGGGCCCAGTGCTTCCCTCTGTGGCTGCAGTGCCCCCTGGGACTGCCCGAGCCAGGTACCTGAGGGTGAATGCTGTCTGGGAGGAGCCCTTGTCGCTGCAGAGGGAAGCACCAGCTCTCCCCACTGCAGCCCAGGGACCGCTCCATGCACCAGTAGCTCGCCCTCCCCTCCCCACTGGAGAGGAAGTTAAGTCAGCGGGTTATGTGCACAACACAGGGGCTTAATCAGTCCTAAATTGAAGCAGTGTTTTTTAAAACCCATGGGCGTACGTAGATGAAACGGGGGCCCTAAATTGAAGGTTCCTGGGCTGTGGGGGATTGGGGGTGGTGGGGCTGGTGCTTCCTTCCACAGCAGTGGTGGCCCTCCCCCGGGTAGCACCTGCCCACAGGCACCCAGCTTGGGCAGTTCCGGGGGGGGGGCACTGTGGCCATGGAGGGAAGCACCAGGCCTCTGTGCTGCTTAGGCAGGCAGGCAGGGGGGAAAAAAACTTGCCACTTTTTTCCCCCCACTCTTGGGTGGAGTCTGCCTTCCTGGACGGCTGCCAGGCTGTCTGCAGGGCTTCTTGCATAGCCCATGAGCTGCATGGAGCCCGGCGCTTCACTCTGCAGCTGTAGGGCAGCTCCTCCTCCTCGGAGTTTTAGTTTGCTGTGCCCCAGGTCATTTAAGGTGCATTACACCGCCAAATTTCCTACAGCTGAATTAATGCGCAATATGCCGCTGAGGCGTGCAAACACTGACACCATTAAAGCGGTGCAAAAGCATTTAGCCCGCTTTAAAGTGTCATGCACACACGCCCCTCATTTCGTTTACACATGGCCCAGCGTTTCAATTTAGGGCCCCTGTTTTGTGTACACACACCCTAAATTCTGGTTTCCTTCCACTGGACACCATTCAGAGACAAGGGTACTTACTAGATTGCAGGATGAAGCTTATGATCTTTTGGGCGTTCCATGCAAAAGAGTTTCAGCCAAATTCTGCTCATTTTACTCACACAAGCAGTCCTGATGAAGGCCATGGCATTACTTGCATAAATAAGTTGAACAGTGTTTTATAACACATAGTTAAACAAATAAACAAGCCCCCTAGATTATTAAACTAAACTGCCTTTGTACAGTATTTAAAACCCTTGCCAATATTAAGCAGAATTGAATAATATAAACACAATTAAACAAATGTAAAATCAAAAACACGCTATATGACATCTAAAATTAGTAAACTAATTAGTGCGATCCTCCACGCTTCCTGCTTCTAATGGGGAAAAATTTGCAACCAGATTGAGAGAATCATGAAAACCTTCTCTTCTCATTTAACTAATAAAC
This sequence comes from Alligator sinensis, assembly GCF_000455745.1. Taxonomy (NCBI): domain Eukaryota; kingdom Metazoa; phylum Chordata; order Crocodylia; family Alligatoridae; genus Alligator; species Alligator sinensis. The sequence continues at coordinate 3,065,520 of NW_005841924.1, forward strand.
TGAGCAAAAATAACCTTGAAAATTCAGTATGTTTATATTTCATTTAAAAAGATTTGATGCTTTGCAATGGCAGTATTAACTTATTTTTGAGTCTTTTGTTTAGTGAGTGACTGAGGCATTAAGTCATCATTCTTACCAGACAGATAGTTCACATTACTGGATGGAAACCAATAAATAATTAAAAATTTGGACTAAGAACAAACAAATCAGAAGGCTTTGGAGCATGTTTTGTGGTATTTTTTTCTGGAAGTAATTAATATTTCCCCCTGGAAACATCTTTCTAGAAGAAGAGCTTAGGAAGTGTATTGCTTGCCAGAAGGCAGAGCTCCAGGTCATAGAATCTAAGAGATGCTGATGGCCTTCAGCTACTCAACCAAATCAATGGGAGCTGAGGATGTGCAGCCCACATGACTTCAGCTCTTTGAGGTTTATCCCAGCTCTCACTGCTGAATTCAGTTTCTCTTAATTAAAACATTGTTATTGGTGATACATCTGCTGCCAGACATTCTGCCCCCCTTGAGTCACCCCATGCCATCATCTCACACTGAAAGTTTACACTGTCTCGGTCTGCTGTAGTTTATATCAGATGGAAATTGTTAAGTTATAGGCAGAGGAACAGGTGGGTGGAGCAGCTGGTATGAGAAGTGAGCAGCCTGACAAGAGGAAAAAAATCAGGGTAGACTGCAACACAAAAATTTGCCTAGGAAATTGCAAATTTCACAATCTGTTCAAGAGAGATGACAGTACAGTACATGTGCCAGGTAACAATTCTGGGAGACTCTAGACTTCACTGCAAACAGACTATTCAAGACCTTCAAAGATCTTGTTAGGTTGGCTTCAACCTATTACAATAAATGATGCAATCCCACTCATTCTGGAACGTGATTCTTTGTGAATGTCAAAAGTAAATTTAAAAGGTCACAGTAGTTTTTCAATCTTATTTAATTAAGAGATTGACTAGATGTTTTCTTAAGTACAGATGGCAGTTCATAAAGTTTTGAAGGGGCCCAGTCACTGTTTGTTTAGTTACATGAAACTTGGGGCTTTGTCTTTGGCTTCGTTCATTTGACATGACGTTATCTGTCAATTTGATCTGAATATGACAAATTCGTGTTGCAGAAGGATAATTCATTAACTCTGAGCTCTATTTTATTTGGGACAGTGTGAAGGGAAGTTTGGTAGATTGCACCATAAACAGGGATGGCTGTGGAGATAGTAATTGTAACAGTGTTCTAATCAGCTGGTATTTTGGATATGTAGTGAAAGTTACATTTTGGAAGCACCTGATGTGAAGGGAGAACAGGTAAGGGGAAATAAAGAGTCCAAGATTTCAAATTTGTGTAATGGGAAAACATGTTGATAACCATGAAAGGAAAAAGGAGCGAACAGGACAGTGTATGGAAAGAGAGACTGAAACATCAGATCTTGTGGAATGTCGTGATGGTGTATTTGGATGCCATTTTTCCTTAAGCCTGGCTGGCATGCTCCTTGTATTCTCATTGTGAGAAAAGATGAGCCACTTCAGGGACTGTGGCTGTTATACTACCTCCACTGCTAACTGTTGCCAGGGGTGGTTGTGCAAAGTGGACATGACTTTGGTCATGGGCAACTGGTGCTGCCTTAGTCAGAGGGGGCAAATGTCCCCCCTGTGACCAGTCCCAATGGCCTGAGGGAGGAATCCCCTACGGGCGATCCTGTGGTCCGGGAGAGGGGGGTCCCCCGGGCAATCCTGCAACAGCCGATCGCTGCACTCGCTGCAGCCACTTCTAGGAGTGGCTGCAGCTGCTTCTTAGAACAAGCATCGTCTGATCGCTGCAGCCACTCCCAGAAGCTGCTGCAGCCACTCCCGAAAGCAGCTGTAGCAAGCGCAGTGATCGGCTGGTGCTTGCAGGTGGGGCACTGGCGCTTCTACCTCCCCCCCTGCCCATTGCCTAAGTGGTGAGCGTGGCCGCCGGTGGGTGCACTGGCACTCTCAGGGGGTGCACATGCACCCCTGTGCACCCCTTACGCATTGCCACTGACTTTGGTGTTCCTGCATTCCAGCAATTCTGGGTTCATTGGCAACTTGTGCAGAGATCAGTAGTGTTAAACAGAGAAACGAGAGAGATGTTGAAAAGAAGAGATGGCAAGTTTAGGGGAGATGCTACTAATACTAAGGAAAAGAAAGTGAGTTTGACTGGTGAATACTAGAGCATAACCACAGGGGCAGATGTAGGCTACAGAATAGTTCTCTCAAAATGTATTTGTTCAATAATTCTACACTTCAGATTCTTACTAAATTCTATAACATATGGGACATGTCTACATGTACAAATGAAGCGGGGCGGGTTTACTCTTGAGTACGTTACTTGAGAGTAAACCCACTCCGGGCAGGCATCTACATGTGCGGGGATGTGGGAGCAGATTTGAAGCAGTGAGCCGCCACTGGATGGGGATTCCCTTAAATCATCCTGCTGTGAATTTCTTTAAAACTGACACATTTCAATGTAAAGGTTTGGTTTTGACAAATTAGCATTTTTTCCCAGTGAAAGATGTTTTATTGAAAATTGCTTACTGGAACTAATTATAGCACCCTTTTACAGCATTTCTGGTATTAGACCATGTGTCAGAAAGAAACACAATGAAGCAAGCATTAATGTCTTCATGATATTTGTTTCCTGTAATTTGAGCATGTCATAAATAATGTCTTGATATGAAGGCCACTGAACTACATTCTTTGGCTTTAGTTTTAAACTTGTCTAATTTAAGTTTGATGTTCCTCCTCATTCTTATCTGGATGATTGTTGAACATCAGCCAAGCTTCGTTTTTCACACAATTGAAATCAAGAAAAATACAAAAGTTTGAGTTCTTGGAGAAAATAAATTTAAGCTTCATTAATGGGAAGGATGTGTGTGTATGGACTTCACCTAAGTCTCAGGGATTTTCAGATCTGGAAGGCATTGTGCTCATCAGTAGTTTTGGCCACCTCTCAAGCTGGGTACTGGATGGCTGGAGTGTCAGGCAAACTGCATAGCTAGAAGGACAGTCAAAGGGCAGCCTGCCATCCATTGAGGTCATAAAGAAACAATGTTTACAACCAACCCCATTCCACAACTTTCTTCTGGAGGCAGGTGACAGTTCCCTGTGGGTTATCTTTTTCCAAGTGTTGCAGAGACCAGGCTGCAACTTATGCAATAGCTTTCCAGAGTGAGGGATGAGGCTTTGACTTGGGGCTCTCTGCAGATGCATATTTTGCAGCTGCTTCGAACTAGCCATGTATGTGCGTGTCTCTGTGGCTTTGAGAGCTTAATATGGAACGTTGTGTGTTCCTCTCAGTTATTTGATCTCTGCAGCTTGGTGCAGCTGAAGACTCAGAATTGCAAGAAGTCAGCCATTTGTAACCCAAGGAAGATTACAATGCCCATTTGCCTATCCATAGTGAACAACACACTGCTGATGGCAGGAGAGTGCATTTTGCTTCTTAAGTGTTTTCTAGCATGCTGCAGTACATGTGATGACTATTTAAACTAGTTTGTGCATATGCATCAGAACATTCTACCACAGTTTGGCAATGCCTACTGAAAGATATGACACTGGTAAAATTCATAGGATCAAAGATGTATCAATAGATGATGCCAATGTGATATTAGCAGGGAAGGGAATAAGAAGAGAGAGAAAAATTTAATAGCATGGAGGGGAAAATAGGAGGCAGCAAAAAGGTTGATAATGGGTATGGAAATCTCAGTGAAACTGTAATACTGAGTGACCAAATCTTAGAAGAAGTAATGAGAATGCAGTGAGGAATAAAAGAGTAAGGAAATTAAGGATCTGCATCTGAAGATAGGGCTAGACTAACCAGTATGCACATTGTTTTAGGGAGGAGTAAGCAGCTAGCATGGTAGGATTGAGCATAGGAGTGTTACATTCCTCAGACAGTAGCTGGACACCATTGTTGGGAGGGTGAGGTAGGTCTGATGCATAGCCCGGATTCTTGCAAAGCAAATGACAGCTGGTGGTTTTCTTAATATCAAAATTTAAGACAAAGAAATTAGCTGAGGCATGTAGCTGAGGAAATTCATTATTCATTCTAAAAGGGGAAAGCGTATGGGAAAAGAGGTGGAACAAAAATTTTATTGCATGCTTTTAGATCCTTAACAGATTTTCATAAGATTTGCAGAGCGTCATAAGAATGTCAATATTTAGAGCTAGGGGACTATCTAAAATAATCTTTAGAAAAAAACTGCAAGATCAAATTAAACATGTAAACTCCTTATTCCTAATATTTAGGTAAAGCAAAGGAAAATAAGAAGGTTCATGAAATACATGAACTTTCCTGTTACTGTTTTGAAAAAGACATGCAGCAAGTGACTGAATGCAGAGGAAAATTTATTCAAATATGTTTGTTTAAACCTGGCACAGTGTAAAAACTTCAGTAATCTTTACAGGCCAGTTATCTGTTTGAATAAGTTGAGTATTGTTCAACCCAAACAAATATCAGAGACATTCAGAAGATACTGATAAATATGGGTACATATGTTGGGATCGTCAAAGAAAATATTGGCAAAAAGTGTTTCATAAATGCTTGAGGACATAACTGAACAAAACATTAATTTAGATTCAGCTATGTCTGTGTTTTAGCAGATGTCTAACCTAAATGGAATTGCACAGGAACAGCTGAACTGAACCTCTTTGTCTGGTAGCTTGGAGGTTTATTCTTAGGCTGGTTCATCTCTGAGGAATGTATTATAGATGTGCTGTCATGGGTCCACAGAGTGGGCTTTCCTCCAGTTGCCATATAGTCTCTTTCTTGTGATAAATGTTAGGTCTCTACTTTTTTACAAAGGGATAACTTTGTATTGTATTGTATTTGCTGTTGATCCAGGGGGGATCAAGATCAACAGCAAATAGGCAGAGCTCTTTTCTCCCCAGCACCACCTGAGGTGATGAGGAACAATGGTCATAAGCTGATGGAGAATAGGTTTAGGTTGGAGATCAGAAGGCAATATTTTACAGTTAGGGTGGCCAAAATCTGGAACCAACTTCCCAGGGAGGTGGTCCTCATCCCTACCTTGGGCATATTCAAGAGGAGGTTGGACAATCACCTGTCTGGGGTCTTGTGAACCCAGCATTCATTCCTGCCTGTGGCAGGGGGTCAGGCTAGATGATCTGTTCAGGTCCCTCCTGACCCTAGCTACTATGATACTATAATACTATGAACTACCTGTAATTCTACTATTCTGAGATTGTGGGCCTTCCCTCATTTTCTCACTCCTACCTCTCCCCCAGCTTCAATAGTTTTAATTTTAATTATTTTAATGAGTCCAAAATAACTTGAATATGTATTACAGAGTTTATTCTTTGGGAAGTACAAATCAGGAGACATTTTGCAGTGATACATGACAGTTGCTTCAAAACAATATAGCTTTTAAGTAATCTATTAGAATACAAATTTTCAGGGTCTGTAGGTTAGAACAGGAAAGCAAAGCTTAAATTCACATCAAAGTTAGCAGCACTATTTGTCTCCTTGTCTCAGTGCCTTCAGGAATTCATCTCCCTTACTGAAAAGTAACCTGCTTTGCCCAGTCTGCTCACATGTACCACTTTATTTCAAGTATAAGTCATACCTTTTTTTATCTTCTCTGAATTTCTTGCCTAGTAGTCATTAAAAGTTAGAGCTCCTTGTTGGTTTTCCATTATCTCTCTTAGGTAGCTTTTTCATATATTGATATCCATTAAATGGCAACTAACTTGTCTATTCCCTGTGTGATTCCTACCTTGTCTCCTGTCCCAGGGGAGAAATCCTGGGATTTCAATTTCAGTAGGTAACAGTATGGAAATGGCCAGGAAAAGTGTCACCCATATTCTTTACAGATACCATAATACAGAAATTTTCCCCAAAAAACTTCATCTTGAAGAACCTGGGTTAGAAAAAATTCCTATTCAGAACTGCACTTAGGCAAAGGGTCAGTCTGCTGTTCTATTAAGAATATTTGTTGTAGATGTAAATGCAATTGGAAGGATTCTGTCATGTATGGTAGATGAGTTCCAGAGTCAAATTGTTCTAGAAAAAGGTTGGAAACGTGGTGAGGGAAATAACAGGATACTAGCTGTCAGATAACCCCTTAGGGTGAATCCACACATGCAGTCATGTGCACTTGCAGCAGCTCAAAAAGGAGCGGCACAAATTTGAGCTGGGGATTTTTGCCTCAGTGCACATGCCCAAACATGCACTTTGGTGTGGGGCAAGTTGTGCCACTGGGGGCAAAATAACTCTGCCCAGCTACTCCCAGGTCTGCAGCCAAGGGGAGCTAGAGCCCTGGGCCAACACCTGTGCTGGTCACAACAGTATAAAAAGCTGCCCTGGCAAACAGCTCAGGACTACTTGCTCTCAGGAGCTTCTGAGGGCCAGCCAATTGGTATCCGAGGACACTACCCCTTGTGCCAGCTGGACTGCTGCAGCAGCCCTGAGAGTTCCCTGCACCCTCTACCCACTGCAGCAGCCTGGCAGGGTGGGCTGCTGCCTGGCTATGACCTGCTGCCACCTGCAACAGCATGTGGCTCTAAGGCTGCACACTTGCCAGACCCAGTTGGGGACTGCATGGCCACAGCAGAGGCATCTGTACCTCTGGGCCACCTGCCAGTGGGCTGTGGCTGCACAGTTGGCCTTTGAACGGTACTACTGCCACGTGTGCTGCCACCCTGCCAGCTGGGCAGCTATTGCCCGGAAGACATTCTCAGTGTGGTGGCCTGCTTTAAACTGTCAAAGCATGTTCTCCTGGCCCCAAGTGGCTGGGGGGTCAGTCAGTTCAGCTGGGTCCTGGGTGCCAGCCCTGAGCAGGCTCCTCTGCCTGGGTCCTGCTACTTGCCTCCCTAGCAGGAATTCTGGTGTTTACTCTTTAAAATACCCCCAAATCCATGTTCTTCCACAATCAAATTCATTCTTTAAAATAGCCCCAAATCCATGTTATTTCATAAAGATATGTAGGGAGAGAGAGATCAATCAGTTGGGCAATGTTCTATTGATATATTTACAATTCTAAAGCAATTTGGAAGCCTACCAGTGTCTCTAACATTCTAATAAAATAAATTCTAAATATCTAAATGTTTTGATGTTTGCTTTTGGTTTTCTTATCATAGAACAGTTAGAGCTCCTTGTGACCCCTTCACTAACTAGGGTGTGGGAACAGCTGCCCTTGCAGCCACAGCTCCTGCCAGCAGGTGTCATCCTGTCTGGTAGCTGTGTGATGGGGGGATGTGGGGTTTGAAGGAGGGGGGTGGGAAATCATGTGGGGGGATGTAGTTGGGTTTGTGGGTAGGTATGGAGGGATCTGGGAGGAGTGTGGGGGGATTGTGGGCATGGGGGGACTGTGTGGGAGGGCTTCTCAGGAGGGGTGGGTCTCCAGCTCCCCCACAGGGTGCAGCCCCCACACAGCAAATGAACTGCCCCTCCCCCTGCAAGGCCCACAGCCCCCCTCCCTGCAGGGCTATGCCCCCCCTCCCTGCAGGGACCAAAGCCCCCCTGCAGGACCCAGGCACCCCCTGCAGGGCCCACATGCCCCCCTGAACAGCCCACATGCCCCCCTGCATGGCCTGCAGCTCACCCGGAGCAGCAGCAGCAGCTGTCGGGGCACTTGGAGCCTCTTAGCAGAGACCGCCCATATGGCACAGGGCAGTGTGACTCGGCCCCAGCCACCTGGCATCCGGTGCTATGTGTGGCAAATTGCACAGGCCCAGCCCGGCATGGCTTGGCACTATGCTGTGTGCCTTTGAGCAGCTCTGGGCTGCTCAGGCTGTTACTCAGGGCCCCACACCGCTTACAGGGACCCCCTGTTGTGCCAGGCTGGGTCCTGTGTGCACAGAACACAGCCCCCCTGCTCCAGTCCCCACAACTCCCAGTTCCTTACTTACCTTGAATGGAGCTGAGGTTCATGCAGGCTGCACTGCTCTAGGCGCCCTGCACGTGGAGGCAGCATGTTGCAGTGCCAGGGCAAGGGGCAACCATAAAGATGCTCTGACCGGCTACTAGAGCGTCTCTCTGGAGGACCCAACCCGCTGGTTGCCTCAGATTCTTTTTCTGCATGTTGTTTTTTGATACCTGGATATGGTATCAAATTTTGAGCCCAGTCTGCAAATATGCAGCATGGGGAACATTTTTTTGTTCCCAGCATGCCTCTTGCCACGTCTCAAACTGCTTTAAGATGTGGCAAGAGGCATGTGTGGGCTTGTCTGGACACGCCCTTAGTATTCTTATTGAACCTTCCTGAAAACTGCAATCTATAAGACTCATAAGAAATTCATCACTTATCTTTAAGTGGCTGTAACAATTACAGTTTCAAAAGCCTAGAAGAGAAGCGACAGCCCTAAAATTATTGATTGGTTTAAAAAAGTTGGGAAGCTTTCATTATCGAAAAATAGTCCTGTTAAGTCAGTGTTCTACAAGAGAAAAGGAAAAAAAGACACATACTTAGATATTTGTTGAAAATTTTTGGAATTTGCTGAAAAAGAATCTTCTTCTGCCTCCCAACTAGGAAGTTTGAGAAAGTTTTTTTTTTTTGAACATTGAAGGAAGTGCACGTTCAGTGCACAGTTAAGAACAGATTTGGAATAAATTTCCAAATTTAGCTGAATTTCCGTTCAGCTAACAGTTAAGAACAGATTTGAAATATATTTGAAATCTAAAAGCAGACATGAGTAGAAGATAGTGAGCTTTATATTGTGTAGAGTTCTGAGGACAAAGAGAAGGTGAATTAATAAGCAGGTTACATATAGAGATAGACACACAAAAGCTTAACATTGATCAAAACAGGAACTGTCAGAGACTGAAAGGAAGAGAAAAAAAGAACCCAAGGTTCTTTTTTGGACCTTGATTTGAGTAAAGGGAACATTATTGATAGAAGATCTGTCTTGATGTATATTTTAGGCGATTGGATACATCTTTAAATGTTATATACATTATTTGATCATTTGGATTCATTAATAAAGTTAAAAAAAAATATACATATGTGTATTTTATAGTTTCTTTCTGAACTGGAGTCAGTGCCGTCTTTAGTATAGGGATAGTTTGATTATTGTAGTGAACATGTGCAATGAGGGGTTTTCATTCTAAGTACTCATACAGTGCTTCCATAATAAGGTCCCAGTTTATGGTTAATCAATTCTGTCTTACCAATTAGAGTTATCCTCTCCATTTTTGCATATGAGAAAACTTGAGCATACAGGATGCATCCCCACGAGTGGGAACATGCATTTCCCCAGGGACAACTAGCAGTGGCACATATTCGTGTTGCGGCTAGTTGTCCCTGGGGATGTCCCTGCATACGCTTTCTGGTACACAGCAAATTACCCCGGGTGTGGTGGGAGAGGTTGGGGCCAGCAGCCTTACCTGGGGTCCTGGGGGCCTCCTGGGGCTGCAGCAGTGTTGGTCCAGGTGAACAGAACTTGGCCAGCAGCTGGAGCATGTCTCTGGTCGGCCAGGCTCCAGTTTTGGGTGGTGCATGCTGCAGCCATGTGTGCTGCCCCACTTTTTTCTGATGTGGGTTTTTTAGATACCAGGATTTCCCAGTATTTAATTTTGCCACTGCGCTCCAAATATACACAGCTTTGAGACACTGCAGCCCGCACATTCGTGGTCATGGGGACATGGCCAGAGAAGCTAAGTAATCTGCTTAAGGTAGCAAAAAATGTCTGTAGAAGAGTAAAGATAGAGCATAGGTCTGATTCCCAGTCTTTCATGTCTTGCGGGTACTAACATTCAACAACAGCAAGCTTCTGCTATTAATCCTCGGACAAAACAATAGTCATATTACGTAATTTAAAACAATATACAATAAGAATTCAAATCCTGGGTTTTAATCTGAAGGATCACTAATGAGCTCATTACTTTCTCTCTCTCTCTCCTCTCTTTACTTAGCTCATATTGATTCTTAATATATTATCTTGTGCATATTCTACACTTCTATTTCACTTTTTGTTGGTTTCAGTGCTGGAATCAGACATAGTATGGATGAAAATTGGCAGAATGACACGAAAAGCTTCAGGAATTAAAGTCAGGTGGCAGAACATTCTGGAAGCTTCTGGCATGCCACAGATGGTCTGCATAAACTGTTGTGGTAGCGAAGCTCTGCCAGGAAACCCATGGAGTTTATCTGTAAAGCAAAACTTCAAAAGTATAAAGTATATTAAATTATTTCTAATATACTGTAAAGCTTTTGAATGTGCTCCGTCTTGCACAAATCTCCCATCTGAACCCTACTTCTTAATTATAGTTATTAAAAACTCATATCTTTGTTCTGCTATGTTCAACCTCTCAGGGTTTAATGCTTTTCTGAACACAGATCAAGTAGTTGGTCTGAGGGACACAGAACTACAGCTGAGTCAACAGCTGAACTGAGTACAAGAGCCCTATATAATTTTATATTTATAAAAGAGCCATACAATAGGATTAGGGAATGAGTTAATAGTCTTGCATATTTTATGTTATAGACCTTTTTACTATATAGGAGTATCTTATAATTAGGAAGTGTGACTATTATATTACCAGTACTGTAGCATCCAGAGATCCCAATCAGGAATGAGGTTCTGTTGCAGGATGTGGGATGAAAAATGCTTCAGCAGGTTTGGAGGGATGATCACAGAAGATACATATTTTAGCATGCAGAGTCAGAGGGGTCCGAGTGGCTGGGAGGGCCATTCCCTTAACTGTAATTGTTTTCTGTTCCTTTGGTTGAGGACAGAAATGTGAGATAAATGTTTTCAAGAGAGAAGTGGTCTTCAGCTGAAAAATTCTCAGGAACACTGGATTCTGAGCCAATTCTGTGGCATCGGGAGTCACAAAAGTCCGGATTTTGTTCTCTTTTGTACTGTTAGCTAACACATTGCCTGTAAAGAGTCAGATTTGTACAAAATGTGGAGTCCTGCTTCTAGTTTTTGACAAATGCTTTGAGAAAATTGCCTGCAGTATCTGGAGAATATTCTAAAATGTGCAGTATATGAGCACAGGAGAGCCTGGTACCCTAGGAATGTTAACCAGTGATGGTTGTTTTGAAAGGAAAACTTTACCACTTTTCCATTAGGTTTTGTGTCACCTTTTTTTTCCTTTTTCACCTCCATTTCTAGACGGTATACTCTTGTCTGTTGTAATGTAAATTTTAAAATGATAAAGGGACTGTAGGCTGGGTTTAATCTTTCCATCTGATTCTCTGTGTCTTATTGCAAAAACCTAAATCCGCTGTACCCATTCTCAGTGGTAAGTAAAGCTGGATATTTTGTCTTGTTTGGAAATAGCCTGTTTCCAATAATCTGGTTGCTGGAATCTGAACATATAGAGAGGTTTTATCTTTTGTATTAGCAAGATAGATCCTCTTGAAACAACATAAAAACTGGTCTATTTGTATTAGCATCAACATTTTGGCATTATTTTTTAGCAAGAAATCATTAGGCCATAGAGTAGGGCATATTGAGGTCATCTGAGTTAATGTGATGTTCTCTAAAAGCAGGGCATAGACAGAAGCAACGGTTTTTGCCTGGTCTGGCTCCTGAAAGCACTCTACAGCTGTGACTAAACAGAAGTTCATGTCTACAGAGCACTTTAAAAGGGCCCAATCCCACTAAAATCTGAATCCTCATTGCATGAGGGTTCAGATGAAAATGCTCCAAAACAGAGTGGCTTTGGTAACTTCTGTCTGTGCTGCCTCACAGCCCTGGTGCTGTTTTCAGAATGGGAGGAGGAAAAGAGAGCAGAGGGAGTTTGGGTTTTTTTCAGCCAGTGCTGGAGGGTGGGCCGGATGGATTGGAGCCCCCCATTGAGGTGGGGGGCTCCCATCCACCCACTCCCTCCAGTGCCAGGGGGGA
>NW_005841924.1:3077359-3104561 GCF_000455745.1 Alligator sinensis
GAAGGAGCTCCCTCTGCGCTCTTTCCCCCCTCCCATTCTGAGAAGAGCACTGGGTTTGGGAGGGAGGAGGGGTGTTGTAGGCTTACAGCCAGCAGCTGGATTCCCTAACCCCACAAACTCAACAGTGTACTTCTGTTGGGTCCAAGGGATTGTTGTAATTCATGATGCTTCCTGAGAAGTGCCATGAGTTACAATGGGGAGCTGCATTTCTGTCATCTGTTTCATACAGGGTCTAGCCCTCATGCTATGGAAAACTCCAGCACTTCAGCATGTTGCACAAATGAATGGAATAAAAAAAAATCAGAAAAAATTTAAAAAATATAATTTTATGGCAGTGGTAGCCTACGCATATCATATAATTAGGTGCAATCATCCAATGATTTACTGTAATCTGCTATTTGTGGTGAGTCTGTATGTGAAACCATATTTTTATGCTTCGACATCAAGACTGTTAGACTTGTATGTAATTTTGTTGTTGTACCTTTCCACTTCCATAGCAACAATTTAGTTATTCTCAGCTCATAGTAATTGTGAGAAAATCAAATTCCATCTGTTTCTGCCAAATGAAGGAAACAGAATGAGGGTCTAAATAAGAAAAAACTTCACTTGCTAAACATTGCTTGACACCATCCATAGTTTTGCTAAGCAAACTGGTGTCTGGGAGAGTTGTGCAAAGTAAACAAACTGCCCTTCTCATGTGAATTCTTCAGGGCTAGTCAGTCGTATCAGCCAGTTGACTGATTTTGCAAAACCAGTTACTTTTAAAGAAAATGTAAAGCCTTTCCATAAAATCAGTTTAATATTTTTTCTCATATCAATCATTTTTAACAATAAAAGTAGTAGGTTGTCACTGATTTTGTGTGGAATGGCGATGCCTCATTTCAAAGGATACATTTTACAATAGGTATAATGTATTCAGAGATGATCCCCAGTTTATCAACTCTACCAAGGTTTTTGTAACTCATCAGCAACAAAAACAGAAACAGAAAAAAATCCTCTTTCCCCTCTATTGCAGTTTTACCTCCAATGGTTTGGAGTAGCCCTAGCACAGCTCTTTGCCCCATGAAATACATTTTTCACTTCTGAAAAGTAGTTTTTGTTTTTATACACACAAACAAAATAACTTGTAAAACCACTTGAGAACATGATTCTGGAGCAGTGGCCTGAATAGTCTTTACCATGAAATCTAGTTTATTTTTACTTTGATATATTCTCAGAAAAAAAAGGCACGGACAGACGACACATTTTACATTGGTGTAACTTACATTGATATACCAAATCAATTTAATTTGCACCAAAATCCACAGCAGACAGAGAAGCAGGTATCCCAGATTATTTGCACACCTTAGATACTTGTAGCACCTTGTGATTACATGGTAGAAAGTTGGTAATAGCCCATTTACCTCGAGTAAACTGCTACCCTGGGATAAGATATAGGCAGATGACACATACTTTGATGTAATTTATACTGGTGTGGGTTTCCCTCTGAATTTTTCAGGGGTAATTCTTTACTGAATTGGGTGAAATTAGCTCTGCATAGGAATGTATATTGTGTGCACTCTCCTGTTCTTATATTAGCAAAAGGACTGATTATGCTCGTGTAAATATATTGTCTGCCCAGGCCATCAGAACAAGTTTTACTTTAACAAAAACTTGAAACAAGACATATGTCTTCTTACAGGCACAAATATTATTCCAACATCTGGTAGTTTTTGTCATGTATTCTTGTATGGCATGTTGTCATTACATGCTAACTATCTCCTGATGCTAAACTTGAGCGAAAAATGTAGCCTTTTCGTTAGGCAATAAATTATTCCTCTGGCATTTAAATCCTCTTGGTGTGGAGTAGGCTCTGTCCAACTGGCAGCCGGTGAGAGTTTAACATGTAGCCCTTAGGGTCCCATCCAACTGCCTGCCCCTATTGCTCTAGCTCAGGAGGCAGCAACATTTTGGGCTGAGTGCCCAGAAACCCTGCAACCTTGGTTTGGAGGATGTTGGCATGCCAGGGGTAGATGGGGGAGGTGTGAGGGGTTGGTCCTTGTTGTGGCAGCGCAGTCCCAGCCCCTTCCTCTCTATGCCCCCTGAGGTATGCATGCTGCCTGCAACAAGCCAGGCTGGGGCTCCAGACCCCAGTGCAGCCACTTGCAGGTTCATGGTTGCCTGGTGTGAGCAGCCTAGGCTCTGGGCAGGCCTCTGCCACCCACCACAGAGCCTGGTCTGCTCACAGCAGGTCTTGCAGCCTCCCTGCCCAAGCAGTGAGCAGCCCGAGCTCCATGGTTCATGGCAGGGGCCTGCCCAGAGCTGGGATCGGCTGTGGCATGCTGAGCAAAATGGCTTCATATTCCAAGCTCTGACAGGTGTGCTAGGGGTTGCTGGCCCCTGCTCTAGCTGCATGAACAGACAGGGTCTTGGGGCTCCTCCTCCTCCCCTGGCTTTTACTGAACGCCTCAGGCAGTGTGGCACAGCACACAGTGCATGGTTCTAAGGTAGCCCAGAGCAGCCATGTGGCGTGGTGCCACAGGGCAGCCTACAGGGAGCTAAAGGTGAGGCAGGGTGCTGGGTTGCATGGGGAAATGCCCGCTAACATACATATGTGATGTAGCAGGGTATGGGGGGGGGAGCACTTGCCCATGTGCACACATGATGTAGTGGGTTGGGGGAATGCCTGCCTGTGTGCATGGTGCAGCTAGTGGGGACAGAGTGTATACCTGCACAAGTGCAGGGCATGTAGCCTAAGGGGTCTGGTGGCCCCTGCTTGTGCTGACACTGGAGTGTGTGGCCTCTGCTGGTGCTACCTCTGGGGCATATGGTCTCCAGCTGCTTTGAAGCCATAACACAGGCTGTTCTGCAAAGTGACTTTGCCCCTGTGAACTTTTCAGGATTTGCAACACCATCATTTATCAGGAGGCCAAATTACAAATTCTATTTACAGATCTGTATACAAAATTGCTGTTGTTTTCCGTAGGAATCGTGCATATCTGAATACAAAATCTGGATTTATATTATCTTGGTAAAGTGTGAAAATTGGACATGACCTTTAAAGCATCAGGAAGCTCCTTATGACAGAATCTATGAAAACTGAAAATCAGGATGGTTCCTTCTATTCACATACCGCTCACTGCCTGCCTGCCTGCCTGCCTTTAATATCCCACCCCTCTTGTCAGTTGTAAGAATAGAAAACCATGACCCAGCTATCACTTTTATCTTCAGGCTCCTTTACCAGACCCCTTACAATTCCTGCCCTCTCTCCATTCAGAGCTCATCAAACACCTATCCTTTCACAGTTGCTCAAACGCCTCCATCTCATCCCTCCAAGTAACTCAAGCTGCTTCCTTTCTTGCCTGCTCTCCTACTTCCCAGCCAAAAACAGAAAGCCTTTATTAAGGGCTTTCATGTCAATCATCCTGAAGGCTTCTTTGGAGGTCTGATTAGTGTTTTGAAACCCATGTTCAGGAACAAGACTGAGCCTACCTGGTGGAATTTTCACGAGAGAGAAAGAGGGAGGCTTAAGAGAAAAATCTTGATTTTACACCCCAGAGCATGCTGTCATTTCTGAGAATACTGAACAGTGAGACTTTTTAGAGAGTAAAAATTTTCTGTATAGGAAATTTAGGGTGTCCATGTCACATTTGATTACTGTGGTATGTCTGCACTGCAGTCACAGTATAGACAGCAGTGATAGCAGCGCAGTGTAGACACACTTGGGTTAAACTAGCAGTCTAGTTGTAGCAGCACAGTGCTCAGTGTAAGTTGAAAAAAGCTGAGTAACAGCCTGTGCTCCCATGAGTAGACTGCTATCAGTATCTGAGTTAGCACTTTCAAATGTGTTGTTAGCATAGACATGCCCTTCATCTCTCTAGTCTACTATAAAGTAGCCAACAGCTTGAAGTGTCAGAGAAGTCAAATTAGTGAATCTGGACTGAATTAGTTTCAGACTAGAGCAATAAAAACTCAGGTAGTTTTGGCTAAGATTCTGGTTAATTTGTGAACTAGAAGAGGATGAAAATGCTCATGAACTGAAACAGTCTACAAGACTTTGTCCATCTCCTGTGAACCAGAAGTGTAGGTGTGTTATCCTATAAAAGAGAAAAATGGGCTTGGTCAACTGAACAATGCTGAATGGAAGTAAAGATAGAAGTTACTTGTCTGGGATGCCTGTGCTGATCAGCTTGAATAACAAAGATGAGACATCTTTTGCTACTTTCTTAAAGATACTCTTATGTAGTCACATTACTGTTTAATTTAATATAAACTTTTAAATGCAAACGTTTTCTTCAGCTATGTTAGTTCTTTGCCCAACTCTTGCTTAAATTTTCTCCACAGAATGTTCAGTTTAATTCTGAAGCACCTTGCATAGTAACATACCCTGAGCTACTACTGTCTATGGCAGCTGCAGTTGCTGTTCAGTGGACTCCATTGAACAAGAATAGCAGAGCTGCACCTTGTTATAGCTGTGCATAGCAGCGGCTGGCTGTTGCCTGGTAACTGGGAGTACTGCTTTTTTCTTCCACCCAGAGGCTTGGCTGGCAATTGTGGCAGCAATGGTGAGGGTAGCACCGTATTTGGAAGCACAAGTAACAGTGTTAGAGGGAAGAGCCCAAAGCAGTTGGAGGATGAGTCTGTACTTGGATATAGGAGGAATCAGCAGGGTGAGAAGGAAAGGCAGGAAAGAGGAAGGGAGGCTAAGTCTTTAAAAACTCAGGGTTTGGATAGGTAGCACTGTATAATCATCCCTTTCACTGGTTTAAACAAGCAGCAGACACATGACATTCAACCTTATACTAGTATAACTTATTTGAATCAGCTGCAGAATTTCCTGGGAAAAAATCATAGGTAAAACTACATTGTTGAAAGCAGGGCTGTCCTTGGGGGTGTGTGTGTGGGTGTGAATTGGGGCAGCCACCCTGGGCCCCGTGGTTTGGGGAGCCCTGCAGAGCTGTGTGGAGCAGAGCGGTGCGGTGACTCTGTGCTGCTGCTGGCTTCACGTCCGACTGCTTGGCACCCCTCCCCCCTGTCACTGAATCCGCCACTGAATCCTGCACATCTGGCCGCTTACAACCCCACTGCCGAATCTGCTGCCAGCTTCCTTGCATCTGGGGTGGGGCCCCGAACACACTGATTTGCCCTGGGCCTCGCACCCTGCTTGGATCATCTCTGGTTGAAAGCTATGCTGGTATAAGTGTCATATGTCTGGTGTTATCCTGGAGTAACACTTTGTTATGTGCAGTACTTTCTTACCACCTTCTGGGGAGGCACAGTAGTAGTGCTTACTGCAAGGAATGTGTATGTGTGCAGATGGAATCAGAACTTGTGGCAGAGGTGATATCTTTTATTAAACCAACTAGATATTTGCAAAAATAATCTTTTATTTGCAAGCTTTCGGGCGTACACACTCTTCTTCAGGCATAGGAGAATGCAGAGATTGTAAAATTTCTCCTAGGTAGAAATGAAAATTCATATTTCACAGGAGAACTGAAGGTGTTGTAAGATTGGAATAGTTCACTTTGTGAAAATGAGGCTCAGATAAAAGTTAGAATAGACTTTTTACCACGAACTTCTCTGATGGTGAGCAGGATGTAGAATTATGTTTCCTTCTGGTTATGAAGTTTCATATTTCACAGGAGAGTGGGAAGATGAAATGCTGTCCTGGGCAAGGAATTTCTCTTGTGTTGAGGTGCCTCTGAGTGTTGTGAAAATGCAAATTTAGCTCAAACAAAAGGTAGGAGCAAGATGTCAGCTTTTAGGTTTCCAGGTGGTAGATTTTGCTTCTTTTTTGTAAAATTATGAAGTTTTCATGTTAGTATGTCCAGGCTCAAAAATGGATAAACTCTGTAGCCATGCCTGGAGAAGGGGAGAACCCCACTTTGCAGAACTTAACCCAAATAAAATTCAGTGCTAGCACATATGTTAGCAGGGAAATGTGGTGCAGAAAATACGTGGTTAGAGCAGGGTTGGTAAAATTTTGCTGTGCCAGGCCAGAGCTTGCAGACCTGGTTCTTGCAGGCTGCAAATTTCTGCTTCCTGGAGTGCTTAAGCTGCTTGGATTTACCTTGCTGCAGATACAAGCCCCTCTATAGTGATGGTACACACTGGTGCAGAGGGCTGTTGAGGAGGGTTCCATGGAGGGAATGGTGCTAGGGACAGATATTACATATAAACTGGTTTAAGTGATCAGAAACTGGTTTAAACCTGTAACAGAGCAGAAGTTCAGTGGACAGAAACCAGTGTGAAAATGGCTGAAACCGGATTGAGATCAATCTTGTTGAATGACTTAATTGATTTGGGTGAAACTGATTTATGCAATGTCTGTCCCACACCCCTTCCTGGTTTAAGTTAAATCAGACTCCCCGAGCATCCCGGCACACTCTCTGGGCGGGGCAGGGCTCTCTGCTCCTGATCAGGGCTGGCCCCACCTCTCTGCTCCCTGGCTGGAGCTCTGGCAGAGACTGCAGGAATCTGCCTGCCTTCTCTCTGCTCCCCCTCTTCCTTCACCACTCCCTGCTGAAGCAGGGGTTCCCCCCTCCCCTCTGCCTCACAAAGACATCTCTCAGCATTAACTAGCATACCACATGCTGGCCACAGTCTATCCTTCCTTGGAAACAGTTGTTTAAGAGGAGCTTGAACTAATGAGGGAGGCTGCTTGTTTTCTGATGGGGTGATAAATGCTCTGTTATCAAGCGGGGGAGGGAAGCCCTCCCTAATCAGTGTCCTGCTGGGACCTGGCCTCGCCCCCCTTCAGCTCAGCATTGTGGAAGGGAAATGAGGGCTGGTCTAGTACCTTCTGACTTCTAGCCTGAGCTACTGCAGGCATGGGCCTGCATTTCTGGGATGGCTGTGTGGTTACAAACCAGTTTAGCCTAGCCAAGTTAGACTACCCTGCAAAGATTGAATCAATTCAGGTTCAGGCTTTTTGCATATCTGTCTGTAGCCTTGGAGGCTCAGCATAGCTCCATGCCACTCAATCCTTTGTGACCCCTAGACTGGGTTAGGCTGCCCCAGGCCACATCCAGCTTCTTTGCAGGCCAGATCCTGCCCAGGGGCTGTAGATTGCTGATCCCTGTTTTAGAGCATTGTCTCTTTCTACCTTTTATTTCATCTCCTCACTGTCCTTGTCTCTTTACTTGTAGTCTTGTATTGGAATCCATGTTTGTTTTCCACACTATTTTGTATTCTCTATTTATAATGTAAATCCCTTGTAGAAGACACTCTACTTTGTGCCAAGCTTGCACTGTTCTTCATGAATTCATAGATTCATAGATTGTAAGGCTGGAACAGACTTTCATAGATTTCATAGATTTCATAGACATTAGGGCTGGAAGGGACCTCGGAAGATCATCGAGTCCAGCCCCCTGCCCAAAGGGCAGGAAGTCAGCTGGGGTCATAGGATCCCAGCAAGATAAGCATCCAGTTTGCTCTTGAAGGTGTTCAATGTAGGAGCTTGAACCACCTCCGGTGGCAGGCTGTTCCAGACCTTGGGGGCTAGGACAGTAAAGAAATTCTTCCTTAGAAGAATTTCTGCAACTAAAGATGCAAATAGGTACCTAAGCAGGTTTGGCATTCAATGTCCATTGAGAGGAGATGTGCCTGCCTAATTTAGGCACTTCTGCAAATTATGTTAGGTCCCTGTCTGCATCTGTAGGTGCCAAAGGACCTTTGTAAATCAGCTCCTCTAAATGCCTAACTTATCACTAACATGCATACCTTCCTGATGCGTGCCAGCAATTGCAGTAACTTCAGGTGAGCTGCAGATGCACTTTTGAGA
Organism: Alligator sinensis; assembly: GCF_000455745.1. Classification (NCBI taxonomy): domain Eukaryota; kingdom Metazoa; phylum Chordata; order Crocodylia; family Alligatoridae; genus Alligator; species Alligator sinensis. The sequence goes on from NW_005841924.1 coordinate 3,085,122, forward strand.
TTCTGGACCTTCTTTTTGGGAAAGGTGGGCCCTTTCTTTTCACATACTTGGCTTTTCTGAGTTATCTTGGCCAAACTGTGCTGAAATAATGAGGCATAAACCATATGAATGAACAATACCATCAGCACTGAGTACATGGGGGCCTGAGGGTCCTGGCCCTGCCTTGGGAAGAGGGTGTCAGGGCTCAAGCTGAGGAGCTTTAGTTAAAGGACTTTGAAGTGCGGGGATGCTGAATACACAAGACACCAAGGCTGCGGGAGTGTGCTAATTAGTATGCTCCAGCAGACTTGATTAATCGAGTTCATATTAATTGCATATTAATTGAGTCTGCTCCAATGTGCTGTAATTACAGGGTGTGAGAGAAAGCATCCTACAGACCTCAGAAGATCATCGGGTCCAGCCCCCTGCAGCAAGCAGGAAAGGTAACTGGGGGACAGGTGACCCCAGCAAGGTGACTGTCTAATCTCCTCTTGAAGATTTCCAGGATAGGTAATTGCACCACATCTGGAGGGACCTTATTCCACAGTCTGCATACCCTGACTGTGAAGAAGTGTTTCCTAATGATGACCCTGAATCAATCTTCCAGGAGTTTGTGGCCATTACTCCTGGTTTTCCCCTTGAGTGGAACAGTTGCTCACTGAGCCCTTGATGTACTCCTCTAGTGTAGCAGTAAGATGCTACCAGGTCCCCTCTCAGCCTTCTTTTCCTCAGACTGAAGAGTCCCAGATCCCTCAGCCTTTTCTTGTATGGCTTGCCTTTCAAGCCTCTGATCATACCGGTGGCTCTTCTTCGTACTCTCTCAAGCTTGTCCGTGTCCTTGTTAAAGTGTGGTGTCCACAACTGGATGCAGTACTCCAGCTGTGGTCTTGCCAGTGCTGAGTAGAGCAAAAGAATCACCTCCTTGGTTTTGCTGGAGTTACATCGATTGATGCATGCCAGAGTATTTTTTGATCTACTGGCTACAGCATTGCACTGCCCGCTCATATTAATACTGTGGTCTATTATTGCCCCCAGGTACCTTTCATTTGTGTTGCTAGTCAGTTTGGTGCTGCCAAGCCTGTAGATGTGTTGGGGGCTGCTCATCCTGAGGCAGAGCACTTGACATTTCTCAAGGTTGAACTTCATCAAATTCCAATCCACCCAACTTGCCAGCCTGTCTAGGTCTGCCTGTAACTAGTCTATCTTCAAGTGCGATCATGCTTCCCCATAACTTGGTGTTGTCCCTGAACTTGGCCAATGAGCTCTTCACCCCCACATCCAAATTATTAATAAAGATGTTGAAAAGTACTGGACTGAGCACTGACCCCTGCAGGACACCACTGCCCACTTCTCATCAGGATGACACAGATCCATTTACTATGACTCTCTGGGTTAAATTCTGCAGCTTCACACCCACCTGACTGTCTCAGAGTTAAGCCCACAATCCTCAAATTTTCTCGCAAGGACATCGCGGGATATTAGGTACATGTCCTCTTGGAAGTTTAAGTATGTATTGTCAACCTGCTCTCTCGTGTCCAGGTGGTGAGTTACCTGGTCATAGGAGGAGATGAGGTTGGTAAGGCAAGACCTGCCCATGACAAAGCCATTCTGGCTGTTATTCAGAATCTTGCCTTCTGCAAGCTTGTCGCAGATAGACTCCTTGATGGATGATAACCATGCTGATATAAGTGGGGCACTTTGGTACCTTTACTTAAGTCTGTCTGCGGCTTCAGATAGTATGTGCTGCATCAGTTCTACAAATGTTATGTGCTTGCAAGCAACACTTTCGAACATGTGCTGCTCTGAGCAGGCTTCCTTCTAAACTAGAAGCAGTTAAATGGTGGTTGTAGGCCTTGTCAGGCAGGCTAGTTAATGCAGCTGAGTGATAGGGCCAGTTATCTCACCCCCATGCTTATTAGCCACGTGGCTCCACTCTTTCTGGTAGCAGGCTTCTTACAGAACCTTCACTGTGATAACTGTGTTTTTACGAAGTGGGTGAGCTTGGCTCTGTTTTCTCTATCATCCTTTTCCAATGTACTTGGAAATCAACACAAGTTTATGCTTCCTGTTGGTATTTCAACAGGGCAGGTGGGAGAATGGACAAAACAAATCAATGTGCATTTCTCAGATAATATGTTAAAAAGCAAAGGAAAACATGTGACAATTGATCTGATGTACTGTTAGGTATATTTTATTTTACTACTCAAAAATAAAGAAAATTAAGAATTTTAGAAGAATACTTCTGGTGATAGGCTAAACTTGAATTAAAAATAATGCGTGGGATTTGGAAGGGAAGGGGGAATTGACTCTTCAAAACAGGAAATGCAAGACTTTGCTTTTCTACTTTTAATAGGTATTTTAGGCCTAATCTAGTACCCACTGAAATATGTGGATCAGGCACTTTTTGATATATTGTGGCATTCTTAGTGTACGTACATTCTTTCTGTCCTCTTTTTTTAAACTACCTGTGGTATGATTTTACTGAATCAAAAATGTTTTATACTTGATTCCGTACTTCCTTTGGGTCAAATTCTGTCACCATTCTTCATGTGGTGTAGTATTTTATTCTGTGAATATTTCCATTTATTTAATTGGAAGTATTGGATAAAAAAGCTCTGTTCAATGGCAGAATCTAGCCATTTGTTTAAAATGAATGAATAAATAAATCTTGTCTAGTAAAGGAGATCATATGCTTACAGCTACATCACAACCATGATTTTTACTCAGAATTCTTCAACTTTTGCAGTGGAAAGTTCTGCATGATATATTGAAAAATCCATGGCCAATTCATAGGGAACATTACTGGAAAATACCATATGGCTTGATCCTGTACCTCTAGTGAACATTAGAGGGAATTTGGTTGTACAGAGAAGATGGTACTGGACTTGCATGATATATTAAAAGTTGCCTACAAATCCATGTGCTAGGTCTCTAAGTATTCACCTAGAATAACTGACCTGCCCTACATAATATGCTGCGGTCCTTCCTTTAAATTTCCTGTAAGAACCAATCAGTTAGTATTCAGCTCTAATCTACTGTGACAATTTTGGTGTCACAAGCCATTATTAGCGTATCGGGTAATAATGACTTCTCAGTGAGATTTTAGACTTGCTGAATTCTTTATGAACTTCTGTATGATTGACATCCAAGTTTGACCTTGGTGAGTAGTCAGCTATAGTATTGCAATTTTTTTGCTAGAGAACTGTGATTATGCAAGGTACTTGGATGCCAACACACCTTGCTGTATGCTGATGGAGCATAAAAAAAATCGTAACAGCAGGAACTATTCAACATGTAATGATCCTATCACATACTTGAGCTATAATGATGTGTACAAGTCATAAGGAAGGTGGTTCATAAGGTGGTCCATACTTCTGAGCCTCTTGGGAACTTTTCTGAACCAGAACATGGGACAAAGTTAAAAGGACATCTCTTGAATGTCACAGATTACAAGATATGTAGAATATACTGATTATTAATAAAGTAGCATGCATGTAATAGGACTAACACAGCTCCCTCTGTTCTATAGAAACTGTTTATTAATAGGCATAGAAGACTAAGGGCTATATTCACAACAGGGCTTAGACATCTCACTGCCATGTTGAAAACATAGATTCTCAAAACCCTTGTTTAATTTTGGAGTTGCCTAAATTTCATCCACCCTGATGTAGGTTATATACCAAATTAAGTCAAAGGTATTACATCATCTCATGTACAGAGGACTTTGTGCTAGACCGTTGACTGCAGAATTTGTATCCTTCCACTGGTCTACTAGAACCTAGATATAAAGCCACCTCTTTTCCTATTATTTTGTGAAGAAGAGTGTTTATAGGCCAAAGCAGGGTAATGTAACAGGAGACCATAGTTGTTTTGATTACCGGGTGGATCTTTGCTGATATAGGACCATGAGCATTATGATAAGTTCTTAATTTTTCTAATCTTTAACTTACTATTGTCTTTAAGAATGAAACTGGATTATGCACACTGTGATAACATTTCTACTCAAATTGCATTAGCAGAACTCCTATTAAATTGTTGGTGGTTCTAATTTCACATTAAGGAGTGTGTAAGTGAATTAAGCTATGTTTTTCTGGTAGACTTTGAGGACCTGAAAATTGCAGACTGCCTACTAGAGAACATCTAGTTTAAGGTTATTCTCTGTTTTTCAAGGTCCTGACCTCAGCTGACTGAGAAATTGCCTCTCCCTCTACAGCCTTGACCTCATGGGACACATGGATCAATTTAGCTATCAACCAAATTTGGAAGAATGAGAAGTACAGGAGATAGTTCCCTAGTGTAAGTTTAGTTTTATTTCCCACAGCAGAGAAGTATGACCATGATTTTAGCATCCCTTCTTCAGTTTATCCTCTTGCTTAGTAAGCCCTTTGCATGTTATTGGGCACATCTACACAAGAAGCTTTACTGTGCATTAGACTAATCTAATGTGCAGTAAAACATCAGCATCTACAGGTGTGTGGCATTTACTGTGAATTAAATTAGTCTAATGCACCATTTGCTAGTATACAAACATATACAGGTACTAGATAAACGGCGCATTAACTAATGAGCAGTAGTACATGCGTATATGCTGGCGTCAGGCACAAACTGTGCCTGGTCAGCCACAGTGGCAGGGGCTAGCCTTCTACTTAGAGCAGAGCCATGTGACTGGCTGCTTATCTAGCCATGTGGCAGGTACAGCTTGTTGGCTGCTCCAAGCTGGCCTCTGGATCCCTGGCCTGAGCCCTGAGGCCCATGCCATCTGCTGCCTGCCCCCTGGGCACTGTGTCCCACCCAAGTGAGAAAGTGTTGGTCGCAGCAGCTCTGTGGACCCTAGCTCTGCCCCTCAGGGCCTGTCCCACCACCTGCCTAGCCTGTGGGCTCCATGCCTCACATGTGTGGGCACATGCTGGTCCCAGGACACTGCAGGCAGCTGGACCACATTACCCCAGCTGGGGACTGAGTCCAACCACTGGAATCACCTGCCATACCTATCCAGTAAGCCCTGCACAGGGAGGAGGACCAGAGGGGAAGGGGCACTGTAGCCACCTGTGCCTGCACCAGCTCACCTGTCCACCCCCAGGCTGCATGCCTGGAGCCAGGGGCCCTTCACAGAAGGTGCCCCCCTGGTCAAGTTCCCCCTGCCCCCGTGGCTGCCAGAGTTTCCCTCCCCAACATGGAGGGAGGCGGGAGGCAGTTCAGGACTTTGAGTGGCCAGCAGCCTCCCAGCTAGGCAGCCAGGGGCCTCCCACATGTGGAGAAACTTCTCTGGCAGTGGCAATCTCCTCGGCTGTGGGGGTCAGGCACTCATAGCATCAGCAGAGATACCTGTCCAGGCAGTAGCATACATTTCAGGAAGCACTGTCTGGGGCACTGTCAAAGTTCAGGTTCTTAGCTGCACCCAGGGCACCATGGTTAGCAGTAGCAGCAGGATGTAGTGGGTTGGACCCCACTCCGTGCATTCAAACAGCTTGTCACAGCATGCCTAGGGGACTCTCACCAGGGGTACCCTTGGGCGCAGGCCACATGTGGTGGGGGCACCTATCCAGAGAGGGCCTCTGCGGGGAGGGCAGAGGCATTACCAGATCTGTGTCCCAGCTGGGTTGGAGCCCCTCACCCCCAGAACCCAGATGCTGTGGGCTGAGTGGCACAGGAGCAAACTGCCTGTAAGGAGAAAGGAGGGAGTTGGTTCAGAGCTGACATGCCAGCTGCTGGCAGGAGCCAGGCCTGGCCCAGTCTGGGTAGGGGGCTGGGAAGGTAGGATGCCTGTAACAAATGGCAAACAGCCCTCCTGCCCCCACTGTTGTAGTGGGGATGGAGGGCTTGGCTGGTAGCCACCTGTGGAAGGGTCCACCGGGCAACTTACCATAGTCCCTGGGCACCTGTGCATGTACAGTCCCTGAAATGAGGCAAGACGGTGCACAGGCCCTTGGTGCAGTGCATGTTATCTCTGAAATATTGCAAACTCTCTCAAAGAGCCTCTCTGTCTTTGCTCTGCAAGTTCATCAGCTACAAATTGGGGATTCTCACCAGCTGCCAGTAGAAATGGGGCCGCAAGGATGTCGCCACCATTGGCTGGTGCCCTCTGCTCACACTGCCTCTGCCAGCACTAAATCCAGGACTGGACCCTGTTGCTGGACTGAGCCCAGAACCTGGCAAGGGAACAGGAGAGGGGCCGCATGTATGTCATCCTTGAGGAGAAGCACATCACCCTCCTGGAGAGGCTGGTGGAGGTCCAGGACCAGCAGGGTATCATGGTGACCCAGGCAGTGCAGGCAGTGGAGGAGGACCACCAAGTCCTCAACACCATCCTGGCCCTGGCAGTCATCGTTGTGCCACCTGATACCCAGCCCCCAGCCACGGCCCTGGCCCCAGGCCCAGCCCCAGCCCTGCCTGGCCCCTAGCAGGTGCCTGTGGCCCAGCACCAGGCCCCTCAGTGGGCTTGGGAGGAGGTGCAGCGCCATCTGCACTGATCAGAGCCCTCTGCTCCTGAGCCTGGTCCCCTGGCAGCTTGGCACCCTGTCTGTGCCACTCACCACTCACCCAGCCACCATGCAACCCCTAATTTGGAGCTGGCTGTGACTGGGCCAGCTATGCACTTGGGCCCTGCTGTCTCCAGCCCTGTGGAGAAGGAGGAGAAGTGGGATGAGTGGGCTGGATAGCACCCGTCCTCACACTTGGGCCAGCCCCCAGCTTTCCAGGCTTGCCTCAGCATCCATACCTGCAGTGGGGTCAATAGCTGGGGTGCCAGGCACCTCTCTCTGGAATCCACACTGTAGGCACCACTACCTCATGGCCCCCTCTCCACCCAAGAGTTGGCAATGCTTCACTGTAAATAGTTTTACAGGGAAGAGGGTGCTTTATTGGTGGTGGGTGTTGGGATTAGGGAGAGGTGCATTATTGGGAGGGAGTGTGCTGTTGGGGAAGGGGGGAAAGAGAAGGTCTATTGGGGAGGACGGGAGGGAGTCTGTTGTTGTGGGGTGGGGAGTTGTTGTATGGTGGAGGGAAATGAAGTTTGGTGTTTCCTGCAAACTGTATGTAGTGTGCATGCTCTTGGGGTATCACTGTGGGCCTGGGGTCATGGCATGAACTCCATGTGCCTCTTGAGGCTAGAGGGGTGGTGGTGGTGGCAGGGGTGTGGTAATGATGAGCAGGGAGCAACCGCAGGCAGCCATGGCAGTGTCAGCAGCGGGGCGGGGGGAGGGGGTTGTAATGGCGAGCATCAACTGGCAGTCGGCGACCACCCGCAGACACTGCTGGCAGCATTGGTGGTGGCCAGCGGCAGTCAGGGACCACATGCAGATGCCGCTGGTGGTGTCGTCAGTGAGCAGGGGGTGGCGAGTAGCAAGCGCCCACAGACGCTGCTGACAGCATTGGCAGTGCTTTTCGCAGGGGGTGCACTGCCAATCTCAGGGGGTGCATGTGCACCTGTGTGAACCCCCTATGCATTGCCAATGGGTCATGAGCACCCTGCTGTGGGGGGTGGAGGAGGAGGTGGTCAGTGAGTGCCTCACAGACACAATGCCTTGGCCCCTGCTGCCAGGGGGAGGGCAGGGACCGTCAATGGCATGCTGGCCACTGGCTCCTGGGAGGATCCCTCCTGCCAGCCGATAGATGCACCCCTGAGCCCCTACCAGCTTAAGGCTGTCCCCTGAGCCCTCTGCCAGCCTGCAGCTGCCCCCCACCCCAAGCCCCTGCCAGCTCAAGGCTGCCCCTGAACCTCCCTGCCAGCCTGGGGTGGGCCCCAGGGCTGCTTTGGCTAGAGCCTGGAACTCCCCCCTGGCTGTTGCAGGGAGGCAGAGCAGGGCAGGAGCAGCCTTGGATCTGACTGCTCATGTTGGGTACACATTTGTACCCAACAGGATGCATGTGTAGAAGCATTCCTGGCCCAAGCTTAATGTGCCTGAATTTACTGCATAGTTACATTTAGGCACATTATTTGCATGTGTAGATGCACCCATCAGATGTGCAATACACCCACTTATACACCCACATGACCCTAAAGTAAATTTTAACTTAACCATTTCTCCTACAGGTTAAGAACGAAGGAGGGAGGGAGAGAGAGAGAGAGATTGTTTCTGTTTTTAAAAATCTCAGCTTCTGTGATTTTATGGGCCATTTAGGTACCTAGATTGATAAATAGAAGCATGTGATATTTACAGTCTACAATGTTAGACAATAATTCTGCAAACTGTTATTTACATGGATAGTTTCTACTTGTGCAAGCAGCCCCACTGGAGCTGACGAGACTAGAGGCAAGGAAGGTTTTGCAACAACATACCCTAGAACAATAAGTAGTGTAATTATAATACCATTCACAGCAGTGTAATCATATTTATGATACTCAGACAGTTGAAGCAAAACTCTTGTGAATGCCAGAAGGTGGCAGCATTGATGAAGAAAACAAGTAGAAAATTAAAACGGTAGTAAATATTGATATACATCGTTTTTACTTTGATAAAGTACTGTTGTGGCAAGTAAAAGACAGACCACTAATTCAATGTAAAAAATCTTATTCCTATTTATTTTTTTCATAAGAATGAACAAATCATGATGTATACTATTGCTTCATTGTGAAATGAGAGGGAATTTAAAGTGATTACCTAACTACCACAAAAATGTAGCAGTCTCATCAAGCTCAGAACTTTTTCTCTAGTTAATAATAATTATTAAAACCATTTGCCCATAGTGGATAGAAATCTTCCGAATTTCAACTTGAGCAGAATCAAAGCTTTCTGTTAAAGGCTGAAAAGTTCATCGTACTTTAAGGTTCTGAAGAAAACCTTCTAAATGGGAACCAATTTTAAACTAATGCAGGACTGCCTTTCCAAATCTGTAGATAAATAGTTTCCATTGCTGTACAGTTACCTTATTCAATCTGTGTCTTTGAGGTGAGGATGGATGGGTTTGAGAAGGATTCATGAAGCTGTGTGGGTGGAAGAGAAATGGAGAGACATTATTATTAATTACCGTATGGCACCCTCAGACATACTAGGTTTTGCACAGAAAATGCAGAGAAAAGAAGCAGCTTGTTTCTGTAGCTCCTCAGTACAAGGGCAGAGGAGTGGAAGGGGGTGCACTGATTGCAATGCTTACTGGGTGCAGTTACAGCAGCAAAGCCATAACAGTGTGTATTCCTTGCATTATCCTGTTTCCTTTAGGCTGGTTGCCGTAAGCTGTAGGAGGAGTAACTACTTCTAGCTAGGAAACAGTCTATGCATTTGCCTGAGAGCACTGCCTGTGACTGTTCTGTATGCAGATATGGACTGCACAAGGTGGGGGAGGCCCCTTATTATGTCCTTGTATCACCATCACAATGAACTTACTTCTATTTTCAGGGTTACATGTGTGAGCTATGCACTTTGTGCTGAGCCTTTTTAAAATGATTCAATAGGGAGGGGTGTGCATGTGTGTGTGTACACGCTTGATTAAATGATTTTCTATGATTACTACATGGTGGTAGTGGTGGGGGGTTCTTTTTTCAAAAGTTTCTCTGGCAAAATCACTGTGTTATCATCTACTAGCATTTGTCATTTGAGGGGAGAAAGAGCTGAGATGCTTAAATTCAAGAAGTGACCAAGGTCAGTGCATACTATTTTTCAAAGCTTTCATAAGCATTTCTGATCTGTAGCACACAAAAGAAATGCTCCCAGAAATAATATCTTTTGCTTTGGGAAGAAATTAACCCGGATGGAACCAGGGTAAAACACTCCATTACAACTAGGTAAATATCATGTGATTGAAACTTTTCCTTCTCTTGGGGTACCTGGGATTTTATTGGGGTGCCCCAGGCATGTTTCCATGGCTTCACTTTCTATCTTTTCTTGTCTTTTATCATTGCCTGAATAATACAGCCACATTTCCTTTTAGTAAATCCATGTTAGAATACTTTTAATTGTTTGTTTAAATTTAAGGTTAAGTAAAGGGTACTTTAATGCACAGCAATGGCTTGAAATTGCAGCAAAGCAGGTATAGATTGGATATCAGGAAAAACTTCTCCACTGTTAAAACAATGAGGTAGTGGAATAAACTGCTTAGGGAAGCTGTAAAATCTCCTTCATTGGAATTTTTCAAGAAGGGGTTGAATAAGCGTTGGTCAGGGATGATCTAGGAGTAGCAACAATGAGTTAGAGTGTGCTATGAAGAAAAACAGTTGAAAGCCCTGGAAACATACACACATGCATTATTTGGAGATCATGAGCACTCTGAAGCCCAGAGCAGGTGGAACTTGGAGAGGATCTTGGTCAGCAGCAGGAGAATGAAGCAGAGCTCCACAACCAGCTTGGTTATGAAACAAGGGATGAAGGGATGAAGAGTTGGGACAAATTTATGGAGGGTATAGAATGAGATAAAGGGGAGTTCTTCAATTAGGGTGTGTGATGCAGTTCTGTTTGTGGTCCTTAGGTTGCACAGCAGAGTGGAGGGTGTTTGGTTTCCCCATGGGCCTAGGCTGCAGCAAGGTTAGGGATTTTGACTGCAGTATACCATTTTAGACTGGACATAAGGAAAAACTTCTTTACCGTCCAAGTCTCCAGAGACTGGAATAGACTCCCCTCAGAAGTGGAGCAAGCACCTACTCTGGATGCCTTTAAGAAACATTTGGATGCTTATCTTGGTGGGGTGAACTGACCCCAACTGACTTCTTGCCCCTTGGGCAGGGGGCTGGACCCAATGATCTTGCGAGGTCCCTTCCAGCCCTAATGTCTATGAATCTATGGCAGTGCTCTTTCTAGGACTTGAGCCTGGTGTTTCCTGGGTAGAGGATATTGCTCCTTTGCTCAGGGTTAGACCAATCACCACACTTGGGATCAGGAAGGAATTTTACCTCGCGGTCAGATCAGGATGGACTGTGGGAGTTTTTGTCTTCCTCTGTAGCAGAGGATGTGGCCTTCTTTGGACCTCAAGTGTATTTTAACTATTTCTTGTCCTGCAGTGGCAGGGCATTGACAGTATCTTTGTTCCCATTCTTTGCCTTTGGGGGGTTAGGGTGTTCTTGATGTTTTTGGGCAATGTGCCTGATAGCTGCATGAGACAATTGTTTATGCAGTTTTTCTGGAACAGGCTAAACCCATCTCCAGATCTGGTCTAAGGGGCCAGAAATTTGGCAGCGTGGCAAGTAGTGGTGATGTTAACTCAGTGGCTGCCAGAGCCATTCTGTAGTTGGGACCAACACTTGGGGTGGGGGGGTATCAAGACTATCAACACTTGACCTACTGCCAATTTCCCAGACTGAAATCCCATTGGGGCTACAATTCTGTAGTGGTTGTGGTGGTGTTCACCCCCTTGGTGCTGGCACTGCCAACAGCTCTCCTGCTTGTCCTGCTACCAAATTTCCAGGTTGAGATCCCCCGTAGGGGAACAATTGTGCAGCAGTCAAATCATCATCGGCAATGTTAACCCCGACCAGAACCACTGTGTCAGCACAGTCAGCAAGCAAGGGACTTAATATTGCTACCATTCACCCCCTCTCTGTATGTGGGTTGTCTGGCCTGCCAAATGAGTTTGATATTCTTGGGCTAGATGGGCACTTGTAGGTATAGATATGGATGTTCCTGCCTTGAGCAGGTGGTTGGACTAAATGACTTTCGGAGATCCCTGTTAGCCGTATGTTTCTATGAGTCTGTGATTCTAAGGCTGAAGTTAAGGAGTGTAAAAGCAGATTGTAGTGAAGGGGGACAGAGAACTTAATTTGGATGAAGGACTTCAATACTGTAACATGGAGCAGAACTTCAAGAATGGAAACAAGCTCACAAATCATGATATTACACCTGATTTCAAACATTTTCTTTTCTCTCACATCTCCATTTGTAATTCTTGTCTAATAACACTTGTGGAATATGATCAGATTTGGTTTCCTTTGAGCTTGGTGTGACTAAAGCTTTTCCATGCCTTAATTAGTTCTCGTCTCAACGATTCACCTGTTTTTGTTTTTTTATATACCACTTTTCTAGCCTTATTATCTACACCTAAGAACGCTACAGTCAGGCTTTGTTTATTTCTGTCATCAGCTTCATTGACTCCTTTTCCATCTGTGAATTCTCTTCTCTTTGGATAAACATTACACTCTAGTTTGTCAAAATTCTCTATAGACTTGCTCCACCTTTTCTGTACCTCATATCCCCATTATTTCTTCCCTTGCCTGTTTCCATTTGCTGCTTATATTTTGACCTCCTCTCTTGAGACTTCTATGTCACACTTTCATTTCTTATCATCCAGTGCTATATACCTTAGAGATTTTCAAGTACATTTCTTTGTCTACCATGCAGAATGAAGAGGGAATTAGATTTCCTCCAATCCTGTGTCCTGTTTAAATAGAATTTTAGGATCTGATCTTGTCAGTGAAAATTTTGTCACTAACTTTCAATAGGATTGACTCCTTAGCACTTGAGGTTACCAAACAAATCTCCTTGGAGATATTTTCTTTCTCCACCTTGCTGGGAGTGATACCAGATCCATATTTTTTTCTTTCTCCTTCCTTTGTCTGCAGCCTATTCCTGATTAGACTGCAGTTCCCAGAAGCACTTACCTTCTTCACCCCTGCTCTCCACTGGAAAGAGAAGTTGAGAGATATGCAGCTAACCCAATGTTATGAACTGTCTTTTGTTGCATTATTTTTATGTTGGGATATAGACTTTTGATCCTTGCTAAGATGAGGTCATTGCAGTGATCTAGAGAGGAAAGGCCTGCATCCTGTTACCAACCTATTGAGCCATTTAGCTTTTATTTGTAATAGTATTTAGAAAAATATGCATTTTGATTTCTTCATGTAACATGTGGAAAAGCTAGTGATCATTATAATTTAGATAGATTTCGGTGATATATTGAATTAATCATTCTGTCACTGTTAGGGACAATCTATTTTTTATCACCCTTTCCTGCCATATACTGTTCAGTTTTCACTGTGTTTTACTACTAACACTTTTTCAGTGGTAATATCTCTCAGGCTTTTTGCAGACCTAATATAGTTCATTGTAGGTACCCTTCAATCAGTAAGCTCTTAAACATCCTGTTCCTCTATTTCTTCTAACTTGTGCTAAGCTTGTACTAGACATCTGTATTAAATTCAAAGCAATACTAAAAGTCTGGCCTTGCAGCTCTGTTATAATCAGCATGTAGTAGTAAAGTTTTAAAATTAAATTCCTACAGGAATTAGGTTTACTGCTAGTGTTACAAGTTTAAAATTAATTATGATTTTAAACCTCCATTTGAAATACTTCAGTTAGCTTTTCATTTTGTATCCCTGTTGTGTGTTCATGATTAGATTTTTATGGATTTTCTTCTGATATTGTGTTTATAATCTTATCAGAGCAATATATTGTGTCATTTTAAGTACTTATTATGTACTATATAAGTCATGAACAAGGCTTCTTTGTATAATAAACTATTTGCCTGGAGTGTATATGTATAATCTGCACATTATGGAGAGCTAATAGTTTCAGTATTTAGGCTACTGAATTAGCATTTAAAAATACTAATTGCAAAATAGATCAGGAGAACCATTTTGATCATAAAACTATTTTTGAAGGAGCATTTCATAGTAATTTTGTTTAGTCACAATCTATGTTGTTTCTAAAACAAACTATTATGATAAAGGTGCAGGAATATATAGCTCACAAATTTACATTAAAGAGTTGCTTATACTAAGATTTTTCTTGTTGATAGTATACCATGCAGATATCTCTACCAGTATAAGCACCAATTTGGACAAAGTATGAAGGTTTTTTACTATTGAGCAACGGGAGTTGAAATACCCAATTTCAGACTACATTAGCATTAGCAATGCCCCTATTGCTAGTGGGGCTACACTGGTACAAGACCAACTGTAAGAATTTACTTTATAGATACTTTCTCCTTTCGGTAAGATATGGTCTGCTGCCATCATTCATGAAAAGAACATTTTTAGAGGAGATTGTAGGCTGCATTTTAACATTAACCCAGGGCCACTGCTGGATTGGATTTCTTTTTTAATTGTTTTTTGGTGGGACTGATAATATATGTGGCTTTTTCATGTTCCGGTCAATTGGGTCATGGGTGTCTGTTAAATTGTGTTGTCTTTACCTGTTACTCCCTCCCACTTTTTGTCATTTCTTTGTTATTGTAGGTTATATGTGAAATGTGTCTTTTTTGAGTTTCTTATAATATTGTCACAAAGTGACTGCCCCCTTTGAGGAGAGATGTGCTCAGTTCTGTCCATGATTAATTAGTTTCTTCCAGATGATACTGTGGGTTTAGGAGTTTGCCTGAAGAGTAAATGGGACTCAGTCCACAAAGGAACTTAGGTGCAGAGATGCTCTGTGTTACAGCATCTAACCTCCCCAAATGCAATCCACAGCCCAGTGATAGGTACCTAAGCTCTGTATATTCTCTTTCTCTCAGCTACTCCCAGAATTGGACTCATTACAGTCAGTATGCTGAGCTTGAAGCTGCCAAAACTAGCTAGTAGGAAACATTGAAATAAGGAGTGTGCCCTCTCCGTGGCTTAGGCAATTAAAACTGGGCTATAAGAAAGTACCTGTGTCAGATGTGTAGCCTAGAACTTGGTGGTAAAGGGCAGTGATGGTAAAATACTGGTCAGGAAATTGGAGACTGGGCTCTTTGGTCTCTTAATCCTGAGGGGATTCAAAGCCATATCCCTTAAATCCCAAGAGATCATAGATTGTTTTGATCCTGGTGTGTTTTGGGCAAAGACTTCCTACTAGGCCTGTGTGAATAAGGAAGTGTTCGTTTCGGATTTAGATTTGCCCGATTCATAGGACAGTGATTTGATTTGGAGATTCGGATCACTGTCCTGAACTGATTCAGCCGAATCAGCTTTGGAAGATTTGGCACTGATTTAGAGAGATTCAGTGATTTGGATCGGCCACAGAGAGGCAGGCACAGCCCGGTGGCTGCAGGTTCAACCACAGCTCCTCTGGCTGTGCCTGCCTCTTCCTGGGGGGGGGAGGATGAGCCATGGCTGACATGTGGAACTATCCCATCTCCCAGGCGAATCAAACCAGGGACTGGGGAATTGAACAGGGAGCTGGGGAAACAAACTGGTTCTCAGTTCGATTCCCCAGCTCCCAGATCTTTCCCTCAGCTCTCTGATTGCTTTCCCTGGCTCTTCCCAGTTGGTGGGGGCTCCCAGATGATGCGGGATGACAGCAGGCTGCTGCTGCTGCCACCTGAGAATAGCGGCAGGAATGACAGCAGGCTGCGCCAGACTCCCGCCCGGCCCGCTCTGGGTTCTTTCCCCAGCCAGCAGCAGCAGCCTGCTGAAACCCTGCATGCAGATCTGGGGGCCATGCTCCCTGGGAAGAGCTGGGGGAATGATCAGAGAGCTAGGGAATCGAACTGGGAGCTCCAGCTGACAGGTGGAGCTGCCCCAGCTCCCGGACAGTGCATGGCACCCTGCCGAACTGCGCTGCACCATGGGGCAGCTGCTACGCAGGTGCCAGGTGTGTGTGGGGTGATCCCCCACTGCCTCCCCACTGCTGCATACCTCATGGGGCTCTGCCATGAGCACCCAGAGGCCCTGATCCCTGCTCCCAGAACTGGTGAGTGTGGGGATTTTTTTTTCTTAAGTGCCAGGAGGCTGGGCAGCACAGCAATGGGGGCTTCTCCAGTGGCTCCTCCGGCTGTGCTTGCCTCTGCCCCAGGAGGGGGAGCAATGGGGGCTCTGCCTTGCTGCCGCTTGCCCAGATGGTGCAGGGTTGGGGGTATGATGCAGCGCTAGGAGCAGGGCTATGCCCTGCTGCTGCTTGCCCCTTTTCTCCTGGAGCAAGCTGTGCCTGCATCCCACCTCCCCCCCGCCCTGGCTGGGCAAGCAGCAGCAGGGCAGAACCTCTGTTCCCAGCGCTGCTGTGCCCACATCCCACGCCCCTCCCCCACTCCCACCCTGGCTGGGCAGCTTGTCCCAGCCCCAGCCCCAATCCCTCCCTCCCTATGCCTCTTCCCTCTCCCAACCCCAGCAGACTTACCAGCTGGAGGCAGCTGTCAGCTACCTCTTTAGTCTGTGGCCAAATCTCCAAATTGGCCAAAGTGGATGCTTCGAATTGATTCAGAGCTTTTACTTGGTCTCCTGATTCAATTCAGATTCAGAGATTCGGTCCCCAAATTGGGCAAAATTGATTCAGCTACCAAAGCTTTGCACAGCCCTACTTTCTACAGCTTTCCAGTGCAGAAAAGAATTCAAGATGCAACAGGCCAGAGAGAGAGAATAGGCCTGACTCTCTAGCCCAGGTACTTACTGGAAGCAGAAGAATTGGGTTCAAAGTCCTGTTTATGACTTGTATCCAATTGTTGTTCTTTATGCAAAGACTGCCCTAATCACAGGGCACCCTGGCCCTTTTTCTGTGCAATGACCCAACTACAACAGAAGGAAACCTAGAGAGTGCCAAGAGCCAAGTGGTTAGGCATTTTCCTGGGAAGTGAGAGATGTGCAGTTCATCTTTTTCAGAATGAGAATAGCATGAAACCATTCTTCCATGTAAGTGGTTAGAGCACTTGTCCAGGAACTGTTCAATACATGTAAGTATTGGAAGAAGTCAGGAAGCAGCAGCACCATTTTTTGAATAAGAGTGGGTGCATCCATGTTGTTCTTTGCTTTGTGGCACTCAGTGCTCTGAGCATGCCTTCTTGATTGAACCCTTCACAGGATTAAGGTCATGACCCTGGCTGTTCTTACATTGAAGATCCCAGCTGTTCTTAGAGTTGCGCTCAGGTCTACTAAGATGGAGGTAGTTCTAGGAAGGCACAGAAGCAGAAATTAAGTGCCATGGGGTGCATCTACACTAAATTAGTGCTAAATGCCATTAAATTAATTCTGTGCATTAGTGCGTAACACAAAAAATGTGCTAATGTGCAGTAGACAGTCTAATGCACATTAAGCATCACAAAAAAGTGCTCACCCGCACTAATGTGCAGTATCACTGCTTATGGCACATTAAGTTAGTACCGTTATTACAGGTATTAAACTTAATGCGCTGTAATTACAGCACATTAATAAACAGGTAGATGCACCCATGGAGTTCTACTGATGATAAGTTAGGGACTTATGAATTTCAGGCACCTAAGGGCTAGGTGACTAAATTCTGCTAAAGGTTTTATCTACCTGGAAACAAGAAATATAATACGAAAGAAATTTTACAGTGAATTAGTTAAGCTGAATTAGTTCTGAATTAAAATGTCTACCCAGAGGTTTAAAGTAGCTTTAATTGGAAGTGAAATAAGTAAAATCAAATTAAGAATATTTTAATTCTGAATTAAAGTGTTCACACAGGGATTTTATACAGTTTAACGAATGCAGTTTAACGATTAACTCACATTACTTTCCCTGTGTCTCTCCAAGTAGACAAACCTGAAGTATGTTTGCCAGTATGTAGCATGCTTCAAATCCAGACCCAGGTCAGTGAGGCTGCTCTGGACTCATGGTTCTCGCCTCTACTCCAGTGCTCAGTCTTCAGTGGGCCTGAGAGAGGGAATGCTTAGACTTTTCCTTGCCAGGAGGCTGAGAGAAGTATGGAAAAAGGTGCTGGGAACTATTTTCAATAGAGGAACTATGTTATTTTGGTATCATTCTAAATGTTCCATTTTAACTAATAATCTATGCCCAGAAGCAAGGCACAACAGACTCTGGTATGACATTATTCCTTCCTGCGCTGGTGAGAAAGCAAGCATTTTAAGCCAATAAAAAGCTTAATAATTAAGGAATGGCTCAGCCTCTCATACCACTGTTGCATCCTTTGTTTCTCTAAACTGAGCTCTTTGCACACAACTGTGCTAGATTACATCATTTTCCCCCACCTGAACAAGTTCCCTGTGTGCCTCACTATAAAATTGCATGCCCCTCTGCATTAGTGGTTTTCTGTGGTCCCTTTGGGTCCCCGTTTTGTGTTCCAGTCACCCTTTCATCTGCCATTAGCATATATATTTTCCTCTGGGAGATACATTCATATAAATGATTTAGGGCAAGAGGGATACCATGGGTGTGTCCCCAAAAGTGTGTATGTGAGGTTTGTAGTGCTGTAGACTCATCTGTGGTGCCACAAACCACATGTACTGCACATGCAGATATTCACTGCACTGCTAATTTGCAGCACTGCAGCAGGGTTTTTGACACCAGAAAATTCTGGTGTCAAAAAAACCTCTGCTAAAATAAAATGGGGTGATGCATGTGGTGGCAGCATGCACCATCCAAAACTGGAGCATGGCTGGCCAGAGCTATGTTGGAGACCTGGGACATCCCCAGAACCACAGGTAAGGCTGCTGGGACCAGCCCAGGTGCTGGCCCCAACCTCTCCTACCCACCTGGGGCAATTTGACGTGCACCAGAGTGCATGTGCAGGGGCGTTCCCCAAGGACAACTAGCAATAGCACAAATATGAGCTGCTGCTATTTGTCCCTAGGGAATGCACATGAAGTCATCTAGTTCAGCCCCCTGCTAAAAGCCAGATCTTCCCTGACTAAGCCATCCCAGCCAAGTATCTGTCGAACCTACTCCTGAATATTTCCAGGGATAAAGAGTCCACAATCTCTCTAGGTAGATTGTTCCAACACTTTACCACCATCATAGTCAGAAAGTTCTTCTTAATCTTCAGACTAAATTTCCTCTGCTGCAGTTTAGGTCTGTTGCTCCTAGTCCTGTTCCCTATGGCTACAGAGAATACTTTCTCCAGCCTCTCTATAATTGCCTTTCAGGCATTTGAAGACCCTTATCAAATTCTACCCTCAGTCTTCACTTCTTCAGATACAATAATCTTAGTTCTGTTGGTCTTTCCTCATAAATCAGATTTTCTGGGCCTCTATTTTTTTATTGCTCTCTATTAGACTTTCCAATCTGTCCACATCTTTCTTGAAGTGTGGGAACTAAAACTACAACTTGACACAGTACTCAGGTGAGACCTCACTGGTGCTAAATAGCATGTAAGAATCACTTCCAGTGATTTGCAAGTGCCACTCCTGTTAATGTAACCCAATGTTCTTTTTCCTTTTTTTTTTTTGGTAACAGCATACTGTTGGTTCATATTCAGTTTACACTCTGCTGTAATCCCCAGGCCTTTCTTTACAGTGCTGCAGCCAAGCCAAGCATTCCCCAGTCTGTATTCCTGCATGCAATTATTCTAAGTGCAGGACTTTGCTCTTATCCTTGTTGAATTTAATCTGATTTATTTTGGACTGTGGTACCTTTGGTGGGGGTGTGGGGGTGGGAAATGGCCCCCCTCTCTGTGGTCCAACCTGCCTGTTGGCTTTTTCCCACTCCCACCTCACCTCTAGGCTCTCACCTGTCACTACTTTGTTATTTTGCTTGTTGCTGAGGATCTGACCCCTGAGGCTGGGAGTAATTTCACTAGTCATCTTGCCTGCCCAGCCAGGCCAGCCTGCTACCTGTGCTCTCTTCTCAAGTGCTTCTCCTCTAAGTGAGTGCTCCCACAGGCTTCTGAGCACCAGTCAGGGCTTAAGCTGTTGCAGCCTTGGCTCTCTTTC
>NW_005841924.1:3104571-3105387 GCF_000455745.1 Alligator sinensis
TAAGAGTGCAGCTACCAGGTATCGACCTTGCCTTGGCAGCAGCCCCTCCTGGGATTTCAGTCTTGCCACACCAGTCTCAGTCCCCCTGGCTGGGGTTAGCTTTTGGCACTTATAGTAGGTAACTCTCCCCCACTCCTGTAGGCACAATCTAATCCCATGGTCTCAAATTCAACAGGGAACACAAGCCAACTACTTCATAAAACAAATAGTCTCCCTCCTGCGGGGAGAATGTGGCCTATAGGCCCTGACTCTATCGGAGCCATCACACCTCAGCTCCACTGGGTGGCTTAGGTGCATGCCTGTCCATCTAGAGCAATCCCTTTCTCTCAAAAGCTCCTTTACCTGCTACATACAAGAGCTACACATTGCATGGTCTGAGTCTGGGTTTATATCCTTTATGTCCTCCTTTTCATCATGCAACCAGATATTTTGCATCTGAGGACCAGGTGCAGCTTATTGCCTTACTAGCTGCTTGGCGTTTTTAGCCCTTGGCTCCGTCCACCTGGGCTGGTACTCCTGTTGGCACTGGATTTATGATCCATATACCTTGTTCTGGGTGGACTCAAATGATTTCTTCATTTGTTAATAAGTTAATTTTATTGATACACAGTGATAGCAGATAAAAATAATGCAAATTATTCTATAGCTACCAGTCCTAGAGCTGCACAGAGTCAAGGTACATCTGGCCACTATGTGAGTTTCACTCTGAGGTTCTCTCTTGAATGTAAGATGCCAGTAGCCTAGAGGTTGGAGGCTGAGCCCCCCCGCCTCTACCCCCCCCCGCGGGGTGGGGGTGGCAGGCTTTTGGTATGCCCC
>NW_005841924.1:3105508-3141782 GCF_000455745.1 Alligator sinensis
GGGGGGTGGGGGGCGCCCCCCCCCCGCCTCTACCCCCCCCCGTGGGGTGGGTGTGACAGGCTTATGGTATGCCCCCTGTCCCTGGTGGCCTCAGGTTCCCCTACCAGGGACCCTTTGCTGCTCTGAAATCCCTCCTTCTGTATTCTTTCTCCCCCCGATGACTCTTCATCTCTGGGCATTGTTGATTGATTTCTCTGTGGTCATACTTTCCATGTTCTGTCCTGTAAGCATATTCCTGTTCACAAACCCATCCTGATTTGGGTCTTTACCCAAAACTAGAAATCCCAAGGGCACTGTAACTGGGGACCGTGACCTGGCCAAAGCAGCGGAGTCCCTTATCTCACGTTATGGAACAGTGTGGTACATGTCTTCAGCTTCCCAGCCTGTGTGTCTGCTAGCTGCTTGCCTGTGTCAGACACAGTGGGTTTTGAAGGAAACCTGGTCACAAACAGGCTTTTAGAAATCAATTAACCCTTGCTGTTGCTGTAGGCCATTATTCTAATGTGTACTTACTTTACCTACAAGCCAGTTCCCAAAAGCAAACCTCTAAATACCATTTTCTAGCCACCACTCCTTACTGCCCTTCCTGGCTCTGGGTTTCCTACCCTCTCAGGCCTGCCTCCCCACCCAGTAACAGGGGGAGGGATTCCCTCTTACATAGACCATTTATCCAATTTAGCTATTTTAGATCCCAGCCCTACCCTCCAGTGAATCCTAGAAAAGTAGAGCTGGAAAGGCCCTCCAGAGGTCATGTAGTCCAACCCCCTGCCTGAGGCAGGATCATCCTCATCCAAATAATCCCATACAATCATCCTCATCCAAACTATCCCATACATTCTAAACTCTGTATAAGACTACTGTCAACCCTGATACAACATAGACCTGGCACCCTAATCTGCCATAGGTAAAGCAGAGGAACCGCGGCAGCCGATGTCTTACTTCTATAAAATATTGTCAGTATACATTTAATAGTTGTCTGCAATTCCTCCTGACTTGGTGTCATCTGTAGACTCAGTCATATTACCGAAATCATTAATTAAAATGTTAAACAATATTGGACACAGGACAGACCTCTGGGAACCCCACTTGATACCTCCTCCCAGCTAGACATTGAGCCATTGATGATTATTCATTGAGCAGGATGATTCAACCAGTTATGAACCCATACTTGCATTACTTTCTTGAGGGGGTGCTGGTTGAAATAAGACAAGCTAGAAGAATTCCCAAACCTTTGATTTTATGAGCTGCATGATATTTTTGTGGCTTTTATTCCAGCTACAGCTGCTAGAATCAAGAGAATCTCAGTTTTCATTAAAAAGTAAGTTTCATGATCTTGTGCTTTTGCAAAAAAAAGCCCCCAAAAGTGAAGAAAATTATACCTAAAGACTTAGAAAAAAGAAGCCAAATAAGGCATGCTCAAATTGTTTTATAAATCTCAGGATTTTAGGAGAATTTCTTTGTGATATTTTTGAAAGTTTTAGGTTGCATTGCTGAGTTAGGTTCCTAGGCTTGTCCTTGGATGTTTTATAGTAGGTTGGGGGAGCCTGGGAGATCACTGGCATAAGGCCCTAGGGGAGAGGGCTCCAGGGAGTTAGAAGTCTACCTAATAACATTAGTGGGGCATTGAGTAGGCTACCAGATCACCAGAATGGGTCCTCAAAGCACAGTATCCCTGGAGTGTTGTCGGATATGAGTAAAAGATAAACTGTGGAGCTTTGTGGTAAAATGCTCTTATTTTGCACCTCATTTCACTCTCTTTCTGCCTTTAACCTCTCAGGACATATTGTAGCAGTAAACCTTGAGCATAATCAATAACTCCTGTTAGGCTTTTAAAAAAAATGAAATAAAAACAAGAATCAATGGAAAAAAAACCTATATTGTAAAGCTTCTTATTGCATCTAACACAGTATCAAGGCTCCTGAAAAGACTATTTTGTGCATAACATTTAATGAAAGAAATACATTTTGAGTTCAGTCAATTAAATTGTGGGTTCAATTTTTGTGGGTTCAGACTCTGTCTACAAAAAAAGGCGGTTTTCTTTTGAATTCTGAGCTGCTATCTGCATTTAAGAAGAGCCAAACAGTGTTGGAAATGAGAAAACAGGTGAAAAATTTTAAACACAGGAATCCATATTTGGGCACTTAAATAGGTGACCTGATATCTCTAAGGCCCCTTCTACACATGCAGGTAAAGGCATGATGATCAGGGATCCTGGTTTTCCTTGATAAAAAAAAGGCAAATTCTCTGATTAAAAAATGGCAAATTCTGTGACAAAACCCTCAAAATCCATGACTAAAATGAAAGTTCACTCATTTCTCCCACACAACCCCCCTGGCTCTCACTCTCCCCTCCCCCCGACAGTCCCCCGGCACTGGTAGTGCCCCTCACTCCCTGCTCCCACAGTTCGCTGGCCCTGCTCGTGCCACTTGCCCTTCACCCACAGCCCCCTGCCACCCCAGCCCTGCTGGAGGGGGTGCCCAGCTGCCAGGGCTATGGGTCCACCACCCCCTGCCCCCAGCAGGAGGTGGAGGATGCTGCAGTGGAGCAGAGCCCGGCTCCTTGCTCTCTGCTGCCTGTTTCCTGCAGGCTCAGGTGGAATGGGTGGCTCCCCACAGGGGAGTGCTGTGTTCACTCCTGGCAAGGCAGAGGGCACCTGTGCTCCCCAGATCTGTGTGCAGGGTTGGGGTGGGTGCAAGCCGCCCACTGTGGGCTCAGACTCCCGCCCTGCTGCCCCCCACAGGGCCTCCACAGCCCAGTGGGTGCAACCTGGTGCTACAGGGCAGAGTGGGGCTGCACAGGAAAGTTGCTTACCGCTGCAAGCTTTGCGCTGCACTGGAGATGTCCCCTGTGCATGTGGCAGCAGCGAGAGGCACAGCCCTGTGCTGCTGCTCTTGTTGTTGCTGCATGTGCAGAGGACGCGTCACCAGGACAGCACAGAGCTCACAATGGCAAAGAGACCCCCACACGGCCCCACTGTTAACCTGCAGTGCTGGGTCCCGCTTGCCGGGCTGCAGAGGCCCTGGGGGAGGGCAGCAGAGTGGGAGCTTCAGCTCTCAGTAGGCAGCCCACTTCCACCCTGTGTACAGATCTGGGGGGCATGGGTCCCCACTGTGTCCCCCGGGAGTGCTCCCCCAGTGGTGAGGAGCTGGCCCCTTCCCCTGCCCCCTGGAGAAGCTGCCCATGGCCCTGTCCTGCTCCTCACTGGGGCCCCGCACTTTCAAATTTGCAGCCCAGTCCCCAAGCTCCATGCACTGCCTGGCAGGGCCACAGCCCCAGCCCCAGCCCCAGCCCCAGCCCCAGCCCCAGCCATGCCCTGCCCAACTCCCTCCCTGTGGGGGTGTCAATCCCTCCCCTCCGCTCACCTGTGGAAGCTGTTCTCTAGGCTGCCTGGCAGCCATGTGCATATATATACACATGGCACCCCCTGCCTGACCACTCTCCTCCAGCTACCCCCAGCTCCTTGCAGGTTGCAACTCTGCCAGCCTGCAGAGAACTGTTTGCAAAACTGCAAAATCTGTGGGCTTCTCTGGTAGAGTGAGAAATCCACATCTGCCTCCAGTAAAGGGTAAAATCTGCGTTTTTCTCCATTTTCCCATGGGAAATGGAAAACCTGGATCCCTAATGATGACATTGAATGCATGATCAACACAAATGTGCCTCCTGCCATGTCATATGTGTATTGGTGGTGTGTGTTATTGGTGGATCACACATTAGATCCCATTGTCACTTATTGCTGGTACAGGAGGAACCCGATCCTGGGCTCCCCCTGCACCAGCAAGAAGCAAGCTTCTTGGCTTGGGGGAGCCCCACACATCTCTGGGGCTGAGACATTTACTGTGAAGCTAATTAGGCAGATTTACAGTAAATGTCTCATGTAGATGTGCACTCTTAGTCTCGATGGCTGTTTGGGTATTTGATACTATGTGAAACAGTTCCAAGAAGCAGGACTGGGGATGACCAGTCTCAGTTTACTCTGTAGTCTGGGGTTATAATACTCCCTTGAGAGGTAGGTGAGGCAGAAGAGAGAATTTAACTTTTATCTCCCACCTGCTTGGTGAGTGTCCTAGCCCCTGAAATATTCCTTTAGTTTTATGAATCCAGGCTTTCATTTTCTTGGCTTTTCTTACTAAGGGTGTTGAATAGAATGTTGAATTTATAAGTGTTTGTTTCTTTCAGTGAAGAATAAATGAAAAAATTAAAAATTGGTTTGATATAGGTTTAAAAGTTCATTTTTCACATAGCCCTAGTTATTGTTTTACTGTAGTGGTAAAGATGGCAGTGGTCATGGCGGACATATGTAAATTAATTTATGAAATGTCAGTGCTCGTGGTCCTAGATGTTAATAACCATTTTGCATTGCTAAGATGATCTCTTAATCATCATCTCTTAATCTTCTAATTTATTCATCCTAAAGATGTGGCCTGTACATGACTTTGACAGCCATTTTTGACTAGGACTGCTATGTTCTTTAACAGTGACATTAGAAATCAGCTTTTGAGAAGACTTCCTGTTTCTATATTTTAACATGCTCACTTATCACAGGTTGATATCAGTGGCAGATGGCAGTGATATCAATATCAGAGAGGTGATTAGCTCTTCAGCACTAGTTGGGTGATAATAAGGAAAGTTGGTGATTTTTTTTCTGTAAGGGGAGAGTTGTGGCTTATTTCCTGGAAATCACAGGCTGTAAAGAGGCCATCTCATGTTTGAAACATAGGAGTTATAATATGGGTGCCTCTGAGATTCTACAGAGTCTGCTTACAATCTGTTTTTGATTCTGTGGTTTCCTAGTTCTCATGACTGCAAACAAGTTTTTCTCAACAAGCATTGCTGATACTGCTTTGGTCCTCCCCTCCATGCCCCCAGGAAAAAGATCCAACTCTGAAATCCACTCTATAGAGGAGCTGACAAGAAAAATATCTTTATTTTCCTTTCTCCATCAGGTGTTCCAGCAGGACACCTAAATTAAGAGGACTACATTTGGCTTTTGAGGAAAATATTTACCTCTGCCATTTAAAATCGTATCCTGCCACTATACTATCTCTTCTGATCAGGGAACTATGTACTATGCAAGCTGGCTTAAAAAGCAAAGCACATTTAATTAAAAAAAAAGAAAAGAAAAAGAAAACCACCACTGCTTCCCTTTTGATTATTTGATAATTGTCATCAAATACTCTTTATGAATGCCATAGAAGTAGGTTTAAGGGAGCTCCCTGACTGGGTCCAACTGTGCCTGATTACCTGTAGGAAGGTGAGCTTGGGGATATAAAACCAATGCTTTGAAAAGGGTTTTTGTTTGTTTGTTTGTTTTTTTTTTGGCTACTCAGTGCTTCTCAGCTCTTTTCTGGGTTGTAATTTTGCCTAATCTTTTCTTGTCTCCTGGACATTATTCTGGTCTTGTTCCTTCACTGTCTAGAATTTAGACCCTGTATTTACCTTCCCCTTCAGTCATGCTCTGGGCAAAGTCCCTGGTTCTTTGGCTCTTTATTTTAGTTTCTGACCTGGGTTTGATTCCTGATCATGACCCCATTTTAGACTACTGGTCCTGGCTTTTTAATCTTGGCTCATTCCTGGTTTAACCAGAGCTCCTAAAACATGTGAAATTCTAGATCTCTTGGGTTTTCCTTGGAATTTTCTGTGGATGCTATCATTTTGTGAATTCTTCCGCTGAAACAAGCAGAAAAATTGGTTGCTTTTGTTTTCCTTTTCTACTCTCTACTAGATCTGGAGAGCTGTCTGCTATATCTACGCTAATAGTGGTTGCTGCAGGGACATATCTATGCAGCACAGATCCTGGGAAGGGGGAGAGAGCACAAATAGCAACAGCTGTCTCAATGCAGAGAGATGGTAGAAGTAAGGTAGCTCAAAAGTGAATATTTTTGGGAGGTAGGGGTAAAAGTGAACCAAAATGTAAACCTATAAGGAAGAGAGAGGGTGAACTGGTGTCTGAATCTGGGGTTTGGAGAGAAGAAAGATGGAAAGAAAGACTAGACTGGAGAAGAAATTGGGGGAGGAAAAAGCTGGAGGTAAGCAAGAGAAGAAGAACATGTTTAGGGAACAACAGACAAAAAATCTGTCAAGATATAGAAAAAATACTGAAGAAAATGTATATAAGGAATGATAGAGGAGGAAAAAGAAAACAAGGAACAGAGAGATGGGAAATTGTGTATCTAAAAGCACTTATTTATCTAGATAAACATTTTCACTCAAGTTTGCAAAATGTAGTATCATTGTACATTTACTGAAAAATGATATTGCACTGTTGGGAATAGGTTTTAAGTCTGTTGAGTCGCATACATTGCCTGTTCCAAAAACAAAGAAGTCTGCAAAACAAAATCCCTAATTGCAGCTTAGATGGGAAAAGAAGCTTGCATATTGATCTTCTTTCAGAAGAGCTTCTAATAAGGCCAGCAAGTCAAAACCGCTCCCTTGGTTGCTCAACAGTTTCCTCAAGAGATTTGTTTGTAAGCCATTCCAACAGCCAACTCACTCCCTTGTTTGGCCATTTGAGTCTTTCTTTTGCACTTAATTATACTAAAAATAGATCCCTCATTAACTTTTTCTTCCAAGATCTGATTTGCTGAGCTGGAATGTAATCTAGTACCTACAGCCAGGAAGACTTCATCTAGCAGCTTGGGAGCTGAGAAAGAGAAATATTAACCAAAAAGTGATACTTCAGTAAGTTATTAAAATGTCTTCCTATTTGTCATTTATGTCTCTGTCCCTATCAAAGAAACTGCTGTTAAAATCTTTCAAAATCAACACTCTGCCATTTAAAACTTACTCTGCCAGCATGCCATCTGTTTTGATCAGGGAACCACTTTCTACGTGAGATGACTCCTACACACGTTGCACTTTGCAACAGAAAAACGCATTTACTGAACAGCCATAATTCACCCTTCACACTCAAAAACCCACCACTTCCCTCTTTAGACTAAACCAACCCTGGTCCATATTACCTCCAGGTTATTCTTCCAGGTCATTCAGTGCTTCTTGGATTTATACAGATAATTAGAGTGCTTAAAGCTAAGTGGAACTAAATCATGCTGTACTTCTAAGATCAGTGTCTGTCAGTGTTTAGTTTTTAGTCATCACGTGAACTGCAGCACCTGAGTATTCAGAAATGGACCTAAGCACTTACATTTTGGTGAAGTGGCCTCATGGGAGAACTTGGTATAGTTCAGTTCAGGAACTTTATTACTGAAATCTCTTAATGCATACTGAGTAGTGCATATCACTTTTTCTATACAATTAAAACTATGCCAACCCATAAAGATTTATGCATAAAGTATACTCTTCTACCCTTTCAACAGCCACTGATTTCCCCAAATGAGATCAAGGCCAGAGATGATTCTGTAACTCTTATCAGAATGGTGCTAATGCATTTCCACACTGAAACCTTGAGAAGGTTAGAGGCATTATCTTAGATTATTTCTTTTCAGTGTATTACACAAAAGGAGCTCTAACAGATTTTACTCTGGAATGCAGAATGGAAGTTTGGAGTGATTTTGTGGGAGTGGGGACCATCTGTTTGTTTTATATTTGTATGGCCTATAATAATATAGTGGGGTCCTGGTCCATGAATAGGACTCCTAGACATTGTGGTGCTGCAAATAAATCATCTTTTAAAAAAGAAAAAAAATCCTTACACAAAATCCTTTATTAAAATTAAGGCTTGTATACTAACTTAAATTGGGGGACCTGTGGGAGAATTTGCAGTTTAACAAAATAAAAATTTAAGTTAGTATTTAAAAAAAAAATACTAGCTTATATTAGATAATGTTGTAATTCTCTTTTATTATTCTGTGGGAATGCAGTTGTTAATATTTAGCTTAATAGCTATGGTCTAGTATAAGAAGTCATTTGTATACTGGCAGTGGATAGTGCAAATGCACTATTGTATACCTAGCAGAAAACATAATGTAGGATGGTAGCCTAGTTACATGTTCATATTACATATAAATTTGTAAATGCATACATAGTTCAATACATCGTGCCTTTGTGTGAAATATCTGTTGGAGGTCTTTGTCCATATTGCTGGATATAAGAAAATTTGGTACATTGGATTACTGATTTGGTAATGAGAAAATTTGGTACATCAGTTTACTGATTTGAATCAAAACAAGTGTTTTTCATACATATACATATTACATATACATTTCAAAATTTTAAGTGTTTCTGAGATTTTTTTTTGAGCTTCAGAATTACGGTAGTAGCTATTTTGGATGTTAATGTTTGCCTATCTAAATTTTATTGCAAGATTTTTAACTTTAAGGCCATTCTAATCCTTATCCACAATATATTTATAATTTGTGTAATTTTTAATGACAGTATTTTCTTAAGCTGTGGTGTCCTTGTTTCTTGTTAAGGCTTCATTTCTTAATGTGGCAACCTTAACTTTTAAGTCTTTTGCCTGTAAATGAAGTAAGAGTCCTAGGAATTTAAGCATAATTGCTCTGTAAGAAAACTCAGGCACTTATAAACTTACTTCAACTTTCTATGCAATGGTGGGTGAAAAGAAAACAGTGGTATCATTCTTCATCAGATCTAGGTTCACAGTGCTTCCTTTCAATGCAAATCTACTGATCTGTACACTTGGTGTACACTGTTCTGTGTGCACTTTCTCTTGGCTTTTAATTGTTATGCAATAGAAAATCAAAGTAACATTTTTATGCAATGTAAAATCAAAGCTTTCTTTACACAATCATTCTGTGTCTGTCCCTCACGCCCCCCCCTACTCCTCCCAACATCTCTCCCCAGAAAGTTGCTTCTGCAGCTTACTTTATTTTCAGAAAGGTCAAAAAGAGATTCCCTTTCTGAAAAGTTGAAACAAAATCTGTTCTAAGGTTGGAACTCTGAAATTGGAGGTTCATCTCTACAAATTTCTGGTTTTGAATAGTAGCATTACTGGTGAATATAGTTAATCTCTTTTCTAGTTGGTGTAGTATTGAGGACATTTAGATAAAATATCAGTGTGGCAAAGATTTTTGAGGGTGGTATGTTTTATTGGACAACCTGTATAGTGGGAGAGATCTTAGACAAGCTTTTGGGCACAAGGTCCCATTTCTCAGTTCTGAGAAAGAAGCAGGCACAGCTTGAGCTAAGTAGCCGATAGAATTACTCTTCATCTGTGTAAAACGCCATTTGTAAATAAAACAAATAGTCTGTTTAAAGGAATGGAGAAGACCTGCAAAATAGGAGCAAAGAGACGTTATCAGCAATGACTAAAAGACAATAGAAGTGTAGTAGAACGGATAGCCAGATAATAGAAGAGCAAGATTATTCAAGAAGGAATAGGGTCATTGTCACCTGTGGAATTCAGAAAAATGAGTAGAGTTTGAAAGTAGATTGTAATGAGCCATGAAATCAATGTTTAGTCCTTGTTTTTTGTGTCCAATAGGGTTATGAATTTTGGCTTTCAAGCCCATCTTCTGAAGGTGTTCTGTAGATTCCTTGAACTTGAAAATCCTGAAGCCAGAATGGGAATGTCTGTTCTGTGAAAAGCATTCTTCCCCTGTTTGCGTACCCCCGTCCTTTATCTTTTTTCTGTGCTTATTCATTTTGGAGTAGTTTTTATCTAGTTTCACTTGCATAGTTTTCATAAAGGCATTTGAAAGAGGCTGGCTTATTCAAATACATGGTCTATTTCTCTGCTGGAGTGTCCTTTCTGGGTAAATGTAGCTTTTTAGGTGAGGTGGATGTCATGAGTATTCTACTTAGAGCAGATGCAGCGGTATTTAAGGGCCTGACTATAGATTACAGATTTCTTGATGTGCTTGGGATGATTGCTGGTTTTGTTAAGTTAACTTTGTGAGTTTTCAAATATCAGTGCCAAAAGTACATCCTTTATTTTCTGGAAGGGCTTCTCTGTTAATGAGATCCCTTTTAGAATCTTCTACAGTCATAGGAACTGTTTTCAAATAGAGCTGGGTACCATACGCGTTTAGGGGAGATAAGGGAATGAGAAGTGCCCCAGTTGTCAACAATCCCCTGTAAACCAACATGCATAAAAGCCCTATATGTAGCCTCCAGGGCTCTTCATCTTACCTACTGAATCCCAAATTCTCCCTTATTTTTTCTTTGATTCAGATTCCTAAAACATTGTGAAATATGGTAATTACAACGATTTAGTGATTTTTTTCTTTTGGCCATTGAATTCAAAAGGGTTGAGAACCATCAGGCATCATCTGAACTGGCAATAGGAAGCCCCCCAAAAAGGAGAGAGTCAGGGAGAGAGAGAGAGAGAGAAATACAGAATGCTGGAGAGAATTGCTGATAATATCTTATGGCTTTGAGGAGTTGGCTGCCTGACAGGTCTCAACTGATCTATCCTTGCAAAAAGACATTATTAGGAAGAATTTTTATTTTAGTAGAATAAAGAAGTCCCTCTTAAACCGTGATAAACCTTAAGGAACCTTGAAACACATTTGTGTACTTTCTGATTCCTCTCTAAAGCTCATGTTTGGAATGCTGTACTGGGCTAGAAGGGAAGAGAATTTATTAGGTCATTGAGTCTAGTCACACTCATCACATAATCTCTTTCATAATTTTTACAAGCTATACCTTAAAAAAAAGTTTGACTTTTTGTTTTGTTTTGTTCCCACCACTCCCGTTGGCAGTGCCAGAACCACACTATGCTGATAATTAGAAACCTTCTCTTAATTTCCAGCCTAAATTTATGTATGGCCATTTTGTATCAATTTGTTCTTGTGTCAAGATTGTCCGTTAGCTTAATATCTTTTATTTCTCTTGTGTCTCCCTGCCCCCAGCATTGCTTGTGTTCACAGAGTACAGTCCTATTCCTTCAAAGGTTTTGCTGGACTAAAGAAACAAAGTTCTTATAGTCTTCTTCTCACATTGCAGCTACCATTCCTCCAAGTGAATATGAAGAAAAAACAGCACTTGCAAGGCATTTTTTCTTTTGAGCTCAGCAACCACCTCACCCATTGCCAACAAGGGATCACGAAATCAATGTAGGAAATTTAGTCTTTGTCTTTTTTCTAATAATACAGAACAGTATCACAAGGCTATTGGGTCAGTCCTTCAACCATCCTTTTTTAGTTTTTCTGAGTAGCTATACAGAATGTTATTTTGAAATTTGTTATTTTATATAATTTTCCTTAATAGTCCACTGCAAAACCAAAGAGAGTGCTGATGACACAAATGAAAGTCCATGGCTACAGGAATATAAACCCTTTTCAGATGGCCTGTGAAGAGTGGCTCAATATTAGGAAAATTGTAAGGCAAGCTGTTAGTGAATTATAGTCAAGGTCAGAGAATGCACATTTATTTTTCTGTTGGTTGTATCATTATCAGACTCTTATGATAGATCCACTTGTACTGAAAATGCAGCTAACTTACCTTGGTGAATTTGATTTATTAACATTGCCACTGACAAGGTTGCTCGTTTGTTAGTGCTTATTTTATATTTGAATAGCTTTCAGCACATAAATTTGAGGTATTGCTCAAAGTTACTTTAGCTGCTCCATATTTCATGAAGGAAGCTGGACCAGAGGAATATTGCTGTTGATATTTCTATTTTGATACTGTCCACTTTTTTATAAATTAACTCAATGCCAGGAGGATATCTCTATTTGTACCTCAGGGAGTCTCCTGCCCACATCCATTCAAGGCAGGAGGCCTCTGTGAAACTCGGTCTCTATTTTGAATGAACTGTAAGTGACATACCTTGTGATACAATCTATGTTGCCCTGAAGGCACCATATAAACACGTAACAAACGCACTAAATTACAAAGTAACAAAATAATTAATGAATTAAATTAACCAGATTAAGTTTATTTGATAGGGTGCAGGAGACACATGATTATGTATGCGATGCAGGACGAAGACTGAAAGGACACAAATGGGGCTTGAAATTAGGCCTTTAAAAATCCCATAGACTTCAATGGTTTTATATCATATGATGCATAATTTCATTATAACCAGTACTGGTTCAGCCTCTTCCCAGAGGCATGTAAACATAGTTGTATAAAGAACAGAACAGAGAGAAACACAAGTCATTACTTGTTCCTAGTTTCTTGCAGAGATCCCTTAAACCCTGTAGCTCTTTCCAGGTCTCCTTTCTCTTCTCTGGTAAAGCCTTTTTTTAATATATTACCTGCCATTTCCCAGCAATTCTTGCCATTGTTCTGGACTATAAGGCCTCCACCTGCTCTGATCTCAGGGCTGCTGAGGGGAGGTTGGCCAGAACTGTAACCAGCATGACCTCTCAGGATAGAGTGGTGAGGGGAGGCTGCAGCTTTTCTGTGCTTACAGCACTCTTCTTTTGATCCCCAAATCATAGTGTTAGCATTTAGAGTTTTCTCAAACCTCAAGCTATCTCCTTAGCCTGACTTCTCCCCTAGTGACTGCATTTCTAATGGTAATAGGAGAGTTTCCCTCTGAAAAGTTAGACTAGAAATAGATATCGCCAAATGAAGCAGATCAGCTGTGCTGGGATGATCCTGCAGGACAATCATTAACATGTTCTAGAACTCTTGTACAGGATCAGGCTCCTTAAGTCCTGGTAGTTCTTGTCCGGCTTTCTGCTTTTACAGAGATAGGGAAAGTGGGTCAGGTGCTCCCAGGGCTTGCATGGCACAGCTGGGCTTGCATGGGAGCACCTGATCATGCATGGGGAATTCCCAGGATACATAAGATTGGACCCTCATCAATGCCCCCCTCCAGCATCTGCCTGGGGTGGCTAGAGAGTGTGAGCAGTTCTGAGCTGCCTGGGCTCTCCTACTACAAAGCAGAGAACAGCACAAATTAACCCTGCCTTTGTTGCAGCCACACATTTTGGGCATTTGTGGCATAACAATGGGCATGGACATCCGTTTGTTTGCCCTTTGTGCTGCCATTAACATTTTTTATGAAGGCACAAGGGTGATGAAAGGCAATGTCTGTTTCTACCCTTAGAATCAAAATACCTTGCTACGGGAGAGCTGTTGGTGATATACTACTATTAATCTTCCAGCCATTGAAAAGCTTTGCCAGAATCTGGATGATGGGTACTTGAGCTAATGCTCATATTGGTAAAATTGAGCTGATGTTGATGTTGTTTGGTTCTTCCAAGAATTTGCCAGCTGTTTGCCCATCATTTACCACTGAAGTAATTTGTTTGCACATCATTAACACTGGGGCATCATGTTTATCTGAACTCCTTCTTGTTCTGGGTTCTCAACATCCACAATTACAGGAAATGTCCTTTTCTGCCTGGATTTGACAAGAAATATCCTTTTTGATTATATGTGCCATGTACTTACTGGCAACAAGGTACTTTGGGTAAATCTGATATCTTTTAGTAGAGCAAATAAAATAGTTGGAAAAATTCTTCTTTGCAAGCTTTCAGGTACAAACACCATTCTCCAAGCAGAGGGAGCATCACCTCTGCCTGAAGAAGGGTGTTTGTACCCGAAAGCTTGCTCAGAAGAATTTTTCCAACTATTTTAGTTGCTTTACTAAAAGATATCAGATTTACCCAAAGCACTTTGTCTGCCTATGTCCTTAGACCAACACAGCTACAACCAACACCCCTAAAACATATGTCTACTGTAAGCATCAAACCATTGCCTTAAGCATATGCTACAGCTGAGTCAGGACACTGTAGCCCATCTTCTCAGCAATGAAGATTACTGAGAAAGAACACCCAGTTCTCTACTCTTTGTTTGGTCAAAGGCTTCCATGGATTGTGTCAAGTTACCAGAACAATTGTTTTATTCCTTATGATTATAAACTCCCATGGTAGTTAAGTTTCACTGACAGCTTTGTTATTTAAAGTAGTAGTAGTAGAGCTCACATATGTTGGTACTAGCTTTATGACCCAGATACCTTGTTCTGGGGGGATGCAAACCCTTAGACTGACCATGCACTTTCCATTAGATAATAGGCACATTTTATTGATACACAGTGATAAAAGATAAGAATAGTGCAAAAAATTCTATATCTATGAGTCCTAGAGCTGCACACAGTCAAGATACATCTGGTCAGTATGTGAGCTTCATTCTGAGGTTCTCTCTTGAATGTCAGATGTCAGCAGCCGGGAGGTTGGAGGCCAAGTCCCCCATGGGGTGGGTGAGATGGACTGGTGGTATGCCCTGTGTCCATGGTGGCCTAGGGTTTCCACCTCGGACACCCTTTACTGCTTTGAAATCCCTTCTTTTGTATTCTTTTCCCCTCCTGATGACTCTTCATGTTTGGGCATCGTTGATTGATCTCTCTGTCATTGTCATACTGTCCACGTTCTGTCCAGTCAGCATAATCCTTTGTTTCACAAACCTATCACATGCATACATCCTAATTTGGACTTTACCAGTCTTCTCCTAATTTGGTCTGTTCTCTAAAAACTGGAAAGCTTAAGGGCTCTGCAGTTGGGCACTATGAGTGTTGTACCACCTTATCCTATGTTATGGAACAGTGTAGTACATAGCTTCAATTTCAGCCTGTGTCTGCTGGCTGCTTGCCCATATCAGACACAGCAGGCCTTGAAGAAACTTTGTCACAGACAGGGTTTTTAGAAATCAATTAGCCCTTGCTATTGCCCTGGACTATTACTCTAATGCATATCTAACTTTACCTATAAGCCAATTCCCAAAATCAAACCTCTAAATACCATTTTCTAGCCATCAACATACACATGTAGAACAATAGTATGGGAGTGACCAAAAAAAGCTGAAATGAAAGAATCCTGCTTAAAACTAGTCAACCAACTTGACTTCTTAATCTTCTTCTCTTTTTTTTCTTTAAAGATCCTTTCAAGCTTTTCACAGTTACTTTGGATTTTGCTTATCATTAATTCCTACTGGGTGTGTCTACATGCAATGGTAACTGTGTTGTAGCTTAATAACACTGTATAGTGGCACATCATATCACAGATGGTGCTAATACGCTACTTCGCAGTATTATGTTACTGCACAGTATTATTAGGTTACTGTGCCATCGCATCACTAATAAAGCATTTGCTGGTGCTACCATGCAGTAACTCTGGTTATAGTACATTTATTTAGTATTTGATTATAGAAGTACTAAACTAAGTATGCAGTAACCACTGCACATTAATAAATGTGTAGAAACACCCACTATGGACTATTGGATTATAGGAAAAACACATAATAAAATGTAGTTAACTGGCCTATTATAGTGCTGACTAGGTAATTTCAATGCTGACCAAGCAATTTCATCAAGGTCAAAAGGGGAAAGCTGAATGTAGAACTAGACAACCTAAATACCACACTGCCTGATCAGTTCTGTCTAGGAAAAGAAAGGCTTTATTTTTTTCCCCTCCAAATCTAAGAGTAGTGGCTATGTATTTGTTGAATACACCCAAATATTGATTTTTTAAGAAAAATACAGTGGAGCTGTTTTAATGGCAAAATAGTGTCTGTACAATTAGCACTGCTTAATACAAAATGTGTCCAGTATATTTTATGCAATTGAAATTCTGTAAAATTACACTGTAATTGTATAAATAGCCTTTCAGGATCAAAAGTAGGTTAAAATAAGCAAATTTCATGTTTTAAACATTGAGATAAATATTCTCTAGTGAATTAAAATATTGTATTTTTGACTGTTAATCTTTTCATTGAATAATAAATATAAGCTTCCCTCTTACGTAATTAATGCAACCCATATTATTCAGTAGACAACTGAAATATTGAATCACATATTGAAAGTAGCTATGAGTATTTCATTACCAAACTAATTCAGTAATTTCCACAGACTTATGGAAAATGTTATTCACCTCTTGGGGAAAACCTTTGGCAGCAAAACATAGTTTTGCTTGGCATCTCATTTGTATCACTTGAAACTCTGGTTAGTCAGTCCCTTTCTTTGCGGCTAATTTACACCCGCTGATTCAGAATAAAACTTATCATTTATAGTGCTTTACATCTTCAGAAGTACTTTACTAATGCTAACGATCTCACTCTTAATACCCTTACTGAACAATATACTAGCAATAAAGAAATTGTGCTTCATAACATAACCTATATTTTTTGTTTGGGTATTTTAGTTTTCATTGAGTTTTACAGCTTGGACTTCCAAGCTGTCTTGCTAAATTTATATTAAAGAATGATGGTCTCTAAAGTATCTCATGGGGATCTTAAGTTTTGCTTCTTATGTTATTGTTGTCTCTTCATCTAATCATCTTTGTAGTGTAAAATAAGGTCATCATTTGAAGCCTGATTATGCTTCTGATGCCTACTGAAGCTTTTAAAATAGCAAAGCTATAGATACAGATTGATTCTGTCATAACCCAAAGGTATGATTTTGTGTGTGCTTCGGCACTAGAATTATCCCCTCCAAATTACAGCTTCGTTGCAGGTAGAGTTTTCTGCTGCAGAGGAGAACCCCAGTGCAAGGAAGAGTTTCCCGCCAATTTGTGGCTTCCTTTGCAGAGTGCGTTGCTCAAGTTGCAAGAGAAATGCACGGTGCAAAGGAGTTCCCACCACCCGCATGCAAATTGGTTCCCTGCTATTGGCTAGTTCTAAATTATTCCCACGTGGCGGCTAACGATTGGCCTGTTAGCCGTATAAGAGGCTTGAGCGGTTTCCACCCAAGCCGAAGAGGATTCCACATCCATCTTGTGGGGACTCTGGGTACACGGTAGGGTAATAGAGACCCTGTGTGAGATTCAGAGGAGTTTGGCGACCTGATCCATCACCCACCTCTTCCCGTCTTCGAGCGATAAATTTTATAAGACGTATCTACGAAGTTTCTATTTCGGTGGCGCGTTTGTCCAGGGCATCCGGAGCTCTGTTTCCGTGGAGCCTAGCAAACTCCACGTGACTGTTCGTGTTGTTTTGTCTGTAACCGCAACTCAAGCAAGTTTTCCAGCCTGCACCGCAACCATCTCCGGTGTAAGTAAACAATCTTTAAATCTACCGCTACGAGTCTGTGCCTAATTCTAGCTTGACGCGCCTCCTCTCTCCGACCCCGCGTGCCCGGGCTGCTGGCCACAGCCAGTGCAGAGCATGAAAAAGGGCCCAGCTCACGCCCGGCCTGCACAGATTCTTTATTCCTTTTTTTATAAAGAAAATCCCTTAGAATCAGTAAGAGGAAAAAGACAAAAACATCAGTTCTCTCTGTCCGCTCTTGTTGTAGCTGGTAAATACTATTACCAAAGGTAATTATTTACTATACTTCCTTGAGTTTCATTTGGTTTTTTTAATCTTTAAAATTTGTATGGATAAATTAGCTAAACTTACTATTAATACTACTCCTGTATGTTAAAGTTAATAGGAACTCCGTATGCAGTATCTGTAGACAGCTTTGAAAATGGTACATTTTGTTTGGACTGAATCCAGAAACATTTACTTCTGAGTAAATGAGTAAGGCTTTATTTATACCAGCAGTTCTCAACCTGTTTACATTTTAAGGCGGCCTCCATAACTTTTGTAAATTGAGTGGCACCCCATGTCAAAAACTAATTTATTTATTACATTTCTTACATCGTTGCAGAGGGGTCAAGCAGTTGGGGCAGGGGAGCAGTCAGGTAGGGAGAGCCTGTCTGCTTATTGCCTCACACTTGCTGTGGCACCCGTCAAAGAATTTAATGGTACCCAGGGGTACCCTGTTTGAGAATCTCTGATCTACATGACAGTGACTGTATTTCATGTAGACATACCTGGTATAGCTTTCAGCCAGCTAGCTTGGGTACTTCTAGCAGTGTACTTCTAGCAGCAATATGGAGCTGGAAAAAGCTGCTTGGGAAGCTGGTGATTTTGATAGCATTCATTTGAGTAAGGGTTACTCATGTAACTGTAATAGGATCAGGCACAAACTGTTTCTTAAGTACACACAACCTGATATATAACATTCTGAGGTCTGGGCTCATTTAAAGCACTTGAGGGAGACTGACTTAAAGTCCTGTGATTAGATTACCTTTCCTAATAACCTTGGTACTCCCTAATTCTTCTCTTACAGAAATGTTGCTGCTAGATAAATACAGGAACTGTTCAGAGGATCAAGGGAGTATAGTGGACCACCTTCTTTGTTTCTACAGCTCTCTGATTAACTGGAAGGCTTTGAAGACCTCGCAGAACAGCCAGCCTTAAGGTTTGTACAGTGTACTACACTTTTCATTCTGAATATATTATGTTTATTTAGGTCAAGATAACATTCAGCAATTTTTCTTTTAGCACCTTGGGGGATCCAGTAGAGGGTCCTGGCTTCTCAGGACTAATGTCTATTCTGCTATTTCAATACCTAGTCCAGGAAAAGTGAAGTGTCATATACTATGCCTAATTAAGGCTGCCTTGGGGACACTGCTGCTGATGAGACAACACTTCTTGAATAGATAGAATCATAGAAAGTTAGGGCTGGAAGGGACCTCAGGAAGCTATCTAGTCCAACCCCCTGCTCAGTGCAGGACCATCCCCAACTAGATTATCCCAGCCAAAGCTCTGTCTAGCTGGGTTTTGAAACCCCCCAAGGATGCAGCTTCCATCACCTCTCTGGGCAACCTGTTTCAGTGTTTTACTACTCTCCTAGTGAGAACATTCTTCCTAATATCTAACCTAAGCTTCCCTTGCTGCAACTTGAGACTGTGGCTCCTTGTTCTGTCATCTGCCACCACTGAGAAGTTTAGCTCCATGATTTTTCCAGGGACTGAGGTGAGGCTGACTGGTCTGTAGTTCCCTAGATCCTCCTTCTTCCCTTTCTTAAATATGGGCACTATGTTTAGCCTTTTCCAGTCATTCGGGACCTCTCCTGATCACC
Organism: Alligator sinensis; assembly: GCF_000455745.1. NCBI lineage: Eukaryota > Metazoa > Chordata > Crocodylia > Alligatoridae > Alligator > Alligator sinensis. Next base: position 3,124,227 of record NW_005841924.1, read on the forward strand.
ATGAGTTTTCAAAGATGTTGGCCAATGGCTCTGAAATCACATCAGGTGCATTCCATCTGACCCAATGGACTTGTACAAGTCCAGTTTTTCTAAGTAGTCCCTAACCTGTTCTATTACCACTGAGGGCTGCTCACCTTCTCCTCAAACTATGCTGCCCAGTGCAGTAGTCTGGGAGCTGACCTTGCTTGTGAAGACTGAGGCAAAAACACATAGAGCACTTCAACCTTTTCTGTATCCTCTGTCACAAAGTTGCCTCCCCCATTCGGTAAGGAACCCACACTTTCTCTGATCCTCCTCTTGCTACCGACATACTTGAAGAAACCTTTCTTGTTACCCTTCACATTCCATGCTAGCTGCAACTCCAGTTGTGCTTTGGCTTTCCTGACTTCATCCTGACATGCCTAGGCAATGCACTTATACCCCTCCCTCCTTATTTGTCCAAGTTTCCATTTCTTATAAGCTTCCTTTTTGTGATTTAGTTTACTGAAGAGTTCCCTGCTAAGCCAACCCGGTCTTCTGCCTTACTTGCAAGTCTTCCTGCACATCGGGATGGTTTGTTCCTGCATGCTCAGTAAGACTTCTTTGAAGTACAGGCAGCTCTCCTGGACTCCTCTCTCCCTCAGTCTGGCTTCCAGGAGATCCTGCCTATGAGTTCCCTGAGTGAGTCAGTATGCTTTTCTGAAGTCCAGGGTCCTTACTCTGCTGCTCTTCATCCTTCCTTTCCTCAAGGTCCTGAACTCAGTCATCTCATGGTCACTGCTGCCCAAGTTGCCATGCACAACTACATTCCCCACCAATTCACCCCTGTTCGTGAGCAGCATGTCTAGAAGAGCATGGTCCATAGTTGGCTGCTCCAGCACTTGCACTAGGAAATTGTCCTCAATACTCTGCAAAAACTTCCTGGATTTCCTGCACACTGCAGATGTCAGGGGGATTGAAGTAGGTTCAGGCTAGACATCAGGAAGCACTACTTCAGTCAGGGCGGCTAGGATCTGGACCCAGTTTCCAAGGGAAGTGGTGCTCACTCCTACCCTGGAGGTAGGAGGCTAGATAATAACCTAGCCAGGGTCGTTTGACCCAAGCATTCTTTCCTGCCCATGGCAGGGGGTCGGACTTGATGGCTGGACTTGCTCAGGTCCCTTCCGACCCTACCAACTATGAAACTATGAAGTCCCCTATGAGAACCCAGACCTATGACTGGGAAACTTCTGCTAGCTGTTTGAAGAAAGCTTCATCCACCACTTCTTCCTAGTCTGGTGGTCTATACCAGGCCCCCACCGTGACATCACCCTTGTTGCTCTCCCCTCTGACCCTAACCCAGAGACTTTCAGCAGGTCTATCTCCAGCTTCATACTGGAGCTCTGAGCAATCATATGGTCTTTTACATAAAGTACAACTCTTCCTCCTCTTCTCTCCTGCCTGTCCTTCCTGAACAGTTTGTACCCATCCATGACAATGCTCCAAACATGTGAGCTATTGCAACAAATTTCTGTTTTTCCAATAACATCATAGTTCCATGATTGTGCCCTTTCCCTTGACCGGAAGAATCAAAGAGAGCACAGCCTGAGCCCCAGACCCTCTCACCCTTGCACTCGGAGGCCTGTAGTCACTTTTGATAGTCTCAGGGTCTCCTTTGGCAGTATCATTGGTGCCCACATGGATGAGTAGCATGGGATAGTAGTTAGAGGGCTGGATGAGCCTTGGTAGTCTCTCCATGACATGTTGGATTCAGGCTCCAGGCAAGCAGCAGACCTCCCGAGACAACAGGTCAGGTCAGCAAATGGCTCCCTCCATCCCCCACAGAAGGGAGTCTCCCACCACCACCACCCATCGCTTCTTGGTGGCGGTCATCTTGATCCTTCCCACTTTGGTGAAGCCTGGCCTGTCTTCTTCCACCAATGGAACATGCTCCTCCCTCACTGCTGCTAGGGCTGCTCCAGATGAATGACTTCTCCAGGTGAATGACTGCAGGTGGAGTTGAAGATCTCAAGTTCCTGCTAGCATGCTGCTCCTCATGATAGTTAGGCTATAAGGTCCACTTTCTCACCTCCCTCCCCAACCCAGTCTCTGGATGAGTTCAGTTATCTCTTGAAATGAAAGCAACTGAATCTCTGTGGGTGTATCTACATGCATGATTAACTGTGCAGTACACTAATTTGCTGCAGTGTAAAGCATCACAGTCTACATGTGAAATGCTATTAGATTGCAGCAAACTAATTTTTACCCTGGTAAGATAGTACTGTTGGTGACAGTACTATCTTATAGTGGCAAAAATAACTGCACCTAAACACACACATAAATGCTGACCCGGGCATAAATTGCACCTGGTCAGACCAGACAGCAGGGGGAAGACCCCTGCCTGCTGCCTAGTCACACAGATCCAGTCTTTGGGCACTCTCATGCCCTAGTCAGCCTCTCCACCACTCAGTGCTGCAACCCGGAGCCTGGGGCTGATCTCCCAAGCCTGGTACCAGTCTGGGGCTGCTCTGCCCTGGTGCAAACTGCTGTGGTCCCAGACTTGCATGTAGATGCTGCGCTGGGGAGCCACTAACTCCCATGTGAACTGCACTGGAGTTTATTGTGCTGCACTAATTGCACATGTAGATGCACCCTGTGTGTACTAAACTAACTCAGAGCAGATTAACTACTTCCCTAGATGATACCCTGTGTCTGAATGCTTTGAATGAAATGCCAGTTCACCCTATTGTCCCTTTTGAAAGCCTGTATTAGGTTTTAGCTATGTGCCCTTGGGTATTCTATTTGGGCTGTCTTTCTGCTTCCTGTTAGTTTCCTGTGAGATACAAGGGAGGAACTAGTATGGAACAAAGGCCTTTTAGGTGATATTCAGCCAGAGCTTCAAGGGTGTTGGACCCATATCACTTGTCAAGGTTACACAACTTTTGATGTAATTTTTGGTAAGCATTTTTGGTAAATTCATAAACCAGGCTAAAATATATTTTTAAAGAAATTTTTGCCAAAGCTAAGCTAATGTTAATACTGTAATATTAAATTAAACACAATTCAGAATAAAGCAATGCAATTCTCCAATTATAGTTAAATTGATAAGCTAGTGTTGACACAGTAGATAGGTATGGAATCACTATATTAGTTAAATAATTGCATTATACTAAGAATATTTCTATTAATTCTAAGGCATCTGGGGAGGTAACTGTTCATTTTGTTACAGGTCCTAACTAAAAGAATTACCAAAGTGAATCATGTATTATGTAGCTATTTAGATATTTTAATATTAAAACAAAATTATTATTTAATATCTGAACAATTACCTCAAAGCCAAATACATTTTCTCCTTAGCCTCCAGTTCTTGTCTAATGGCTAATCCTTTTATTCAATCTGGCAATGCAGCTTTTATAAACAGAAAATAAGTAATAAACGAGAGTTTATCAGCTCTTGTTTACCAGGAATTACTCTAAATTATAAGAAAAAAATAACTTGTTTTTTCCTTGGAAACCATCTCCAGATACTATCACTGTGTGGACACTGATGTTCTCCATTGGTTCCTTAAATTATTGTTTTTAACTTCACCATTGTTTCCAACTGTGTGTTTCTAGATCTCAGTAGGCCTGTGCGAAGTGGCTAGTATTCACTTCAGATTCAGATTCGGGTGATTCAAATCACTGTCCTGAATCGATTCGGACAAATCTGATTTGGAGGTTTGGCTGAATCTCTGAATCAGCCAGGCCCATCCCCCCAGTCCGGCAATGGCAGCCCTACCGCACCCAGCTCCAGCACTTGGAGAAAAAAAAGCCCCAACTCAGTGGGTGCTGCCGGGTGGGGGTTATCTGTACTGCCCCCATGCTGCATGGGGGGGCCTCTGCATGATCCCCCTGCTTCCCCAGCCCTCCTCCCCCCATGCCTGCCCTGCTTGCTGTGGCTCCAGCCCTTTAAGAAAAAAAACCTGAGAAAACCCCTGCACTCACCTCTCCTGACTGGCAGGGGGGGCAATCTTTGCTGCCCTCTGCTGCCCCGTGCCACATGGAGAGCTCTGCATGAGCCCCACAAAGCCCCGAGGCCTCTGCAGGGGTGGAGAGTCCTGGGGCTTTTCTCCTTTTTTTTTTTTTTTTCTTAAATGGCCGGAGCTGGGGGACACAGGGCAGCCATGGGCGGGGGCTGGGGGAGTAGGGGGAGAATTGGGGGGCTCATGCAGAACCCTCCATGCAGCATGGGGCAGTGGGAAGAAGCAGGGATTGTCCCCCACCTGGCAGCACCCGGTGAGCACCAGGGCTTTTCTTTAAAGGGCTGGGAGCTGGGGCAGGCAGGGGAGCCATGATGGGGCTGTGGGAGCAGGTGGGGGCCAGGGGGGCTGGGGGAGCAGGCAGGAGATGGGGGCTGGCAGGGGTCCCCCCATGGTCCCCTCTCCACTCCTCCAGCCCCACCTGCCCCGCCCCTATTTACCAGCTCGAAGTCTGGCTGCAGCTTCCTGCTGCAGCCACTGGGGACTGTCCGAATCATTGAAGCTCTCTGAATCTTTTCCAAAGGTTTGGAGAGCTTTGAATTGATTTGGACCTTTTCATTGGTCCCCCGATTTGATTCAGATCTGGCGATTTGGCCACCGAATCAGGCCGAATCTCCTACAAATTGAATCACCACCTGAAGCTTCGCACCGCCCTAGTTCTCAGATCTCTTCTCCCATGAGTTTTATCGGGTAGCGCTTGATGCACCAGTCACTTCTGTCAAGTAACCACTTGAGGATGAACTGACATTCTGCATGTTCTGCATCCAGTCATCTTTACTGTCTCTTCCAACTTGGCTCACCTCCACTGCTGTCTTAGTAATTACCATCATTATCTTCCCTTCCCTTGTCTTTAAAGAAAAAAATAATTACCCATCTGCACCATTTACTGTTTCCTGCTCTTTGTTTCTCACCCTTTTCATTACTGGCAATTTAGTTTTTAAATCTTTTGCCTGTGTCAATGTTCTCTTTCATTTGGGCTGGATAATTCACAATAATCAAAAGAAGGGATGCCTCTCACCCTCTGTCCCACTCACAGTACATAGTCTCTACCCTGTCTAAAAACTTAGGAACTGCAACCAAACGACCAAGCAACAAACAAATTCATTTAATCTAAAGGACAATGACTTGCTTCTTTCTCTTTGAGGATAAGTGCTGTAAAAACATTCCTATTTTTCTTTTTCTATTTGCTTAACTTTGTGATCAGTGGGATCTTCAATAGAGGTGCACCAATATATCTGTGCTGATCAGATATTGGACAGATGTAAAGAAAATTATGTGTATTGGAAATGTGACCGATAATTTGCCTATGGCCCAATGTGACCAATAATTTGTCTAATAAATGCCCATGCATGTGTGCAGCTGCAGGGCAGCACATATGCAGCTGAGGAGCAGAGCCAGCAGCATGGAGTGCTGCATGCAGCTGGTAAGTCTGGTGTGGTGGAAGGGGAAGAGCGCAGGGGGGAGGGACATGGGGGGGCACATCAAGGCCCCTGTGCTGAAGGAGGGTGTGGAGTTGGAGTTGGGGATGGGACTGAGGCAGGGGCTGCCCAGCCAGGGCCAGGGTGGGCATGGGACATGGGAAGGGAGTGGAGAGCCAGCTCCCGCTGCTGTGTACGCCTCATCTGGTGCTCATCTGGTGGCTCCTGCCACTTGTCCAGGAGGACACAGGGGGTGGGGGCATGTGCCCCTGTATCTGTGTGGGACAAGGCAGGCTGGGGCTGGGCTCTTCTCAGCTGGGCTGATCTGGGGGCACACCTCCCCACCCATGCCCTCCTGGATGAGTGGCAGGAGCCACCAGGTGAGCACCGAATGAGCCGCATGCAGTGGCAGAAGCCACTCCCTTCCTTTCCTGCACCTGCCCTGGCTGTGGCCTCAGCCTGCAGTTGCAGGCCACCCCGTACCACGCCCCACAGATCCAGGGGGCACCCCGCCCCCGTGTCATCCAGATAAGCTGCTTGTAGCTCTGTCCCATGCCCCTGCCCACCTCGGCTGGTCAGTGCCTGCCCCAGTCCCAGCCTCATTCCCTCCCCCACCGTAGGGGCCTTGATCTGCACCCCCCTGCATCCCTTCCTTCCTCTTCCACCGCACCAGACTTACCAGCTGGACGCAGCTTTTCAAGCTGAAGAGCTGCATATTAGAAACCGGATCGGTATTGACCAATATGCCTCCTTAAAAATCGCCTATTGGTACCCGCTCCGAAAATCTCTATTGGTGCACCCCTAATCTTTATTTTTTGCTGAGATTGCTTTTTTATATTTATCCTGGTGCTGCCAATGTAACAAACTTATTTATCATATACTTTCTGCTACTGTTATGGTCAGTGGACATAATAGAACTTTTTCAAACTGTCTCAAGCACACAGGAGCTTCTGCTGATTTTAAGGAATGTCATTCAGCATTGACTCTTTTCTCTCTTTTTCCCCATGCCCACTGTCCACTTTCATTCTGCATTTTGTATACCATTCTTTCCTGAGGACAGTGAAGATGATTTGATCCTAAAACATACCTGCAGATTAAATATAATTCCTCCACATACCAGCAGGTTTAGAAAGGAGAAGTGTGAAATATGTGCTAGGCCTCATGAAGAGCAATTGATCAAATCTGCTCAGTGCCTATTTTTAGGCAACAAATACTTTGAAGCATAGAAATATTTTTTCTTTTTATTTTAAAACCAAGATTGTTCCTGTAGCAAGATAGCAGCTTCGCTCAGAGCCAGGTGTTCAGGAGCTTTGCAGACCATTTAGAAATAATTTGCTGAAGGAATGTCTCATTGCCTCTGTGTTGCACCTGACTGCTGTCATGCAGCACACCCACCTTCTCATTTCTACTCTGTATGCACCAAATGCCAGAAAGGTGGCTATGGGGCCATCTTAGAGCTGTGTTGAAAGCCTGCCAATTTGTACACCTGTGTTACAGAGCTGGAACGCAAGCCTTGGAGCTGCTCAAAGATCCTTTGCCTTGTTTCTGAGACTGGACGTACATGGAGTGGGACTGAATGGGCAGGACACACTTCTCAGTGGTGGTCCTGGGTATGGCACAAAGGAGATGGAGAAATTCACTTTGCCTTCTCTGAAACTGAACATCAGTCACTTAGTTTATAAAGTTTACCTACTTGCTGAAATGTAGATGGATTGTAGAATCAGTTTTTTCTCTCTGCTTCCAGATGGAGGACCACTGGTGAGAAGCTCAACATAACTTTTGATGGAAAGACTGCTAGGGAAAATGAGGAATGTGTTGCTACATTTTTTTCTGAGAACCTCTTCAGTGTATTTTGCTGTCAGTTTTCATTACAGTCTAATGTTTATTATTATTATTTACTTGAGTCTTCTGAATTAGCTCAAATTATTTTTTTTTAAATTCATTGTCAAGGTAAAATGTGCACACGATATCTTTTTAAAACAATGAATTACCATGAACTTGCAAGAGTAAAACCCATTTAAAGCATGCCGTTGAAGAAAGACTAACCCTAAATCTAATCCTGAGCCTCAGGCTCATCTTGAATAGATAGATTTGCAGTAGGAAGTTGCATAGTAGGAAGAAGATTCCTTCAGGTAGGTCTCAGAGGAGTAGTAGTAGTAACTACAAGAACTTCAACTCTAATGTGGTTTTGTAGATGTGGGAGATTAGGATGATCTCTGTTGTCTTTTTTTCTCTGCCCTTTGCTGTTCCCTCTTACTATTGCATGCCCCTCCATGTTACAGTTTTGTAGCCAGTGGGGTCTCTTGGGCTGTGGAGAAAGGTTCAGCTTTTACCATTTTTATAGATTTGAGAGAGGATGAGCAAGATTTTCTGCACACTGTACTAACTGGGAAGAAGGACAGAATTTAGTCTATAGAAGAGGAGACTAAGAGGGGACTTAATAGCAGCCTTCAATTACCTGAAAGTGGGGTTTAAAAGAGGATGGAACTAGGCTGTTCTCACTGGTGGCAGATGACAGAAGAAGGAGCAATGGTCTCAAGTTGCAGCAAGGGAAGTTTAGGTTAGATATTAAGAAAAAAATTTCTCACTAGGAGGGTAGTAAAACACTGGAACAGGTTACCCAGAGAGGTGGTGGAAGCTTCATCCTTGGGGGTTTTCAAAATCTGGATAGACAAAGATTTGGCTGGGATGATCTAGTTGGGGATGTTCCTGTATTGAGCAGGGGGTTGGATTAGATGACCTCCTGAGGTGTCTTCCAGCCCTCACTTTCTATGATTCTATGAAAGTGATAATTGTCTGATGTCTTTGTAAATACTGAGAACTTCATCCAAGTTATACCTGATTTCATCTGCAATTTTTCCTCATAATACAACCCACAAGACCTCCAAAATTGCTGACCTTTTATAGTTTTTATAGACTTGTAGATTTTGAACCATAAAGAAATTATTTTGAAGTCCTACGTAACACAGGCTACTGAACTTCTCTGAGTTACCTGAGATTTACTGGAGTATTTAGTCAAACAAGTTAATTCAAACAATATTTTTAGTCACACAATTTAAGGAAGTAACTTAGGGAAGTTTTGTGGCCTGCATTATAGAAGAATTCAGAATAATCACCTTAAAATCTATGGGCACGTCTACACATGTACGCACATGTGTTTGCAGCAGCTCAAATAGGAGTGACACAAATTTGAGCCAAGGATTTTTGCCTCAGTGCAGGTGCCTGGACCTGCACTTTGGTGTGGGGCAAGTTGTACCACTTGGGACAAAATAACCCTGCCCAGCTTCTCCGGGATCTGTAGCCAGGGGGAGCTAGACCCTGGGGCCAGCTATACTCGGGGTCACACCCAGCAGAGGGAGGCTGTCCAGGAGCAGCTAGAGCTGGAGAGGTGCCTGGCCACTGACCCAACCAAGTCGTCTCTCTTCAGAGAGTGTCGGGAGAGGCGAGAAGAGCTTCGTGCTCTAGATGACCACTGCACCCATGGTGCGTTTGTCCGCTTGTGTGTCCAGCTCCTTCAGGAGATGGATTGTGGCTCTCAGGAGGCAGGGGGCCAAGAAGTACATCACCAGCCTTCTGGTGGGTGATGGCACCGCTCTCATGGATCCAGGTGAAATGCACCAGTACGTGCTGACCTTCTATGAAGAGCTCTTTTCCCTGGATCTGACTGACACTGAAGCCTGTCAGACTCTGTGGGAGGGACTCCCACAGGTCAGCATGGGTGATCGGGAATGGCTAGAAGTTCCTCTCACTCTGGCTGAGTTTTTGGCTGCCCTCTGCCCTCTGCCTGGCAACAAGGGGCTGGGCATCGATGGCCTGACTGCGGAGGTCTACTGGGCTTTCTGGGACATCCTCGGCCCGGGCCTTGCCGTGGTCTGGGCTGAATCTGAGGGAAGTGGGGAGCTCCCCTGTTGTGCTGGAGGGCTGTGCTGGCCCTCCTGCCAAAGAAGCGGGATCCCCATGACCTGAGGAACTGGCATCCTGTGTCCCTCCTCTGCACGGACTACAAGGTAGCAGCGAAGGCCATCTTGCTGCACCTGTGGTCCGTGCTGATGGATCCATCCCAACCAGACATACACGGTGCCTGGATGTTCCATCTTCGATAACCTGTGCCTGGTTCAGGACCTCCTGGAACTATTGCACTGGGAGGGCCTGTCTTTCACCTTCGTCCCTGGACCAGAAGAAAGCATTTGACAGAGTGGATCATGGGTGCCTCACAGGCACGCTGCAGGCCTTTGGCTTTGGGCCCTGCTTTGTGCACCCTCCAGGTGCTGTATGCCTCTGCAGAGTGTTTGGTCAAGTTCAACTGGGCCCTGAAGGAGCTCATCCCATTCAGGAGAGGGGTGTGTCAAGGCTGCCTGCTGTCCAGCCAGCTGTATGCCTTGGCCCTGGAGCCCTTCCTTGTTCTCCTGTGGAAGCAGGTGGTTAGGTTGATGCTCCAGGAGCTAGCGGTGTGGCTGGTCCTGTAAGCATATGCTGATGACATATTCCTCATGGTCCAGGACTCAGGTGACCTGGCACAGGTGGAGGCCTGCCAGGCATTGTACTCAGTGGCCTCCTCTGCCTGGGTCAGCTGGGTAAAGAACTTTGGCCTGGTGAGAGGTGGTAGGTGGGCACACTCCACAGGATCTGCTGAAGCATGGGCTTGCTGTTGTACTTGGGGGTCTACCTGTCACCCACAGACCCCTCCCTGCTGGAGAACTGGCACCATCTGGAGGCAAGTGTGGTGGAGCAGCTCTGGCATGGACAAGGTTCTTGAGATGTCTCTCCCTGCATGAGAGAGTGCTGGTGCTGAACCAGCTGGTTCTGTCCATGCTCTGGCACCGTGTACACACCCTGCCTGTGCCCCCTGAGGTCCTGGCAGGACCTGCTCAGTGAAGGCATGGCTGGGGCATCCCAGTGGCTGAGTCTGTACTCCACCCTCATCCCACAAGCCACTGGGGACCTCAGCTGGTGGCTTCTCCATGGAGCTATTGCCATGGGCATGTATGTGATAAGCTTCACAGACACCCCGGTCTTCTGCCTCTTCTGTGGGCAGAGAGAGACCCTAGCGCACATGACCCTCAAGTGTGCCAGGCTGCAGCCCCTCCACCTCCAAACCCTTCTCTTGAGGTTCTGGTTGAATTTCACCCATCTTTTTGTTTTTGGTCACCCCATCCATGGCCCCACCAAGTTCTGGGACCTCGTGGTCAACCTTCTCCTGGCCCTGGCCAAGTAGACCCTGTACTTGACCAGGAAGTAGGGTCTGGCCAGGAAGGTGCCCAGAGACTATGGGGCCACTTTCTTTTCACTTGTCTGTGCACGTTTCTGGGCAGAGCACCAGTGGGTGGCATCCACTGGCTCCTTGAATGCTTTTGAGGACTGGTAGGTCTGGCCTGGGTGGGGTGGGGGGGAGGGAGCTCTGGTCGGTGTCCCCCTCAAGCGCACTTATTTCGATGTTTTGACCCTTTGACCCACATGACACTCCTATCCTGTTTTTTTCATTAGTTGCGCTGAGTATTTTGTTGTAACATTTACCCACTAGCCCCATACAATAGGGGTTACTCATTAGCTGGGTGGGTCTCAGGGCCCATGCTATTTTGAATGTTACATCTAGACAGGAGTTTCTGAGGCCTAGCTAGTTGGTATCTCAGGACACTACCCTTTGTGCCAGCTGGACTGCTGAAGCAGCCCTGACCTTGAGTGACCCCTGCTCCATCTACCCACTGCAGCAGTCTGGTAGTGGGGGCAGCTGCCTGGCTATGACTTGCTGCTACCTGCGACAGCTTTCACCTCCTTGGACCTGCGGCCCCATGGCTGCATGCCTGCCAGACCTGGTTGGGGTGTCCCCGCTCTGCCATCTGGGCAGCTATCACCCAGAAGATGTGCTTCTTGTGGTGGCCCACTTTGAACTGTCCAAGTGTGTCCTCTTGGCCCCAAAAGGCCAACAAGTCAGCCCCCTCATCTGCCGTCCAGCTGGGTCCCCAGTGTTGCCCCTGGACAGGCTCCTCTGCCCGGGTCTTACCACTTGTCTCAGCAGAGATCCTGGTGTTCCCTGTTTAAAAATTGCAAATTCTCTGATAAGAAACCCAAATTCTCTCATTAAAATACCCAAAATAGTGTTCTTTCACTATTAAAATGAAATGCCACTATATAGAGAGAGATCAATTGAGCAATGTTTTATTGATATATTTACAAGTTTAAAGCTGTTTGGAAGCCTACCAGTGCTTCCATCATCATAATAAAATAAATTCTAAACACCTATAGTGTTTGGCATTTACTTTTGGTTTTTTTGTCATAGAAAAATGAGAACTGCCCCTTGCCTCCTTTGGTCACCAGGATGTGCAGTGCTGAGCAGCAATGATATGCCCCTGCCCTGCCCCTGCCCTTGCCACTCACTTCTAACCTACAGCCTGCCCTGTGCCCCAGTCCCCTCACTCCTGACACAAAGGACCAGGTATGTGGGTGAGGGGATTGTGGGTGTATTGTGGGGGGACTGTGGGTGTGTGGGGGCAGTGTTGGGGCTGCTCATGGACTGCTCCCTCCCGAGGGCCACAGCCCCCCCTGAAGGGCCCAGAGCCCCCCCCTGCAGTGGCTACAGCCTCCCCTGTGGGATCCAGAGTTCCCCTACAGGGGCTACAGCCCCCCCAAAGGGCCCAGATCCCCCTGCAGGACCCACATGCTCCCCTGCAGAGCCCCAGCCCCCCCCGCATGACCCATAGCTCAACCACAGCAGCAGCAGCCATTGGGGTGCTCAGGGCCTCCTGGCACAGCCCCCCCATGCGGCATGGGGCAGTATGGCTCAGCCCCGGCTGCCTGGCACTGGCACTGCCAGTGCCATATTGTGCAGGCCCCACCCAGCCCGGCTCAACACTGTGAGCCTTTGGGCAGCTCCAGGCTGCTTGGCCTGTCCCCCAGGGCTCTCTGTGACTTGCGGGGACTGCATATCTCACCGGGCCAGGTCCTGCATGCATAGAACCAGCCTGGGTGGGGCCTATGCAAACAGGATGTGGCCCACCATGACAGATGGTCACCACTAGTGGTGTGGGTGTGGGGCCCCAGGTGATAGCCCATGCAACCCAGAGTTGCCCAGAGGTGCAGGATGCTGAGCTGGGCCAGGCCTGCATGATTTGCCACAAGGAACACCATGTGCCAGGCGGCTGGGGCCAACCTGCACTGCCCTGTTCCATGGTGGTCTTTGCCAGGAGGGCCCCAAGTGTCCCAATGAGCTGCTGCTGTGCGGGGGGTGGGGTGCGGGAGAGGCTGTAGGCCATGTCGGGGGCAGGCAGGGCCCCCCCTCCCAAGCAGCCCTGTCCCACATTCACAGCCTTCTGCATCCCCCCCAACCGCTCCAGTCCCCCCCAGCCTCGGTCCCTTACTTACCTCGAATGGAGCTGGGGTCCATGCAGCCTGCACCAGTTCAGGCTGCCCCACCAATGGAGGCAGCGTACTTCAGCAGCAGAGCAAGGGGCCACCATAGAAATGCTCTGGCCAGCTACCAGAACATCTTTTTGGAGGACCTGAGCCTCTGGTTGCTTTTTGTCTGCATGTGGGTTTTTTTTTTTGTTTTTGTTTTTTTTATACCTAGATATCCAGGCATCAAATTTTGAGCCCAGACTTATATGCAGAGCAGGGAATGTTTTTTTGTTCCCAGCATGCCTCTTCCTGCTTTGAGATACAGCAAGAGGCACGTGTGGGTTTGTCTGGATATGTCCTATGGGCACGTCCAGATGAGTGCGCATGTGCCTCTTTCCCCACCTCAAACTCCTTTCGGGATATTTTAAAAAATGGATTTGGGATGCTGCTGCAGCAGTCCAGCTGGCATAAGGGGTAGTGTCCCCAGGTATCAATTGGCTGGGCCCCAGAAGCTCCAGAGAGCGAGTAGCCCCAAGCTGCTTGCCAAGGCAGCTTTTTGTGTGGATGGGGCCAGGACAGGGCAGTTTTTTATACTGTGGGGAGAGCACAGGTGCTGGCCCCAGGCTCTAGCTCCCCCTGGCTACAGATCCAGGAGGAGCCAGGCAGGGTTATTTTGCCCTAAGTGGCACAATTTGCTCCACACCAAAGTGCATGTCTGAGCACGTGAGCTCAGGCAAAAAGCTCCAACTCAAATTTGCACTACTTCTATTTGAGCTGCTGCAAGTGCATGTGCTTGCATGTGTAGATGCACCCTATTAGTTTATTTTAGGATTATCAAGATCAATATTTTCTAATCCAGTTAGGCAAAATGACCATTGTATTTGAAATAGGCTTGCTTTCTGAAAAAGATGCCTTCTGAGTTGTAATTTTTCATTTTTGTTATAGCTAAAAAATAGATGTGTATATGCACATACATGTGTAAGATTTGAAAAAATACATTCATATAGTACCCACTGAAGTTAATGATATGCATGGACCCTACATCAAGTGCTATTCAGCGTGTGTGATAGCATTAAGATTCCACTTATTTCATTAGCCCATTTTTATAGGCAGATATATACTTGAATGTTACCTTGAATAGATATGCTTTTCTGAACTGGGACCTAAATACTTTGAAAATCAATGCATTTAGTGTGAAAATGAACAATATCTTGGTCTTGCTATTGGTTTTAGCAGATACCAATATGTGTTACCCTCTTTATTAACATATTTATCTTTTCAAAATATGTAAGTGGAAGAGCAGGTGACAGGGATTTGACCACCATTTAGAGCTGCATATTTTCTGGGTAACTTCTAACATAATATTACAGCTGGACCAAACCTTCCACTTTGACGAACAGAGAAATGTTTTTATTAAAACATGTTTTTATCATCTTTTGATTTTGCATTTATAAACACTCCCTAAAAGTAGACATTTGGTTACTTACAGGTTATTTACAGGAAAAGTCTCCTTAATTTGTTACTGTGCAGCCAGTTGGGAAATGTTATAGCTAATGTATAATAAACCCAAACAAATAGTACTTTGGTCTTTCTGTCTAATTTTCAAAAGTTAATAGGTTTTTGCCTGACTAGTACTTGGATGGATGATCACTTGGGATTAACTGGTATTCTAGGTTTGTTGTTACTCTGTGAGAAACATGACTGATGACTTTTAAAATGGAAATAAATAAAACTATTTTTGTGCAAGTCCAGTAGCCAATTGTAAAAATTGTGTAGTTTTAATCTAAAAATTTATCAAATGCATTGGTTCCAGACTATAGTGATATAGTTTGCAACAATTAATTTAAAATAAAAGTGCTGGCACTTATAAGAATTCAAAATGTATTTAAAAGTACATATTGATTCTAATAATCTACTAGCAAGACAGTTTTAAAAATCGTATGCCATTTTTGTACTCAAAACATTTATTTTTCATCAGGTGCATTTGCTCTGTTAAATTGATTTGCAACAGATAATTGAATGAAATAATTCCCTTTCATTAAGAAGGCATGAAAGATGAACGTCTGAGAAATTTACCCTTTTCTTTCAGTTCTAAGAAGCTGTGGATCAGTCCCTTTAAAATAATTATGCACTTTATTAGAGGTAAGTTATCAGGACATTTTAAAATAATGATGAAATTCTAATGCAGTTCTCTTAATGATGGCTAGAGAGTACAAAGATAGCAGAAGACCTCAATGAAAATAGCAGCAATAAACCTTTGTTTCTGCTCATATAGGGTATGGTAACTTACATACCATATAGAAAATGAAAAAAGGATCAACAAGCTATATGTCAGTGTTTTAATTCTTTTAAATCTTTACGTTAAAACTAGCCAAATGTCCGTCAAGAATGACTGGGGGGCAAGGGGTGGGTGGGGATGGAGTGCCACCACCCACCAGCCTGCGCTGCTGCTGTTCTGCCTCCAGCCCCATTTGCCCCCTATACAGATCTGCAGCCTCCCCTCGCACTCCACCTCATGGTGCTGCCACCCCTCCAGGCATGGAGGAAAGGGGGAAACTTGTCCTGCCATCCCCTCCATCCCCCTCGGTCAGCACCCCATGCTGCCGCCACCTCCAGGGAGCAAGGTCATGGGGTGGGTGGGGGGGGCGAGGCCAGGAGCACTGGCCTTGCCCCCGGATCTATCTGCTCTGTTGCTGCCATAATGGTGGTGCTGTGCCGCACTGTCACCACTGCCTCCTGTCTGGAATGCTCTTGGAGCACACTGGTTGGTTGTTTCAGACAGCCAATCAGAGTGCAAATAAAGTGCTATGGACAGACAGATAGACAGACTGAGGCTTTTATAATATTAGAATTTGAGGTTTGGGATCTTAAAATGTGTTAAGATATATATCGTACTGTTAAATCAGAATTTGGAATTTTATTTTTCAGCAAGTTTACTTAGATATATTGTTTCCCTCATTCATCACTATTTGTTGGAAAGATGATGCGCTATTTTATTGGATATTTCCACTAGTTCCAGGCGCAGCAGGATTGCTGGGCAATGGAAGCAGTGGGTGTTTTCTAGAAGACGCATGTTCTATTTAAAAAAACAAACAAACAAATTTATTTTCTCTTTACAAATAGGTCCATTATTTAATTCCTGCTTTAAAAAACTTTTTGTAAACATTACAGACAGTTAGAACAGCATTAAAGATCTATTTTTACCCTTTCAGTTAGGGTACAAAATATAGGTCTAAGATTTTCTCCGTTTGTTTTATGGCTGCTCTGTTCCTGGCATTTTGATATGCATCTATATCCAAGAGTTTTAACATCTAATACATAGAATGCTAAATATATCTATAGTTCTGCTTGGCACACTGGGCTAGCTATGATGGCATAGGCTGCGTAGGACACTGGGTGAATGGAGAAAGGGTAAGGAGATGGCTGAGAAGAGTGATTGTTTATATACAGCATCTAGAACTACTAGGCCTAAATTCTTGAACTACTGTGTCTAAAGTCTTATTGACACTTTTGTGGGCTACTGAAACAGAGCTAACAGATAAAACAGAAAATAATGTTTGTGTTGATTCTACTGACATCTTGTTTTTATTCTATTGACCTAGTCAAAGATTGTCCATGAGAAAATGCCAGTTTGACAGAAATGAAACATTTTGTGGGAATGTTCCCATTCTCTCAAAATTTTAGAGAGGAACCAGGCAGGTGGCCAGTCAGTCTACCCTCCTAGTTCCTTGCCAGGTATCTGGCAGATAAATGGCCTAGATCCCTGTGATTTCCACCATCTCACCTGGCAGACTCATAGGATTGCCATTCTCTCACCAGACCACCTGGCAGCCCTCCCAGACTTCAAATATTCTAAACAATTAGTTTTTTTTAAACAAAAATTTTGGAAAACTTCTATTTGATAAAAAAATCACGTTTGCAACCATCTAAATATGTATCATTATAATATAGTGCACAATCAAATATAAGCTGTGCTATAAGCAAACTCACTATCTAAGAAATTGACCTAGCATTTTAATTTTATGTTAAATATAACATGATCTTGGGTATTTGAATAAGATGGCTTGAATGGAGAACTAATCTGAATAAGACTGACAAAGACTGACCAAGTAAGACTGCATTTCTGGCTTGTTAAACAAGGCTGTAGCTGCCATTAACACTTTTGCCTGTAGTTTTCCATTGCATTTGCTTGTTGCTGTCACTTATTAACATTCCTTTCCCTGGTTATCGCTGAAGGTTACACCTAGAACAGTCTGATGGTGTTTGTGGATATCCTTAGGATAGCAGTTAATGTCTGTCAAAAATGTGCATATAGGGCCTGATCTACAGTCTACTGAAGTCAATGAAAGGCTCCAGTTGACTTCAGTGCATCTTAGATCAGGCCTATAGCTCTGAAATTTCACCCTGAAAACTATGTGCTATAAATCTCATTATCTATGAGCATCACATTTTAAGTAGGTTAAGGAATTTAAAAAATAGGCTATGGTGTTACAATATATGATGAAATGTTTTAAGTCTAATTTTTTATAGTTGTTTGCTATTATATGAATGTAATTTATTGAGCCTGCAGCAACCCGAGGACATGCAAGAAAATGAGATGATTAATTTCAAGTGTTTTATCCTAGTGAGCAAAATTTTAATCAGTCAGTTTTCTAATCCAGGCTCTGTTATTGGCACACTCCATAAACTTGGCAAGGTCATAGAAGGACTCTGTAGTAGATGTGATGTTGAATCTTAGCTAAGTAATGACTGCATATGTTTTAATTTATATGCATTATGGAAGGCTTTTTAAGAAGTAAAATCTAAATGAGTGACAACAAATCTTTCCCT
>NW_005841924.1:3141945-3148981 GCF_000455745.1 Alligator sinensis
CGTCGTGTATCAGAGTCCCTGCACTAAAAAATGGTGGGGCACTTTAAAGCATTTTAACGCACCCTGCCACCATTTTTCACATGAGGACATATATGTGATGTTGGAGTCTGCTGGAGCATGGTAATTACTCAATTAAATTGGCTCCTACATGCTGTAATTTCAGTGCATCGGAGCAGCCTCCCTGCACATGTATAGGAAATCTATGTGATCAGAAAACAGTCTATATGTACAACAGAACAAAAGTTTGGCGCACAAAATAGGTCTATACCTGTAACAGAACAGAAGCTTGGCACACACAGACTGGTTTAAAAATGGTGGAACCTGGTCTAAAATTTGCCCTCCCCACCAAGGGCAAATGTGTGTTCTGTTCACTACCAATCTAAACTGTGCTGCTTACAGAAAAATGCATAACTTAGGTTGAGTCCACCTTAGGTTTTCTGAATGTCAGTACCTAGTCCTAATAAAAATGAACCCAAGATAACAGTTTTTATCTTGGACTACAGCCTGAATGCTTCACAGCTCCTTTGTCAAGCACCTATTAAAAATGGAAATAGCCTTGCAAAATTCTGATAACCATACTTTGGTTATATTTTGCAGCTTGTACTGTACTGTTCTGTTGGGCTGTAAGACCCAATGGACAAGAACAGTCTTTGTGGAACATTTCTGAGCATGATATTCATTCTTAAAATATATGTATGTTACTTTTACAGTAGGGTGCTCCTTTAGAAAAATAAAAATAAGAACTGGGCATACAATAAATACTTTGATGGTAAGACAGAAAATATTCTCTGTCACAATACAGTAAGAATCTTCAAAAATACCAAGTGGCTAGGGAATCAAAATCCTTTTTCAATAGTGATTTGGATTTCCTAGCATCATGTAAAGTCAATGAGGTTTAGGTTTTAGAGTTCTGAAATACTTTTCAAAAATAGGTCTCAGCCCCTAAGGTACTTCTGCAAATTTTACCCATGATACACACATGAAGATGATTTTCAGATTATTTAAAGAAAATTTAGGATGAAATCAACTAAAACAGTGAAAACTTCTTGGCTTAATACATTGATTATAATATTACACATTACCCCCATCATATATTTTATCCCCCTGGAGTCTTCCTTCAACATTAAACTGAGGAGATTTCAGTTTTTTGTTATTTACCACCGATTCTGCCTTTTTGGGGGGTTCAACTTCTGCACAAGCTATCTATTAACAAGTTCTCCCCAACTAACAGTGTTCATAATGAATTTCAAGCCATCTTAAATAAAAACAGATGATATTGGCAAATTATAGAAGACAGATGAAATCACAAAACAAAGAAACACATAATATTATTGCCTTAGGCCTTCACTCTGCAAAGTCTTAAGTGCTTAGTAAGGCATAAAATTGAGCATGTGTGTGTGCCTTTGCAAGATTTGAATTGTGATTCCTTAGGTTTATTTTCTACATCATTCTTTTTAGACACCAGAGGTATCTTTGGTTTGACTGTATAGCAACAGTCTCTCTAGCTATGCCACACTGGGAATATGTTTTATAACATTCCCCGTGGTTAAGCACAAATCCAAATAGTATAATTGCTGTTATTGTAACTACTAACTTCATACCAGAGTTCATAAAATCTGTTTGAATCCATTTTACACGACTCTTACTTCCTGCTACTCCCTCAAAATTTCAGTTCCCATCATGGAAATTCAGTTTATTGATCAATATGTTGAAATACCTTCAGATATGGGTGTTATCTTAGGCAAAAAGTACTTTTCATTCCCAAAGTTTTAAGACTTTAAAATTCTTTTCTAGTAGCTACATTTACGACTGCATCCTGTTTGTGGTTATATTTTTTGTGCAGCTTAACAACATAACTTTAAAGACAAACTTGGACAGTTGCCTGCTAAATACCTTCTGAGAATTTTAAAATAACAAGAATGCAGATCCAGATTAAGATGTCATAATCAGCAATATTGCTTCCCAAACTATTATTTTGTTTTTATTTATTCAAATAGGTATTTGTTTGGAAGTGCATTGATTCTGTACTCATAACAAGCAATGGGGTTAAGTGTTGCCATTCTCATCTCCCATTAGTGTAATATATATCCATTTGGAGATGATGTGATGGGAGAAGCACAAAGTGAAGAGAAAGTCCTGGGAATCACAATCACCATGTACTTACCACAGGTGAGAGAAGGAACCCAGATGGAGCCAGAAGCGCCCCACCACATTTTCATAGCATGTGCTGCTTCCAGATTGGCAGTGAGGGAACCACAAACAATACTTCTGGCCCTAGAGAGGAGGAGCCAGGGAGAAACTGTAGTGTCCAGGGAGAGAGGATACTGGAGGACTCTGAAGGCTGTGCTAGTCTACAGCAATCTGTGGTAGAAGGGTGCAAGGCAGCAGATACAAGTGGTTGGAGGGCCACCAAAGAACAAAGGGACCCTCAGACACAGAATGCCAGTTCACACTGCCTGCACAAGGACTGAAGCCCTGAGCTGAAGCAGGTACCACATGAGATGGGTTTTGTGAGGTGGTGGAGCTCGAGCTCACTGTGAGCTGGGGCAGCAGAGCCAGCTGGGCGAGGGTTGATTTAAGTTTATATACCCCTGAGACAGACTGTTAATAAACTGATAGCAGGGGGTGAACCCTGAATGGACGTATTGATTTAAGTGGATTTATCTCTGAGACCATTAATGAATTAATGGAAGGGGATGCACCCTGAATGAATGAATTGATTTAAATTGATTTACCTCTGACACCTTTAATGAGTTGATAGAAGGGGATGAACCCCGAATTAATGGATTGATGTAAGAATATGGACTGTCAACAAAGTGATTTGAGTGCATAGGTCCAGCGGATCTCAAAGGATGAATCTGAGAGACCCTCTATGGAAATGAATTAAGTTGAGCAATTGATGGACTCCAAATAAATTAATTAGAAGTCCCTGACCAAGATTGCAGTTGTGTATGAAGGATTGTCTTACTTGTTACAAGGTAGGCAACAGATTGGTTGTGAGCCGCCATTGAGAGTCCCTACAGTGTCTCATAGGACCACACTGCATCATCTATTTGGGTAGGTAGTGCAAAATCCAACATGAAAAAAGGGAATTTAAATTGATATCTCATCCCGGAGTTATGACTCAACGAGAAAGATGGGTAACATTCAGGGTGTGGTAATCATGGGGTGTAAGGAGAGGTGGAGCCCCAGGTATAAAGTCCTCCAGACCTATCAGTCAACATAACCAGCTCCCAACCTTAAAAGATGACCTATCATGTGACAGGAGAGAAAAACCAGAGAGTGGCTGTGGTAGTTCTGATCTTCACCCTGACAACGCACTCCTGTAAGATGTCAGATAGGAGAGAGCCAAGGCCATATAACACTGACCCTTGACAGATGACAATTTTATAATTATGTTTTTCAGTAGTTGTCACATGGCACATAGGTGCCTACTCCTAGAAGAGCAGAAACTGCCTGGGGAGAGCCTAAAGAGCCAGACAGGAGCCCAGGTGCAGGTTGCCATGGCAGCTAGCTAATGAGGAAATTAGCCTGCACCTGCACCTGGTCAGCTGGCCAGAAGGGGCAGGGCCCTGAGCCTATATAAACCCCAGGACAGGGACTAGGAGGCAGTTCTCTGCTGGCAGCCAAGGGGGAAGGAGCCCTCCTAGAGTGAATGAAGGGAAGAGGCTTGACTAAGTGCTGTTCCTAGTACTGTAAAGGGGCAGAGGACACCTTTTGCAGTTTGTGTTATGTTATAGCCCAGGGGCTTATGTTTGGTTGTTGTTTTATAACACCGGTGGTTTGGGTGAGACTATTTGGGGAAGGAGGAGGCCTCATTGGGGGCCCACAGCAGTGTGGGGACCCTGGCACCAGTGAGGGTGTGGCATTTGGGGTGCACAGACCCCAGCACCCAGGGGTGCAGAGACAAGGGCTGTGGAGAGCCCAGTGCAGAGACAAAGGCTGCAGAGAGCCCAGCACTGAGGGGCATAGAGACAAGGGGCCGAATTATAACAAGGCCTAGGCGAGACAACGCCCGTACCATCTGTGAGGCTTGGGGCATGGTAAAGGGGCGGTTTGGAGCCACACATATAGCACATAAGGCTGGGGTGTCCTTGGGACATCTAGTTTGAAATGGGACCCACCGGGGTCCAGAACCCAGGGAGTCCAAGGAAATCCATCAGGACCATGGTCAACAGGATATGAAGGCATCCTCCCTATATTACAAAATAAATCAAGACATGGCGGGCAAGAATAGAGGGTGCCTATCGGGCTGAATTGGCATGGTTGAGGGGCCTTAGGAAATTATGGCCATCCTTAGGGACCCCATCCCGTCACAGTAGTTTAAACAATAGATTTGCAGGAAAAGCTATTGACTACAGTGAACATCATTTCTGTATAACTGCTTTATACAGCTAACCATTACTTCTTAAATACTGGACTTCAAGACTTGTCAAAAGAAAACATATCTTGTCATCTCAGAGTAGTGACTAAAAATACTCTGAGATGTGAACTGCTAATGAGATTTCAACAGTATGAAAACAAATGTCTTTTCTGCTAGCAGAAGCTGCTTCCAAGAGATAACAAAAATCACAAATGAAGAAGATAAATTCAAGCACATGTAGGAGCCATAACTTCATGCAGCATGGTGGTCATGGAAGAATAACTATGGCTTTATTGTGTACCTTTCAGAATGTTTTCATTTTATGCATGATACCACAGTTTTGAGAAAGTTAAATGTCAGGTTATGGAAACACTTACAACCCTTGAGATCATTTGACAAAGTAGGCTGTGACCTACAAAAGCTCATGCATTTCTTGATGAATTAGACTTAAAGGGCATCTATACACATGCTCCAGGGTTGGAGTTGGGGGTGTTTTAATTAAAGTGGTTCTGAGACCTTCTTTAATTAAAGTGCCTGCAGCATCACATTTATTCAGTGTCCCACACTTCAAAATGGCATTGGGGGCGCTTGAACTAAAGCTTGTTCGATGATGTTTAGTTCAAGTGCCTCCACTGCCATTTTGAAGTGTGGGGACACTGAATACAGAGGCTGCTGATACAGAGGCTGTTGGAGCATGTTAATTAACATGCTCCAGCAGACTCAATTAATGCTAAATAGCATGCATCAGAGCAGATGTCTGGCATGTGTATAGGTGCCCAGAGGCGCCATCCCGCCCTACCTTCTGCCCAACTTCAAACTGATGTGGTTAACTATGCTTCTCAGCTTCTGAGAGTATTAGTGTATTTCTTGATCACCTATTTATTTCAACATAAGCTCTGGCATGGTGTGCTTGAAAAGTTCACTAACAAAAGTCTTTGTAAAATCATCCATGAGCTTACACAGGGAAAAATGAATATGCAACCAAGCGGTGGAAGTCTTGATTACTTGATCTCAGCAACATGACAATAATACTTTGCACTTTTATAATGCTTATAATGCAGAACAGTTGTAAGATTTATTAATCTTCAACTCCCCTCTGAGATATCACTTGCATTCTCACAGGAGGAAAAGGGCTATGGTGACATTTAATTAGCTTATTTATATATTTACACTATTTTGAACAAACAAGGTAATTACTTTAAAATTGTTCTCAAGTCTCATTCATTCAATTTTTCTCCTCTCTAGGCTCTTACTGTTAGTGTACATAGAGACACAGGACAGGAAGGAATCTCATGTTATCAAGTTCAGTTTCCTGATATAGGCACCATGTCATATAATACCTTTCAAAAACTTACTGAGCTCCATCTCAAAAGCAATTAGGTTTCTAGCTCTACTAATCCAACTGAAAGGCTGTTTTAGAACCTGATTATGTTGATGTTTATAAACCTTCACTAATTTCCAGCCCAAATTCATTCATAGCTAGTTTATAGCCATGTTTTCTCAAGCCAAGATTCTCCATTAGCTTAAATATTTCTTTACCTTCCCTAATATTTATCTCCTTGATGTATTTATAGATAGCACTCATAGCACATCTGAGCCTTCATTTTGCTAGGTTAAGCAGCAAAGCTCTTCTAGTCTCCTTTCCTAAGGCAGGTATCTTCCTGGCAGACTTTCTATCTACCTATTCCAATTTGAATTTATCCTGATTATGGGTGACCAAAGTGTGCAGAATATTCCAAATAAGGAATTTTTGGGAAACATTAAAAAAAAAAGGAATTCAAAACAAGGTCTTACCAGCACCTTGTTCAATGATATTAATACTTCCCTAGCTTTTCTGGAAATACTTTGCCCAAAGCATCTTAGAATTGTATTGCTGTTTCATGGCTTTATCATTTTTGCAGCCCATAATCATGTTGAGATCAACAACTGTATGTCTCAAAATGCAATTGAACTGTATTCCTTATTGCAGATACAAGCAAACTGGTTATAAGAAACAGCCCTAAAGATGGGGAGTTGTGACCCAAATGCCAGAGCCTACTCCTCTAACTTATACTGGTTATTTACCAAATGTAACATATTCCTTTGTAACACATTTTTTCTGTGCTATTTGCAAATAATGAAGGGCTTTGAAATAAATAAGGCACTCTGCCTTTCTGCCTCTCAACAAAGGCAACATTTTGATCAGACAAGTAGTAATTGATCCCAACCTCCAGTACAGGATGGGGAGAAAGAGAGGGCAGGTATGGAGTTCCTGTCTTGATATCTCTGGACAGGTATAGAATGTCCTTGAAGGGAGATGAAGGTAGCTTTTCTCCTTCCATTGGTCAGGGATAGGAAGAGCTGAGCCAACTAGAATTCTTGATGATTATATAAAGGGATATCTCTTACAATGGGTAGCAGTATCTTATAGGTAGGGATTTACTTAATTCTTGCTAAGGCAAGGGAAAAATCACGGAGTCATTTTTTTAGGTCTTTTTGCAGTGGCTCTTCCTGCCGCTGATTGCGCCCAGTGGTCCCACCCATCACTGCTGATTGACCAAGAGGGCTTCCCATTGTGCAGCCCGGCCCCTTGCTACTGATTGGAGGAGAGGGGCAGGGCTACTTGACAGGCACCCCCCTCAGCCAATCAGCAGCAAGCGGCAGGGTTACCAGCATCTTATCTTTAGTAAGTCC
>NW_005841924.1:3149018-3178351 GCF_000455745.1 Alligator sinensis
TTTCTTTTGAGTAAGCCCCCCCCCCCCCCCCCCCCCACCTGGTGATTCCGCACCAAAATAGTGGGGATTGGCATTTTCACAGGGTTTGCAGAAACTGCTTTTTTCATGGTTTCCACAAAAATGCAAAATTGTGAATAGTCTAGTGAATACCTACTTATGGGTGGTGGAGTGTACTTGGTCACAAAGGCTAAAATTTGGTTACAAGATCTGAAGGATTAGATTAGTCAGGAAACAGCTACTAGATATTGTGGGTGGAAACCTGCAATCAGGCTAGCTGCTGTTGCCCCTAGTGGTGTATATCTGCTGCACAAAAATGCTAAAAAGTTGACCTCTCAGAGGTAGGTAAGACCTAGGTTTCATTGGTGAACCTTGTTCCTGAAAGAAGTGAAGTGGTCAGACCATTTGGATTGTGAGAAATGTGGAAAATAATGTGCTATAACTAAAAAATAATCATATTTATTTAGGGATCAAAGCTGAAATACTTAAATACTCTAACTTTGCTTTGGTGTAACACAGCACTCAAGCTAATGCTTAAGCATAAGCATATGAATAGCTCCATTGACTTTGAATATAATAAAGATGAGACAATATATTGCAACTCATATAGCAGCAAGGGAAGTTTAGATATTAGGAAAAGCTTACTCACTAGGAGGGTAGCAAAATGCTGGAACAAGTTACTCAGGCTGTGGAACCTCCATCCTTGGAGGTTTTTAAGACTGAGCTAGACAAAGCCTTGGCTGGGATGACCTAGTTGGGAATGGTCCTACTTGGAGCAGGGGGTTGGACTAGATGACTACCTAAGGTCCCTTCCAACCCTAATTTCTCTGATTCTATAAACTAGAGTAAGAGCACTAGCCACATTTTTCAAGATTTGGGGGCTAAAGTTGACATATTCTAGCACATAAATTAAATGCCTAGATTTTGATAGCTGTTACTTCCTATCACAGGTTATATTATAATTAAAGTGTTTATCATATTACAATCAGAAATATTTTGTGCATTAGACTGCTTTCCAACTTATATACATGCTTAGTGGATCTGTACATGAGGGGGAAGCTATCAGTATATAAGCTGTGATATGCTATTCTGGTACTTTGTTTATGATATGTTTGTTCTGCAGAAAATTATGCATTCTCTGTGTGATGTTTCCATTTTTTAAATATATCTATTATACTGGGTTCTAAAAAGTGTAAACATATGTAATGTAAATTACTTTTATTACTAATTATTTACATAAGGCTGCAGATGTAGGCGGCTACAGCATAAAAGAAAAGAGAAACTGTTTCCCTAAAGAAAGAGACAATGTGACAATAGGACAATGCGCTATTCTATGTAAATGAAGATGGTGACAGAGTAATGGTAAAGCCGAAAAAAACAAAACAAAACAAAACAAAACACCCCCCCCCCACCTGTTTGAGAAGAGATGGGTGTCAGGAATAGAACAGAGTGAAAAAACAGGGGCCTTCAATCTGAAGGAACAGATTTTTGGCTATGCTCCATCCACTCAGTGGGATGACTACTTTGAGCTAGTGCTTACCAGGGTGAACAAGGGCTCCATCTGACCCTTTGTTTTTATTTTTCCTTCTTTAAGCAATATATATTAATACTGGACATCAAGGTTATTGCTGCCTAACTTCAATAAGTCTCACTTGTTTAACAGCCCCTCCTCTCCGGATATATGCCTCTGTAAACAAGTATGTAGGTTAGATGCACAGTCTTCTTTTTGTTCCCTCTGTTTCCTATATCAAGTACCTGGCCTGACTAATTCTGTAATAGCTTTTCATTTCAATGCAAACAGGTAGTAGGGCATAAACTATTGCTGAGGCTTGGTGGCATATTGGGCTGCTCTGAGGATGATAGAGTGCAGTTTATGTACCATGTCAACTTCAGGGCTGTACCTGAAGGCACCATATTGCTCTAAAATGGGGGGAAATTCTGTGGATGATACTCTCAGTGGATGATAACTCCTTCATTTCCTTCTTTTTATAGTCAGAATAATCTCTAAGGAATATGGAATCTAGCAGAGATTTTTCAGAGATTTCAGAGAATTTTTTAATATTTATATTTTCTGTTTTCCTGAGGGGTTCTCAGCATAGTACATACTGGGGCAGGCTGATTATTTAGTCTCTTGCCTTTGGCTGAAGCCTCCATTCTTGGGTAGGAATGAGGCAATTAGAAGCTATAAATTTGTGTTAGATTTAATGAAAGATCATTGATTTAATCAATTGATTCTTTTTGTTATTTTATAGCATAATCACTTTGATTTTAATTCAGTTTGAGCTGTTTCCTGGGAAGTTCTTGGTAGGCATAAAAATAATATTCAAGTGGGAAAACAATGAGATTCAAGAAATTTTTTCCATCTGTAAAGAATATCATGTGATTGAACCTAATGCTTCACTTCAGCAGTGGTGAATTCACAACCACTGCTAGTAATTTGTTTCATTTACTATTTTTACTTGTTCAGGTTTTCTTAATATTTATTTAACTTATACTTATTCTGTTGTATCTCAGCTTCATTTACCTTGTCTGTATTGGCTATTGAAAATATTTGATCCATATACTATGTACAATCTTTTTTTCAGAGCTCAGAAATCTGCTTTTCCCTCTGATCTGGAGGAGTCTGGGTCCATTAGGCTTCAGTGTATATCTTCAAGCATATCTCATGTGAAGGCTTTCTTGGAGTGGAATTTTGGGTAGATTAATGGTAGAGTGGGGAGAGACAGGGTTAACTAAGAACTGGATTTGAATGAGAGTTTGTACATCTCCTGGAAATGTAAAGGTGTTCTCAACCATTAAGAATCTACCAAATATAAATACTTAAGTAATTTTTTTCTATTCTGTGTCCTTACTTAAGCATATTTTCTTCTATGGTTATACCCAATTTGCTTAGTCTTTCATTAGTGGCTTTATTTTCTAAACTTTTAATCACTTTTTTCTTCCAAATATTTTTAGTTTGCCAGATTTTTTTAAATGAAATATCCTAAAGTGAATATATAACTTCAGTTATCACTATAATATGTAACTTCAGCTATCGCTTCAGTTTTTCACATCCTAAAAATAGATTAAGGTAATGTATTATTTCCTTTCATGATGAAAACATTTGTTGTAGGCAAGTGTTTCCCTTTTCAGGTCTTCATTACCTGTCTTTCTCAGTTTGCTCCAAAATCCCTTCTAGCTCCAGAGAGTTCTTCAAAAGTAGATGTACCAAGTTATAGAAATTTAGCTTAAATAAATCCCTGACCTATTTTAATAAATACTGTATTATCATTATATATTCACTGTCTAATTTATCTACCGATTCATCAGTTCAGCATGCAATATACATAATGCTGATGTGATTTAGTAGGTGATAGATTTGATTCAAAAGTTATATTAGGTTTGGTAGGTGCTGACTTTGATTCAGCATAAGATGACTTTGTCTTACAATGATACATGCTGTTTCCATTTTGATCAATGCTCTATTAGAAAGAGGAAAACATACTGCAAAAGTTGAACCACTCATTTCAACAGTGGGATTATGAAAGTTTCCTAGTATATGTATATTATGATTTGATAGTTTAGCCATATACAGTGCATTTCTTAACATTTCATAGATTAAAAGTAATCCACTGAGCAGGATATCTGTACTACATGTATTTCTGAGATTTGACTGAATAACCACACGGTAGAACAGAAAACAAAAAAAAATGTAATGTATGGTGATCGTATTCAGTTCTATTTACCCAAGATTACAATTTAGAAGGCTGATAGTGAACTTAATTGTTCTTTTATTAATTTGAGTAGCTTGTTAACAAAAATCAAACTACTGATTAAGAAGCAACAATTATTCTGCTTCCCCCAAGTCAAAACTTGTAGCTGTACTTCACTGGGGTTCTGATTTCATTGATGAGTTCTGATGACATCATAAAGCTGAAAAACAATAGTTAACTGAAGTCATGACACCAGGATGAACTGACAGATTAACAGTAAGTATATTTCAATATCTTTTATTATAATGAATGTTAATATTTTAAAAGGTTTATCTGCTCTTTGAATAGCATTCATGTACTTCTGTGTCTCTGATGCTGGTTTAAACTTGAAACTGTCCTTGTATTTTAAAAGGAGAAACTTTTGGTTTACAGCTAGTTATGTCAGTACAGTACTTTAAAGATCTAGGGCTTGATCCATCACAAAATTAGAAAAGTCATCCTGAATGCCAGGTTTTTCTTACTTTTTTAGATTGTATGGTCTGATTGCTGCTATATCTCTCCCATTGTCCACACCCATTATTCTCCTAGACATAAGCATATGCACACTTACTGTCAGAAACAGAGAAAGAAAGTACAAGTTTCCACCCTTTTAAAACAAGAAGTATGTTACTGCAGAAACCAGTCCTTAACCTAAGTTTACCTCTTATCTCCCTAAAAACAAATAGTATGCCAGATTTGGATTTGAATTAAAATTTCTCTTAAATTTTGAGGACCTCAGATCCATCTTTAGTATGTATATTAGTCAGAATAACAGATTGGAAGCTACTGCTGATTTTATGCCACATTTAAAATATAAAAAAATGTTTATAGATTGTGTGTAAGTGATGATAGAGGGCCTTGCTACACATTAATTTTAGGTAGCTCCTGGAGCTCTTAACTCCTAGATTGTCCACATGTTAACATTTGAAACTAGTTTTAAGCATACTTTATGCAGCTTAAAGTTGCATCACTCCAGGTGCGGCTGGTAAACTCAGACTGGTGGAGCAGTGATTGGGTCCCACCACATTTGGAAAGAAAGACCTTTTGTTAAGGGTAAGATTGGCCTTGAGAATGTAATTACTGATGCAGTTGCCTTTGGGGATACTGTTTTGGACACACAGACCAAAAGATCTGGGCAGAATTAGTTCCCCTCTTATGTGAGGCTTTCATGACAAATCAGAAGGAGGATGGTCTGATAGATGGTGTCTGGGCAAAGTAACCAGTTTTTAAGAAGCAAATTCAGGACACAATGCCATGCACAACTGTACATGGAATAATTAGTTCTGCTGCAAGGCCAGTTTAAAATGAAGTTTTTAAATTTGGAGTAAAATTCCTCTTTTAATGTACTCTGTGGGAACATCAGAATATAGCTCAGTAATTCAGGACAGTCCTAGAAAACTTGGGATCATTATGACACTTTTCCAAGGCCCCTGGCATACATTGCATTTCTGGCATGATTAACACGTTATTTATGCTGTAAATAGCAACATTTCATATGTTTACCAAATTTATGGTGTAACATCTTTTTGATTGGCTTAAATGCTGCCATAAATTGAACTGTGGCATACCCTATCATCCCAATGACAACAATTTAGCTGATTGTCAGCACTGGGGTCTGGGCAGCCCAGGGTCTGGACTCTGTCTGGGGACTGCCCTGCTCCCAATGCTGACAATCTCTGACTGCTTACATTGGGATGTGGGCTTGTTGGGACCTGATACTTTAAAGACCCTTGCCTTGCAGCCCCTGCTTTTTAACATGCCAGGTCCTAGCAAGCTTCTGGCTGTGGGGCACCTCTGCGGATCAGACAGACATCCCTGGGTCCAAACTGGGACTCAGGCTACCTGATGCCAAATCCTGACACTCAGCTGAGCATCAAGATTCAGCACTAGGCAGCCCTGTGATCTGAAACAAAGCAGCCCCCCTACCCAACTGGTGGGATCAGACTGGGAGCAGCTCAGATCCCAAATGTGGCTTTCTACTGCTGTAGCCCTGGAAGCTGCTAAGCATCTTTTAAAAAATGGGTGCACAGCTGGGAATGGGGGAGCTTCCTCCATCCCTAGGTGCATGCGCTGGATTAAAGAGGCAGCCAATATAAACAGAGGGACCTGGGGAAGCTTCACCATCTTCATCTGTATGTGCTGGGAGAGCATGTGATGAGAGAGCTTTCCTCCACCCCAGCTACTCATGCACCCTTAAAAAGGCATCTAGCATGAGCAGCTAGGGATAAGGGAACTCCCTCTTATCCCATGCTGCTTATGCCAGGCACCTCTTTAAAACAGTACATGCAGCAGAGGATCCGGGGAGCTCCCCCATCCTCAGCATCTCCCCTACTTTAGGCTTACAGCACCCAGAGAACTCAAAAAAGTGCATAGAAATTCAGCCAGAGTTTCCAGCTGCATGCCCACTTTTTAAAGGTCCAAGGCACCATGAGCCTGATACCAAGGAAAGGCTCCCTGATGTTGGGCTTACTGTACCCCAGATTATTAAAAGTGGGCATGCAATCAAGGCCTGCCTGATTTTTTTTTTTTTAATGTTCGTGGGTATCCACAGAAGCAGGAGCTGAGGAATTTGGAGCAATCCATGTGCGTAGAGGATGCAACTGGGGAGGATGGAGAAGAGACACTGGTTTGTCTGGCATATGGCAGGTCACATAATTTGGGGAATGGGGCATAAAATTCCTCTGACCCCAATCATGCAACTGTCTTAATATCCGCCAGTATCTTAAGATATTTGAGGTAAAGTTGCATTCTGGCTAGTAAGGCTTGATATCTGGAATGTTCTTCCCATAAAAGGAGACATACTTGAAGGAGCTATTCAGATAGTAGCTGTAGAAGAGAGGTATGATTATATTTGCACTTGAAAATCCTGCCATTTAGAGATTAAAAATGTGCACCGGTGCTTTGTAAACCAGCTATAAAATTCTTGCAAGTAAATGCTTTGTCAGTTTTATTAAATATCCCCTTTTCCTTAGCTATGTATGTGATTTTGTGTTGCAAACCCATACACTCCTGCTGGCTAGTGCTTGGGGTTGAAACAGCTATAGAATTTGTTTAAAACTTGTATTCAAAACAGCATCCCAGCCGAGGCAGTCGATTATAGTGGGCAAGATTCTCATCTGGTGTAAATTGGCTTGGCTTCTGGCCCAGTGGTACCAGAAAGGAAATCCAATTACACTAGAGCTGATTTCCAATTTTGCAAACTTTTAACAGCCCTTGATATTTTAATTGGAGAGAAAACAGCAATTAAAATGGGAAAAGATGACTTCTACCAGTTGGGAATGGACATACACTAATCTGTAATCTCTCCTGCAGGTATGTGTACTGCTGCAGTACTCCATCTTCATAATACTGTGCTCTGAAGAGGTAATTATTTTGATACTGTAAAGAGGGTTTGTCTTTAAGGTTTTGTGCTGCATCTTGCTTCATGATGGGGTGAGCAGAAAATTGTGGTGCTAAATCTTTTCTCTAACTTGATATACAGGCCCAGTGCACTTAGCTCTTTCTTTCAGATGTAAGGCAAATAGGACTCAGGGCCTTGGAGTGGTGCAGGTCTTTGGAAGTACCTGCAGTCTTCTTTGAAGATACTTTAGATTGAATGACTGGTTTGCCATAGAGAGGTTTTAATTCTCTTCAGAGTTACTTCTGCAGGGCAGTACAGTAACTAATGGAGTCATGCTGGCAAGAAGGGGTTATGGCAGGGGTGAGCAATTAGTTTGGGCGGAGGGCCACTTACTGAGTTTTGGCAAGCCATTGAGGGCCGCATGACGGGCAGCCAGGGGAAGATAAATATTAATTTTCTAAATTTTTTAGGGGCCCCACGGGCCAGATAGAATGGCTGGTGGGCTGCATTTTGCCCACCCCTGGGTTATGGTATCCTTGGGGGTCTCTTTTGCAGGTGACCTGCAGGTTTATGCTTACTCTGGAACATCTTTAGGGCTCTGGCACTCGCTGAAGCAAGCAGTTAAGGATATGGACTCTATCCTCTTACCAAAAAAATTATTAGGAAATGTCCTGAATGGAAATTCAGATTTTTGTGAGTGTGTTGTCTGCTGCCTGGTAATCTAACGAGGATTCCTGGAATTAGAAATCAAATAATAAAATAGTAACAATAACATCTGAAAGCATGTTAGTGATCAGTTCTCACTACAATGAGAGCTGTTTGTATGTAAGGAATTGTTGGAATGATCTCCAAATCATAATTTCACAGGTCTCAAACAGCTTGGTTTGGTAGTCACACTAGTTAGATAAACAACTTGTTATGTAGGCTTAAAGTGAGACAAGCGTAATAGAACCAAGAATTTCACAAGTTATGACTTGGATGCTGCTAGCATATTTCTTTCCTTTATTCCACTTTTTCTTTGCTGTGTTTTCTGTAGTTTTTAAGCCTTTTTCAGATGTTCAACTTTCTCTTGTTGCTGATGTCTCTCAGGACATCATAGATATTTCAGAAAGGCCTAAAGTATTGAGCATAGGAGTTTTTTTTTTCTTTCAGAGAGTTTTGGCTCAGAACCTATCATCTGGATAGAATTTTTAAAAAGCTTCAGGCCATTACTAAAATAACAATAGGCAATCTTATGGGAATACCCTTTGATTAGGTATTATCCTATCCAAAACTACAAAAATCTCTACTTCCCCAGAAATATTCAAAGGAAGATAACACAGGATCCTACATCTAGTTTTAAAGTATATGGTCAAAGACGAGTAACAAGCTGACACACAATAACTTTTTTGAAACTATTTAGTTGGTCTAATAAAAGATATTGCCTCTACCCCAAGACTTTGCCTGCTCAAAGACAAGACACACACCAGGAATTGATAAGGACCTAGGGAAGGAACTGGATATGTGATGTCATGGTACAATGCATGACTTCTAATTGTCATGACCTACATGACCAATGCATGACCTACATTGTCAAATGCTGATGGAAGAGGTCAGGGGCATCAGTTTTTCTTCAGATGATACATCTCAGTGTGTCGTATCTTTTTGACTTTGCCTAGATGAAAATGCAGTTCTTCCTTGCTTATTGCTGGCCACATCCCGTAAATGAGGATAAGCAGACAGGTCTTTGGCAAAGACAGAGTAATTTCTCTTACCTGTTAATTTCTGTTCTTGGAAAGGAGCCATCTTACAGTCTGATCTGGATAATTTTTAACATTCACTGGCAATTATTTGTGCGACATGCAACACTTTCATGCACCTTGCTTCTTTCCAGCAGGTCCAAACATTCGCTGTTGACCCTGTACTTTCAAATATTATTTCTGAACTTTTAATATATGCAGTTATAAGCCAGTCTGGTACTTTTGAAGCTGCTGTAGTTAATACAGCTTCTGAGAGATTGTTCTGAAACTTTCCAGAGTTGTCCTGACATGATGTCATCCTCACTCTCTTTTGCAGCTGTCAATGAGAGTTGCCTTTAATAACAACTGAAAGTGGGTCTTTTCCAAGAATGGAAGTTAGTCATTAAGAGAAATTCATCTTTCCAGTACAAATTTTACCTTGGTGAAAAAAAAAATAGCACATGTAAATATACCAAAATAATGGCACATTTTATTATGTACACATAATTGACTGTGTGCTTATTAATGAAGGCAGGGACAAAATGACAGAACAGAGTCATTAAGGCTAAGTACAGACAGTCAAAAAGCCTGGGGCTGAATTGATTCAATCTTCACAGTTTAGTCTAAGCTGCATAGGTTGAACCGATAAATAAGTGAAGAGACACATTCACTTTTGGTTCCAGAAATGCAGTCCCATGCCTGCAGTGGCCCAGGCTAGGAGCTGGTGGGGAAGGAGGGGTGCTAGAGCACACCTCCCTGCTCTGCTGGAGCAGACAGCTTGGACCAAGGCTAGCCTGCCCACCCTGCGAGGAGGTTGGCAGGGGAGGTGCAAAGCATCCTGGGATCCTGGGGGACTGTGAGTTAACTTGAACCTGGAGGGGATATAGTACAGAAGTTCAATAAACTAATTGAATCTGAAACAGTTAAGTCTGATTACATCCATCCAGGTTTTGGCCATTTTGGAAGCAGTTTATATATACTGAACTTCTGCTGTGTTTATAGATTTTAACTGGTTTCTTATCACTTCTACCAATTTATGTTTAATTTCTGTCCTTAGCCCCATGGGAAAAAATGATTTGCGATACTCTTATTGCATTGTAGCCCCTGTTACACCATTACTTTTGACCACAGCTTTATGAGGTGGGTCATCATTTTTTCCTAATCTCACAGATGAGGAAGCCGATTCAGGGAAATTTTAGTGATTTGCAAAAGGGAGCAGTGTCCAAGCTGCGCTAAGAACTGTCAAGCTAAATGGTGACTGTCATGTGCCGAGATCACACTTCTGAGTACTATGCAATATTACATTCAAATGCTCACATATTTTCAGCTTAAAAGTAGGAAAGTATGCCACTTGCATTCCAGGAATCTCAGTTATATTCAAACCATTCATATGTTTTCTTTAAATTTTCAAGTGAGCTGATATGTTTCTTAGTGAAAGCTACTGTCTGTGAGCTGTGATTCAGGAAGAGGGATTATATAACATAGACCCGGCACTCCTTCCCAAAAATCTGCTTTTACTTACTACTTGGTGGAAATTTGTGCATCTCATCCTAGCTCACTTCTGAACATGCTATGGGAAATAATATCCTTAACATCAGTGCTACAAGGTTACTGGTTAGCATTTAATAAAAGGTAGTAGTACAGTAGGAACTATGGTTAGAAATAGGTCATTCTCACTAGAAACAAGAGAGATAAAAAAGACTGATGGATTTTTAAAGAATTGGAAAGATACCTTCCACTGACTGTTTGAAAAATGCATCTCTGCTTACCTAGTACGCTCACAAGATGAAGACAAAATTCTTCTCCTACTAAACATAGCTACTTCAAAATAGTCATTTTCAAGAATTGAATCAGGAGCTCCAGGGTCATTTTGATGAAGAAGAAATATTTTCAATGATTAGAATTAAGAGGTTTCTTACTGCGTGTCCTGCTGCTCCACTAGCCACTGTTTCAATAACAAGAAGTTACCCTGCAGTGATGGTATCAAACTTTTCTGCTTCCTATGGTGCATTCAGAGGTCAGCTGCAATGAGAATGCAGAAGCCTCTCTGACAGAATAAAAGGAAAACTGCAACCTTATAAATCATCATGAAAGAGGTAAAAAAATTGATGTCTTAAGAAAACGGGATTACTTTTTTTTGTTCAGATAGAAAGATAAGGGAATGCAATATATTTCTGGATACCCTTGAGAAAAGAAGTAAAGGCTCTGCAGAATTTACTGTCAGATAATGCAGCATTGGTTTTGTCTTGAGTTGCTATAGTGTTAACAGTTGAAAGTGAACTCTCTAACCCATTTTAAAACTTTGCATGGCCCTGTCACATCTGGAGAAATTATTTTCACTTGTGCTATAATTCTGAGATCATTTTAAAGAAAATATATTTATGTCTGAGAAGCTTACAATTCAGGGGAAAATTGCGACCAGTGCTTCATATTCAAATGCAGTAGCAATTTATATTCAGAAAGAAATGCTTATATAGTTCATCTGAATGCCCTTTTTCTCCTCTAGCTCCCTCTTGACTTCTCAAATCTGGCTCTCTCAGAACCATACATCACTGAACCTGCCCACAGGAAAAATATTAGAGCTCTTTATTTTACAAAATTAAGGGTCCCTTCTCCTTATGCAATGTAATTGTTATTTTTATCGTATAATTAATTAACATTAATTATTAATTAACATTAATAATTAATGTAATTGTTAATGTTTATCGTATAATTATATTTTAATATAACATTATGATACTTATGTATCATAAGTATCATGTAACATGATCATATAATGCTAAAAAATCTCCTACTATATTCAATGGAGCTAATGTTCTAACTTGTTATAAGATTTTATACATATAAGAGTAAGTTCCAGGAAAGTATTGTGACACACAACAAAAATTTGCAGAGAAAAAATAATTTGTCACAAAATTATGCATAGACTTTATATACATTATTACAACATAATGCTTCATATTGTGCTCTTAATTTCAAAGGACCTTTTTAACTGTAAAAATACCCTTTGTTATTGTTACACTGGTGAACAGTAGAATTTTTTAGTTTAAAAAAAAATCAGAATTGAATTCCTCAAAAATGGGGATGGTGTTGAGAATCCATGAGAAAAGATTATTTTTATATGGCTAGTTAATGTGTATGCATACCTCATCCTTGCTAAATTTTGATATACTTTCAACTCTTATGCTATATAAATGTAGTTTGGAGAAATATGCAAATACATGGATGCTTGTTTGATCAACCCTCTCATTTACTTCTCCCTTGAACCTTTCTCTCACTACATGTTTTTCTTTTTTCAGGAGTATCTGCTCACTTCTCTGTTAGAATACAGTTCATTTATTAGGGGTGTCTGCTTCCTTATGTTGGCTTTAAGTTTCACCATTTGGTTAATTTTATCTTTACATTGTTGCAATGGAACCCTGTAGTTCTGTGAAGCAATTTTCATTGCTTTGTAGAATTTAGGGTGAAAAGAGAGTATTATGATAGTCTAGGCTGACCTCCAATATCACACAGGCTGAGGAAGCTAACTAACGGGGTTCTTGCATCAAAACTATAACATTTGATCTAGTTCAATCACATCCTTTAGAAAGACATTTGATCTTGATTTATGGATGTTAAATGGTAGAAAATCCCCTAGATTGCTGAATGTGTTGTTTCAGCAGTAACAGATCTTGTTGTTAAAAGTGTATGCCTTACTTTTAGTCTGAATTTGTCTAGCTTCAGCTTTTAGTCATTAAATTTTGTTATACCTCTCAGTTTCAAACCAATAAAAAGCATTTTATTATTTGAAATGATCTTCACATCCAGGTACTTTGTCACCTTTTAATATTCTCTTGATTAAATGAAATAGATTGACCTACTTTGGTTTCTAGGCTGGCTTCTCAGACCCCACATAATTCTTGAAGTTTTTTTTTTAACCCTTTCCAATTTTTCAAGATTCTTTTAAGGTGGACAGATAACTGAACAATGTGTTCCGATAATGGGAACAATCATTTTTACATATGCAGGTTATACAGTCTACCTGCTTTTGTTCAGTATTTCCCTGTTTACACAAGGATTTTCTTAGTCCATTTAACTACAGTGTTTTGCTGGGTGTTCATGTATGATATGTTATCCATTATAGTGTTCAGAATCACTGTTTTCCAGAGCACAGTCCCCATTCTGTAAGTGTGATTTATTCCTAAATTAATGACTTTGTATTTGACCATCTTAAAATGTATGCTGTTCAAATGAAACACCTTACTGAACAAGGCAGTTCAATCTGTAGAACATTGTCCTTACCATTTGCCACTCCGCCGATTTTTGTACTGTCTGCAATCTTCACCAGCAATAATTTTATATATGTTTTTCAGCCTGTTGGAAAAAAATATTGGAGAAGTTAAATCAAGACCAAACCTTTCAAGATCACACTAGAAATACCCTCACTTATTGATGAATCCCCATTTATAACGGTCTTTGAATTAATTCACTTTTTAATATCTATATCTATATATTTTATATTTGTTATATTAGTTTTAAAGTGAGAATGTTTTATTTCAGTGTGGAAATAATTAAATGTCTTACTGAAGTGTAAGTGTGTATTACGTCAGTGTAGTTACCTAAATAGACTGTATTTGCATTCTCATAAAAAACTTTGACACTTGCAGCCAGAGTGCTCAGGTTCCAATCCTCTATTTCCATCAGTCTGTGCACCCTTATGAGGAAGGAAGGGAAGCTGCTTTTAGCAATTCTATTGTTCATGTTTGGATA
Organism: Alligator sinensis; assembly: GCF_000455745.1. NCBI lineage: Eukaryota > Metazoa > Chordata > Crocodylia > Alligatoridae > Alligator > Alligator sinensis. The sequence continues at coordinate 3,162,554 of NW_005841924.1, forward strand.
TAACCTCCCAAGTTCTATTTAAATTTAAATATATCTGATGAAGTTGAGCGGGTAGGGAAATGCTGAATCCTGCTGTCCACACCAAATCCTGAAAAATGAGACCTGATACCAAAAATGGTAACAGTCCAGCTGCATCTCAGTCCCATCTCTGGTTTTTCTGATTCAGGGGTCAGGTTTTGTGCCTTTTCCATACTGGGTTGGTATTAGGCTTTTCTTACAGTCTTAGATTGGGTCCTGGACTACTGTAAACTTGACTGTTCTTATAGAACAGATGAGACTGCAGTGGGTATCTGCACCTTTTCCTTTCAGGTATTTGTGGTCAGTGGTGAATGTAGTGAGAAGAAAGCCTGTGATGGTTGGCTAGGAAGGCCTAACTGCTTCTCCAAACAGTCCACTGGGTCTTGAGTGTGAGCTCGAAGAGTTGTCTAACTGTAACTATCTCACTACTGGACAGAAACGGGCTTCTGAATTTTTATAGTCCTTTTGATTTATTGGTTCCCACTTGGCTAAACAAATTATGTGAATTGGCTGGACCTAAAGATAGAAATTTACAATTAATAGCTTCAGCATTGTCTTAAAAACCCTGAAGTATTTATGGGGAGTCAGCTTATCTCAAGCCATTTTTGTTTTCCTTATAGCTTGTTATTAAATCAAATCAACCCTTATACAATTAACAACTTGATAACCAAAGTCACATCTCGTATTCATAAATTATGAAAAAGCAGCACCATATTTATTTGTTCCCTGTATCTTAATCGCTGAAAAAGGAGAGGACAGTGTCAGTACATAGGGTAACACTGAGTCTTTCCGGAAGTGGGATTAGTGTTGTGTTTCTTAAAAGGAAAAGTTTTCAAAAGTGCTCTTATAAATGGTCTAACTGTACTTCTGGTGAAGTCAGTGGGAATTGTAGTCAAACCTGCTGAGATTAGAGCTGGTGGAAAGAGCTGGCTTAATATGCCCCACTTCCACAAAAAGAGAAGCGTCAGTTCTACTGAATTATTCAGTCTTCTATGGAGGTAATACTTACAAAAATATTTCAAACTTTAATAAGTTGAAAGGATAAATGATAAATACCTCTGTTATAACTGTACATTCATTCTTACCTTGCAACAGCTGTCCCCATAATATTTTATTTTTTATTTATAATTAAAATAACTATGCATTACAAATAGAGATCAAATATACATTCGGTGACATGTAATATAGTACATTATTAAGGGAATAAAGACAAGTGTCCACAAAGAATTCCTAGTAAAGATAAATGATTGAAATTCAGTACATGCCTTTATTTCCCCTATATATAGATCTCAAAAAAGTCACTCAGACCTGATCAAGCAGTTCAAGGATGTTACATGTTATGTAATTATATATACAGTCCTTTGTACTGTAATATGTCCAAATACTTCTTGAGTCCTCTTCAGTAGTTTCCACTCCTCCATTACTTCACACCTCTAAGCTCATTGTATTCATAGTTTCAAAATTTTATGACCTGATAAAGGTTGCTTGATGCCTGAAAATTTGCCTGACCTTTCTCCCAACTCCCTAAATATGTTGTGGAATCTGGCTTGGGAAATTTTCAAGAGTGGGTTGTACTGACACATGACATCAGGGATATTGCCAGATGTGACAAACACCATTTCTTTGCTCCTGCCACAGCTGACATAACTATTTTCCATGCCAGCCTCTTTTATGGAAAGCCCACCCTGAGCTGATTTACACAGACCAACTAAAGCCTGTTTTCACAACTTCCCCTGATGGCCTACTTTTGCTGCGACACTCATAATCAATTTGCATTGGGTGAGGACCTATCCCCTAACTTCTGATAAATATTAATATGAAGCTACCTTACTAGAGTAGAGTGCAGGTAGGGGAGTAGCGTATACATTTAGCCTTCTTGTACAGTTACTTGAAGGGGCAGAGCTCATCACCTGCTTCTGGCAGCTTGGAAGAGGTCAGATCACTCCATGGGGCATAATAGTCATCTCTTTTTTTTTCTCCCTAGGTCTGCTACTGTCTAAAAAGACCAGAGGTGGATTCTTGGAAGAGAAAGTAAAGAGGGAGCCAAGAAGTGTTCAACAGAGATATTTTTACATGGAAAATTTGATCTCAAAGAAAATGAGAGAGGAGGTAGGAAGGCTGCAGTCTTTGACTTACAGTATATAGGGATGAATGAACACTGTAAATTTAAATTTGCAGTTGTTGCTCATTGGTTCACACTGATGCAGGCTTGACTTACCTTCTTTCTCAGGATAATGAATACAATACACTTTTCTCTGTAAATTTTTCAACCAGAATTAAATTCCAGGTCATAAGGAGTGCCATTTACTGGGTCAGACCATAGGTCTATCTTGCCCAGCATTCTGTGTCACACAGTGGCAGAAAGTGGAAAAGGAGAGTGATAGGGGTTTCTTTTTCACTTGCAGTTTCCAGCACTTAAGGTCTAGGAAATTCTGATTCAGAGACTGTACCCTGAACTCCCATGCTCAATAGCTACTGAAGCACCTTTCCTCCAATAATTTGTCCAATCCCTTTTTGAATCTGGCTAAACTATCAGCTTCCACAGCATATGGTGGCAATGAGTTCCACACTTTAATTGCATGTGTAAAAAAACCCTCCTTTTTAATGTTTTAAATTAACTACCTACTAGTTTCATTTTATGACCCCTAGTTACTGTGTTGTGAGTGAGAATAAACAGTAAATCCCTATTGACTTTCTCTTTGCTATTTAGTATTTTGTAAACCTTTATCGTGTCCTCCCCTCAAGTATCTCCTTTTTAAAGCTGAATAAGCCTAGCCTCTTTAGTTTTTCCATATATGGAAGCCCCTCCCTACTGCTAATCATCCTTATTGCTCTTCTCTGTACCTTCTCTAGCTTTTCTATAGCCTTTTTGATGTCTGGGAACCAGAAATGGGTACAGTATTCAAGGTGTGGACACACTGGTTTTATAAAGGGGCATAATGATACTTTTGTTTTTGTTTACCATTCTCTTCTTAATAATTCCTAACATTTTGTTTGCCTTTTTGGATGGCTGCTGAGCACTGAGCTGATGTTTTTAGCAAACTGTCAACAATGACTCCCAGATCTCTTTCCTTAGTGGTAACAGCTAATGTAGAGCCCATCATAGTGTTGGTATAATTTGGGTTATTTTTGCCCAGCTGCATCACTTTACACTTATCTATGTTGAATTCAGTCTGCCATTTAGTTGCCCGTTTGTTCAACAGTGATAGATCCTTTTGTAGTTGCTTATAGTCTGCCTTGGTCTTTACCACTTTGAATAATTTTGTGTCATTGGCAAATTTGGCCACCTTGCTAACTCACCCCCTTGTCCAGATCATTCATGAATATGTTAAACAGCACTGGTCCCAACACAGATCCTTGGGGAACCCTGCTGTTTATTTCCTACCATCCTGGAAGCTGACCATTTATACTCATTCTTTGTTTTCTATCTTTAAGCCAATTTCTAATCCATGAGTGGACTTTCCCTGTAATTCCATGACTACCTAATTTAGTTAAGAGCCTCTGATGGGGGACCTTGTCAACAGCTTTTTGGAAGTCCAGATGTACTATGTCAACTGGATCACTTTAATCCACTTGCTTATTGACACCCTCAGAGAACTCCATTGGTCAGTGATGCATACTTACCCTTTGAAAAAACCATGCTGATTTCACCCCCTCCACTCCCCCATAGCAAGACACAATCATCCACGTGCTGAACAAGTCTTTTTTTTTTAAATTAATATTTATACCAGTCTTCCAGGAACACAAGTTAGACTCACTGACCTGTAGTTCCCTGCATCTCCTCTAGAGCCCTTTTAAATATGGGAGTCACACTGGCAACTCTTCAGTCCTCTGGTACCAAGGCTGCTTTCAGTGATAGGTTGCATACTACAGTTAGGAGTTCAGCAATTTCCAATCTGAACTCTTTCAGGACCCTAGGGTAAATGTCATCAGGTCTTGATGGTTTGCTGCTGTTTAGTTTATCAATTTCCTCTACAACCTCATCTACTGAAACCTCAGTTTAGGTCAGCATCACCAACTTGTCCTTAGCAAGAAGTGAATCTTCTGAAGGAATCTGCCTAATATCTTTCACAGTGAAGACAGGTGCAAAGAATGCATTTTGTTTCCCTAGCATCCCTTTTACATCCTGATCATCCAAAGGTCCAGCAGACTCCCTGGGAGGTGTTTGACTTTTAATTTACTTAAATAAATTGTTATTGTTACCTTTTATGTCCCTAGCAAGTTTTCTCCTCAAATTCTTTCTTAGCGTACCTTATTACAGTTTTATATTTGATGCGTCAGAGTTTATGCTCTTCTTCTTTCCTGATTAGGATTTGACTTTGACGTTTTGAAAGAAGCCTTTTTCCTGTTTCTTGCTTCTGCAGCTCTGCCATTAAATCATGCTGGCTTTCTTTTGATTCACATTTTTTTTTATTTTCAGTATTCATTTGCTCTGTATTTCCAATATGGTGTTCTGAAGCAGTTCCCGGGTTGCTTGCAAGTTCTTCACCTCCTTCAGGGGGGCCCTGTTAACTCTTCTGTCTAAGTAGCTTCCTCATGTTGATGTAGTATCCCTTTTTAAAGTTAAAGGCAACTGTAGTAGATTTTCTTCTTATCTCCCCTCCTATATGGATGTTAAACCCAATTGCATTGTGAGTCACTATTGCAGAGTCTCAGTCACCCTGCTGGCTGTGTCAACACTAAAGAGTACATGATGCATTTGCTCTGGTGTCATTTTATAGAACTTCTCTTCCATCTACCATTGCACGTCATCTGTCCTAGTCAGCTGCTGCTCCCTTTTCACTCTCATTCTGCTTTGTTTGTTCCTTGGGCCAAATTCTGGCTCCTTTTGCAGTCTTTATATACTGTTCTTTGGGCTTGAAGTCTGTAACAGGCCTTTGGAAAAATCACCGAGTGCTGGAGTAGTTAATTGCTGTTGTGTCTAGACCCACACTGTTGTTGGTATAGTAGTGGGCTAGGATAGTAGCTGGGCCAGAATCAGGCTATAGGCAGAAGGAAGAGTGGTTGGAGTATTATGTCCTTCCAGTATTCTGAGCTGTAGAACAGGCAGATGTGAGAGATTGGCATCAATTAGAGATATCTAGGGAACAAATTTGGCCCAATATGTAACTTGTTTTCAGGTAAAACTAATGCTGGCACCCAACTATATGTCAAGGTATGATAAAATTGGGAATTAAATATGGGATTTTTTAAAAAACTTTTATTATTTAGTATTTTCCTTTGTACCCATCTGTCACTAACTGTTCTTAATTATAGCCTTTGATCTGCATGGGTATATCACAAGGAAATAACTTACTTGGATTGCACATTCTCTGGCTAAGGAACTGGTCTTTTCCCATGTCTGTGATCCAGTTAACATACTTGTGGATACTATCAAATAGGAAATGGCAATAACTTACACATTTAAAATATAATCAAAAGCACTTGAGCACTTTGGTCCATACTATATTGAGACAGCTCAGCTATTAGGATGCCTCTAGGGAACTGTATTAGTGTAATGATTGTAAAGGGAAATTAATGCTACTTAATTGGGGGAACATTTTCTGGAAGTGACCAGCTGTTAAATAGATGTGGAATTCTAAGCTTTAATGAAGGTTTCAGTCAAGGCTGGTAAGGTTCTGTTGATATCTGGTTGATGAGCTTTGTCTGCTAGTTTGTGTAAACCAGAAGAGCTTTGAACTCTGAAGACTGTCAGTCTATAGATTTTCCACTTATCTTTCTCCATAATTTGAAAACAAACAAGAAAATTCTGTCGAATAAACCATCTTAAACAACCTGTCATATGGAGAATGTGAAATCAGAACATACCAACAGTTTAATTTCATCAGAAGAAAAACAGACTCTAGGATTCATGGAACTTCTGAGATAACTATGTCTATTACATTCATAGCCATGACAACAGCTCAACTTTGTCTTATTCTTTACATGGTGTAGAAACGTAGCCAGCAGTTAGCGCAATACACCAGAAGCTATTTTGGAGCGATTTAAATTTTGACCAATTTAATAAGATTTATACTTATTTTGTTAACAGAAACGCAATGGATCTGTACTTGCCTGGCAGCTTCCTGTATCTTTTTCCAGCCGGGATGAAGCAGAGGTTTCTACTAGTGCCCCTCCTATTTTAGCAGAAACTGACATTTCCTATAGCAGCAATCCATGTAGAACAGCCAATTTGAAAAAGAATTTGCCTGAAGTCTCTTTGTTGAAAAAAAGTTTGTATCAGTTTCTTGGAAGACCAAAGTCCCTTAGCTGTCTGACATCCAAACACTTCAAAAGAAACCCTCAGAAGATTGTCAAGTGTCCTAAGATATTGATACAACCATCTCCTCAACCTTGCATGAAACTAGAAGGTGAGAAAAGTGTTTTTCATTTACATGTTTTTTTTAAAAAAGGGCCCAATATTGCTTTGTTGCTTCACACCTGGTCAGGTTCTCACCTGATATAAATTAGCATAGTTCCACATAAATAAGTAAAGTTCTGTAAATTTATAGCAGTTGAGGAATTGTCTTACTAATTGTAAGGGAAATACTCAGTGAAAGGAAGAATGGCATAACTGGGTTTATGAATTTCTTTTGACAAAATCTTCTTTTAATTTTCTCATGAAAAAAATTAAACTCTTCTGCAGAATCCTATTCCACCACATGCCAAAGTGCAGACTGAGATTAGTATGTTGAGTTATTCTACTACTGCGTAAGAATGATTCTGTTGCTTCCTCTGGGTCCCTATAATAAGAGTAGGGAGAGATCTACATGTCTCCAAAGAGTGATCCTATTCCTATAATGGATGTACTTATGTGACCAGAGTGAGTAAAAGGTAGTTTAGTAGCTCAGAGTTAATCTAAAAATGCACTTTGCTCATCTACTTGGTGAAATCGAATTCTTCCCTTAATATTCTAGGATGGAGTTTGTAGGTGTAGTGAATGAATGTTTTAGCTTTATGTGTCTGAAGTTTTGTTGCACTCCAGAAAAATTACATGCACTATAAAATGGGAATCAGAAGAAGCAGTGTCAAAAATTTCAAACCTATCCTCTTATCACAGTCCCACCTGGTAGATTTACAGTTGCCACTGGTACAACTTGAGGTACCCATTTCAGATGGCTGCTGGACATTCTGTCTCTGAAAGAAGAAATCTCTAAATTTAACTTTTTCTTCACTGTGGAAGTAGAATCTTTGCTATTCAGTGTTGAGAAAATTCGTGTTTGCATTTCTGGGAAAATGCCATTAAGCTTTGCCCTTGTGGTTTGTATTGAACATTTTTTCAGACATAAAAGGAACAAAACCACTACAGGCTACATGCTAGAAACCAAATCCAACTTCCCGTCATCTTTAACCCATAGAATTTTTATTCTGAAGAAGTGGCATGAGCCCCATGTTCTAAGGCATCCAGCAAGATCTGAAATGGAGGCAACAGTGATCTCCTATGTATTTTGATAGAGTACCCTTTTGAAAAAGTCAAACTGGCAATTTTGAGGCACAGAGGTCCATTTTTACATATAAAATTGTTGTTTACTGAGAATAAATTTACTTATTTCTCAGTCATGAAAGAATTTACCTAGCCTTGCCAGATGACGCCTCCTTTCAAATGCTCTGAATCGAACAGCTTCTGTATAAATAACTGTATAGGCATCGCAACAGTCAAACCACAGTTAATATGAATAAATACAGTACACTTGTACTGTAATATGTAGGAGGATATGTAAGGGAAAATACTTCCTACTAGGAGGGTGACAATGCTCCTATATTGACTCATCCCATTAGCAAGAATTGGAACCCTGCAAGCAGATGACAGCTATTTCCTGCTGTCTCTCGGAGGGTCTGTTTGGCTCATTAATTGCACCTTGGAAGTGAGAAAAGCTCTTTTGACAGAAGTCTAGGGTAGAATGATCTCTGCAGGGACACCCTAAAAACAACCTAAGTTACAGAGAAAGCTGAAGCCCGAGTTTAAATTTTTGCTTTTGTTCTTTGAACTGCCAACAAAGCCATTACTAGGAAGTGAGTGAAATTTGGTGTAAATACAGTGAATAGAGATTGTGTTCAGAGTGTGATGTGAATTCTGCATGTTTGTATTCTTTGTTACTTTTGTTTGACCTCAGTTTCTAAATCTGCCATTTTTCTGCTCATCTTAACAGTGAGCTACCACATTAACTCAGTTCTAAGATGAGGTCCCGCACATTTAACATGCGGGGGAAGGAGGGGAAGCCCCTCATATTACAATCAAGTATGGTGGTGGGGGGAAGGCAGTCAGCTGCTGTGGCTCTGGTTTCAACCCCTACCCAGGATCAGAGCCATAGGTGCAGGTGCTGCCTGCCCCACCCCCTTCTTGCCTCTGTATCCTGCCATCTCCCTTCTGCAGCCTCTTCCTCTCATCCCTCCCCAACTCACATAGCCTCTCCTTCCCTGCCTGCTCCTCTCCTTCCCTCACTTGCCTTTGCTCCCTGCCATCAGGTTCCATCCATGCTGCAGCCTGGGGCACAGAGCATGGCCACAGCCCAGCCCTGTAGCAGTGGTGCACGGTATGCATAGCTGCTATGGGGGCTGAGGCCATTCTTCATGACCCAGGCTAGAATGGGAATCGAGACTGCTGGTACAGAGCAAACATAAGGGGTGGGAGAGGGGAAGCAAGGAGCAGAGGCTGGGAAGGAAAGGTGGGGGAGCAAAGGTTGGGGTGGAAGGGGGAGGGAGGAACATAACCTGGTGAGAGGAGACAGGTAGGAAGTAGAGGTTGGGGAAAGGGGGGAAATACAGGCTGTGGGAGGGGAAGGGGGAGCAGAGGCTGGGAGGGATGGGCAGGAGAGGCCAGAAAGCAGAGGGGGTCCAAGGCTGCAGGGTGGGAGGGGGTTGGTAGAGGGCAGGGATGGCAGGGGGCAGGCACAAGTAGAAGGCAAGCTGTTCGACCTCCCCATGTCACCTGTTCCCCCCAATGCCTTCCTCCCTGTAGTGGTGGGGAAGATGAATTAAACATAACCCTCCAAGAATTAGATTCTATATATTGAAAATTATAGCAGATTTATAAGTTTTTTCCATGTATAGAATCTAATTATTAGGGGACCATCTTAAATTCAGGGTTGTCTTAAATTTGAGTAAATACCATATTTCTATGAGTAGGAAATGCTTCAAAAGCATCCCATTTTCTGTTTTGGAGGCTGGTATAACTTGCCCCTTTTAATGGTTCCTCTTGCCTTTTCGTGTTGTTAGATGTACAGGAAGAACAACCTGTACTCTTCCTCTTCTGAGGCAAAATCCTGGTTTTACTGAAATCAGTGGGAAGCCTCCAAGTGACCTTCCTTATGTAAGGATATTGGCTCTTTAAAAGACTTGTATGAAAGTAGCTATGTTCATTGGAGAGAACTGGCTTTGGGCACTTGGTCAGGACAGCAAGGACTGCAGACAGTTGTATGTTACAGCTGGCCTCCAGTTATATCCCTTTCCTTCAATAAATTGTATTAATATTTTAACCTGTTCTTGAAAGCTGACTATGGTTCCTCTACTGAGTCTACAAACAACACACCTCAGGTCAGGATTTCCTCCCTGGTCAGACCTTTCTCAGGTCCTGTGGTCGTGTCATTTTAGTGAACTAGATTATCAGACTGGTCAGTTTTTTGTAAACAAAAGGCTAGATTATTTTTCCTCTATGAGTCATGTAAGTGGATTTAGTCACCTAAATGTGATTCTATTCTACCCTGCTTGGGTCCCTGAAATATAATTACTGCAAAAAAATGGGCTGGTCCTCCTCCTCACTCCTTTTTTCATGACTCAGTCGTAAGAGTAAAATGATGCTGTGCTACAAAATTAGGTGCAGTATGGATTTTCAGGGAATTAAGCAGTGTGGAATAGAATCACATTTACATGCCTAAATCCACTTAGATATCCAACAAGTAGAACAGAATTTGGCACTTTTTGTCTTATTATGGAGCCCTTATTCATATAAATATAAGGATAAAGTAGGCATAAAGTTATGATGTGGGGTGAATATAAGGATAAAGTAGAACAGTAAGTATAACTATGCCAGTTTCTGTGTTAAGCTTCGGAGCTTGCACAGTATGAAGAGAATAATTCCAGATGCCTGAGCAAAACTTGGACTGCAGCTCAAGCAAACCCATGAAAAATACTCCATCTTTCTTCTTAATAAAACAAACTCTGTAGCAAACTTCAGGGAACAGTCCAGAAGATTCAGTGGAACTACTCACATTAGGAGGGGCTTTAGGACTGGGGGGTCAGGATGCGTGAGTGTTTTCTTTTTCTTTAGCATATTATTATTGCATATCTTGAAATTCTATTCTTTGGATCACTACTCGAAACCCATCCATAACCCTTCATTGTGTCCTTCAGCATCACCCCATTTGGTAGATTGATGAAATTAGGTTGTCTTAGCCTTTAATAGAGTCGTCAGAGTTCTGTAATGCATGTATTTCTTTTGCTAAGCAAATGTTGATAAGTAAATTTACTCATTTTAGCTTGCAGTAACTGCATACTTTCAGAGTCCTCTCCTCCCAGTTAAGCTTTTCTAAACACACTGTTGTTTTTTCTAAATATAAGTGAAGTGGCAAAGAAGAGTCCCAGGCATGTAATTTCAGTAGCATCTTTCTCCCTTATGACTCATTACTGCTTGAAATCAACACAACTTGGGTTGTGCTCAGGAACTTCAGTACCTTTTTAATATTTGCAAATAGTAACATCTGTGCTTCTTTCTAACTTCATGGTTTGTCTTGGAGTTGGTCTTGGCTAACACTTCTAACTGTTGAAAGGCTGTACCTTGCAGAAAACAAGCTCCCTGTATGTTATACAAGTGCAGAGTATTATCATGATTAGTTATGTTGTTTAAGTGCACAGCAGGAAGGCTACAAACTCTAAGTCCCTTTTTCAAAATCATTTTTAGTTTTTTTAGAGCTTCTTCTCTAATCAAAATGATCTGAAGAACATCTCCTTCCTTTCTGGAACTGATAAGACCCTTACTTTCATTGCTCCTTCATCCAGAAACAGGACTGATTCCAGCACACCTAATAATATAGTTCTCTTATGAAATGACCTCCTACTTTGCAAGTGCTTTAATTAAAATTATATACTGTATCAAAGAACTACATCCTGTTATGAACTGGGACAGGTTCAAGAAGCAATACAATGCAGGCTAGATGTTGGAGGGAGGCATACTAGACGGGAGATGAGAGAGACAGACAGGCTGGTTTGGGGTAGGCATATCAGGACAACAAATATCAGGCCTTAAGAAATGGTAATGGATGAAAGGACACTTTCATTTAACATCCCACTGTGGAAACATGAAATGGCTGGGAAAAGAAATCTGGGAAGCCACAGCCTAGAGTAGAAGGAGACCTGGTAGCAGTGGTCTGAATTTTTTGCTGGCTCATGGACATTAATACAGAGCAAGAGGGTTAGGGACAGAAATTACACACAAACCAGTATAAGTGATTGGAAATTTGTACTGCAAATGTGCAGTACAAATAAAACACTTTCAAAATGTTCAAAACCAGTTTACGGTAAAGCTGGATGCATGTGGTATCAAATTTAACTGATTTAGATTAAATCAGTTTATTGAACTTCTGTCCCAGATCCCCTCCAGATTCAAGTTAACTCACAGTCCCCCAGCATCCCAGGATGATTTGCACCTCCCTCAAAAAACTCCACCTCACAGAGTGGGTGGGCTAGGATTGGCCCAAGTTGTCTGCTCTAGCAAAGCAGGGAGGCATTTTCTAGCACTGCATGGCTTCTAGCCTGGGCTACTGCAGGCATGTGTTTGCATTTCTGGTATCAAAAATGAATGTCTGTTCACTTGCTTATTGCTTCAATCTATGCAGTTTAGACTAACCTGTGAAGATTGAATTGATTCACCTTCTGGCTTTTTGATTGTCTGTATTTAGCCGAGATCTGTTGCAAGCAGCATCATATTTAGTGCTGAGTGTCAATCAGTGTAATGAATAATGCGTGTAACAGCAGATGGAACCATGGTGCAATCTTTAGAGCTGTGATGACTGCTAATTCAGATTACAACTCCAGAAACCCCTGGAAGGGAGAGGGCTAGGAAAGAAGGAAAAGGAAGCAAGCAACAGGGGAAGTTTCAGCCTGAATGAGAAGAAGAGAAAAGTGTTGCAACCCCTGCACATGGAGATTGGTCAACCCTACATAGCTAGAGTGCACAGTGGAGCTTGGGATTCTACTGCTTTGTGGGGGTGGAGGGAGGTGCAGCTGGGGGCTGCTGCTGTTTGAGCACACTGGGACTAAAGGCTTGTTTGGGGATACTGCTAGAGGTATGTGGGTGAAATTAAGGTACTGAGTGTATATTATCACAGTTGCTGATGTTTTTGTATCTCTTACCTATTCCTTTCCTGTGACACATTGGCTTGCAACCCTAACTCTTATGAGTAACTCTTATGGATACAGTCAGTATTGAGCAGGGTGCTGCCAGAACCAAAGGCTGGGGATCATTCCCTAAAATAAACTCCAAGTGGGAGCTGCATGAAGCAGCCTGGATTAGGATGTTCCAGAGGAGGCTCCTGGTAGATATGACAAGAGCCACCTATCTAGTCTTCAGCTGAGCAGTTTTGTGCTAGCATTGGGCTATTACAAATGCCTGATTGAACAAAATATAAAAAATAAATGCAATGGTAAGACATGAACAGCATCTTTAAAAAATATAGCTGGAAGGGATTTCAGGAGAGCATCCAGTCCAAATGCCTGCTTAAGGTTGGATCATACCTGTGTAAAACATTTCATGCAAATGTGTATCTAACCTGCTGCTAAAACTTCAATGATGTTATCTGTCTCAGTGCTTAATCACCCCATAATTAGAAAGTTCCTCCTAATACCCAATAAGAATTTCCCTTGTTTCAATTTAAGACCAGTACTATTTCTTCTGTCCCCTGTCTCCTCGTCTTAAGGAAGATCAAGTGTATACCAGTAGAAACTGTTATGCTTTGGCATCATGTCTTATGCTTGAATATTAGATTGGCTTATATTTGAATCCACAATATAATGTGAAACTTGTCAATACCCTTTTGCAATATTGCTATCAGACAGGACTCATGGATTTCATATTCTAGTGCAAGGGCAGTAATATTTGATCAATCCCAGAATGTTAGCAGAATAATCACCTGTGCCTGACTGTACTTAATAACTGTCATTGTACATCTTTGTATACTGTATTCACAATTTTGTGGCATCTAAATTTAGCAAATAATTGAGCTATCCTTCAAAGCTCAAAGTGCCAATAAAATTGTGAAGTATGAAATGAAAATGCCAAAATGTGAGAGAGTTGTTGCAAAGTACTGCATGCAAAGAGAAATGACAATATTAGTAGGAGAAGTTATGTTATTAGCACTACTAATAAAAACCCTTCATTTAAGAAGATGCCTAATTGATATCTGGAATAGTGCTGCTACTTTCTGAATGAGGTTAAAATTGTCTGTTGGGCCTTATTCTGGTTCTTTGTTATATATTAAAAAAGCCTGAATGATTTATGCCAAAGGAGAGAGTTGATTTTTATATTAGAAAGTTAAAGCTTCCTTGGGGAAACTCTGTGGTGACTGGGGAGCTAGTGAAATGACATTAAAGGAAAAACCAAAAGATTGAAAGTTCAACAACAGAAAGGGGAAGGGATGTTTAAAAGGAACTTTTGAACCTGTTGAATACAAAACTGAAAAAAAAACTACACGAAATGCATAGCTGTTTGTTCTGGAGACTGTCACCTTCTCCCTACAGGTCTCAAAAAATGCACTGATCTTTAATCAGTGCATTCTGGAGTATGGAGTATGGATGTGGAGTATGGAGTTGGCTAATAATGCCAGAACCAACAATATTGATATACCTTGTTATGTCAAGAGGTGCATATTTTAATCACAATAAAGAGTGGCCTTTGAAGTAGTTGGGTTTTATTTTTAAAAACTAAAATAATATGCGAGCAAGCAAAAATGTCCGCTCTCCTGCCATGCCTTGCTGTTTCTTATGGTTCTAAAAGACAGGCTACCCCTGGGCCTTTGCATAGGCCCAGTTTGACCAAGCCCCACTAGATTTCCCCAGCACCCTGCTGGTCCTCACGATTTTCCAGGCCCCTCACTGGGCCTTTCTACTCCTCAGGCCCCTTGCTGAGCCTTGCTCTATAACCGTGCCACCATATGGCACCTTAAGCCTTAGGGGCTAATTGTGTGGCTCCAATCCTCCCCTACACCACACCTTTAGCCTTGCGGATGTTATTGTACTGTTGATCTCTCCTGTAGGGGCTTTGGCCTCCTCGGCTTCTGCCCCTTAACTCTGGCTAAGCTTTCTAGACAAGGCTCACTGTGTTGGATGGACCTTGTTTTGAGGCACTAGCTCTGGTTCAAGCCTTTTGGGCACCAGGCCCCTGGACCCTGTTTGCTGTGCCCCTGGCCCCTGTGTGGCTGTATCCATCTCGAACGCTGGGCCACCAGCCCCTGTGTGGCTGCACTCCTCTTGGGCACCGGGCCACTGTCTAGCTTGGTGGCCTCTCTCTATGCCCACTTAGGGCTCAATAATCACTTGACCCTTTAGCCTGCCCCTGGCAGGCCTCAAGGCAATTGCATGCTTCTTGGGCACAAATGGGACATCCGTAAACCATCCTTACAGTCCCAACCTAAACCACCAGTATAAATACAACAAAAACGTAAGCCCTTGGACTATAACATAACATAAAGGGGAAGCATCTTTCTGCCTCCTCAAGAGGGCAAACCTTCCCTCACCTCTAGTGCTGGCTATCCTTGTGAGCTCCCCAAGCCTCATTGGAGTTCCACAGGCAAGATAGCAGTCTATTCAAGAGTCCTGCTGCCTGGAGCTCTTCACCCTGTGGCTGCTAGGGAGAGACTCACTGGCTAGCCCAAGCCTCAGGCTTATATTTTCCCAGGGCCCTGTCTTCTACAAGTCAGTAGACTGCCTGGGCTGCCTGAAGATGCCTGCTGCTCAGCCTCATGGTCCCACTGATCCAGCAACCTTTTGCTGCTGCACCCTGCCTAGCATGCAGAGCTCTCTCTCCCCACTCTCTCCCCAGACCATTCCTCTTTCCAAGGAACGGGGAGCCTCAGGCTCTCTGTTACACCAAGTACATCTGTTTGGAGGAGGTGGTAGTTATAGGCAGGGTTGGTCCAAGTCATCTACCTCCACATTCTTTCAGTGGGTTGTCTTTGTATTTGACCATGTAGTGAGATGGGGACTGGAAGTGTATGTACAGGAATTATAGAAGCTACTTCATCTTTTGATCCATGCTATCTATGTTATGAGGTATCAGTGTAGCTCATCTGCCCAGGGATAATATTTTCCACTATAGTCTGATTTGGGCAGGATTTCACATCAGCTTTTGTATTTGGGTGTTTTGAGTCTTCCTTTGGAGTACTGACTAGTAGGCCTGTGCGAAGCAGCTAGTATTCGCTTGGGATTCAGATTCGGCTGATTTGGGGGGGCAGTGGTTCAATTCAGTGCCCCAAATCGATTTGGCTGAATCTGATTTGGAGATTTGGCTCCTACCAAATCTCTGAATCACCCAGGCCCATACAGCTCCCAGTGCTTTACAAAAAAGCCTCACTGACTGGGTGCTGCTGGGTGGGGGGGTGATCCATACTGCCCCAGCATTTTGAAAAAAAAAGCTTCGACTCTGCGGGTGCTGCCGGGTGGGTGGGCAATCCCCACTGCCTCATGCTGTGTAGGGGGCTCTGCATGAGCCTCCCAACCCTCCGCTGCTCCTTCAGCCTCCCCATGACTACCCCCCTGCCACAGCTCCAGCCCTTTAAGAAAAAAGAAAATAAAGAAAAACCTCTGCACTCA
>NW_005841924.1:3178363-3196610 GCF_000455745.1 Alligator sinensis
GGGCAATCCCGCCTGCACCACACCACATGGGGGGTGCTGCACGACGAGCTCCCCAAAGCCCTGAGGCCACTGCAGGAGTGGTGAGTCCCAGGGCATTTCTGTTTTTTGTTTTTGTTTTTTTTTCCTTAAAGGGCCAGAGGTGGCCTGGGTGGGGCACCTGTAGGAGGACTGCGGGAGTGAGGGTGGGGGTCAGGGGGCTCATGACAGAGCCCCCCATGCAGCATGGGGCAGTATGGGGCAGTGGGGATCGCCCCCCCATCCAGCAGCACCCAGTGAGTGGGGCTTTTTTTTAAAGCACTGGGAGCTGGGGCAGATGGGGCAGCCATGCGGGGGCTAGGGGAGCGAGTGGGGGTCGAGTGGGGCTGGGGGAGCAGACAGGATGGAGGCTGGCAGGGGGTCTCCTCATTTCATTTTTATTTAATTGTAATTATAGGACCTATTTCTATCTCTTTCTCTGTTTCATTTTTCCTTAAAATGTGTGGGTGTGTATGACTGAGAATCTACATATAAGTGCCAAAATAGGTGGCCTGATTTCTAGCAGTATGGAATTAATGGATTATTGGGTAACATTTTTTCCTTGGTCCTTAAACTTAAGTTTACATGAGTACTAAAACACTTGTGTGTGCAAATGATCATAATGTATAACTAAAAGCACACAGAATTGTGGCATGGCAGCAAGATGGAAGAGGCAGAGAAGTAGAGAGAAGAAAGGAGCCCATTTTCACATTTGAAGTCCTGAAGAGTGTTTCTGCTATCTGTGGATCTTTGAAGAAAAACACTGTGTGCACATACTCCTAACAAGGTCTTTTTCTAAAGCAGTTTTATAGTTAAAAGTGATTTTGGCTTCCCTTGTGCTCATGAGCATAAAACAGAGTTTTGTGGAGTTTGTGGTCCACTTGTTTGGTGATTCAGAATCCAAAATTAATTGCACAACATATGAGGAAATGCCTCTGTTTCTGGTAGTTATATGCATATATCATCAGTTCCTTTGAGAAGTTTCTCAAGCCTTTTGTTATAGAACAGCATCATGAGTGGGTGCCCAATTTAATTTGCTGACTGTATTCATAAATGTTACATCTATATACTTTTAAGTGTTTTTTGTTGTTTTTTTAACAGAAAGAATTAGCATAAGTGAATTATTGGTCAGGATTGACTCAATCAGTAAAACTATGGAACATCAGAATAGTGGGAAGTATTCATCTATCAGGTGAAGTATTCATTTATTATCTATCCATCTATCAGGTAAAATTGGCTGAAAGACAACGTATGGTCAGATTGCAGCCATGATGATCCAGGAAATATGTGAGAAGCCAGGATTTTTGTGGGTGACATCTTTGAATGTACACATTCAAAAGCTTGTCCAAGTCTGTGCCAACCATGAAGTTCGTCCACAAAAATCCTTGCCTCTCTCAATGGATAGTCAACTTATTTTCTGTCCTCTCTCCAACCTGCACATGAAACTGACCATGTCTTCTCATAGGTTATAATTTGTAAATTGGTCTATTTATTGCAAAGTATTCACATTTTAGAAAAATGGTCTATTTGTTTGCCCACGTACACTAACTTATATGAAGTTCCTTAATACCTCATGAAGACACACAGGTTATATCCAAGATCCTGTTAGTGCAAATGAAGGATCTCCTCCCAATGAGAGATATTCCAGCCTTTAGACTGTAATACTAAGAAGGGATTGAACCATATTGTTTATATGCTCTCATGAAATTTCTGGTCCTCTCATTCATTTCTGTGGCAAAACTAGAAGTCACTCCAGTGGTAGAGGAACAGGACTCAAGTAAACATTAAAATTGTTTCTATAAAGGAAAAAGGGAACCATTTAAATCAGTTTCAGAGCATATATTTCAAGATCCTCTTTAAAATCTCAAAAATATATGGGCACCTAAAACACATGCCTGTATACTCTGGACCATTACATTCACATCTTGCTGAATGAGAGACATACATTAGACATAAAGTTGGTTAGAAAAGACCAGTGGAAAATTCTGCACTACAGGGAAACAGTCTATGACTTGTTCGGGGAGAGTGTTTTGGGGAGAGGGGGCATAATCCCCTGGTGCCACCAGCCAATCAACCCTGACTTGTGCCCTTGGCTGCTGTCAGCTGTCTCTAGGCAGACAGGGGAGCCTGCAAAACACACTGGGATGCATGGACTGGTGCCACCTGGCTGAGTGCTATTAGCAGCACAGGCTGTTTACAGAGCACAAGAGTTGGTCCGTGTAATGCTTGGATAGTGTTCTGCGGATAGGTTTCCAACCACTCAAACTAAACTGCTAAACTTCCATGGGTTCATTTGAACACTTTAATGCAACTTCATTTTTTGATCCCAGCTCAGAACAAGAAAGTTACCAGTCTTCCTTTGTTCTGTCTTCCAAGTGCAGTTTAATCCCTACCACTGCAGAATCAAAAGATGTAACACCAATGAAAGTACATGTAACAACCAAACTTTGAATATTCACCTGGAGGACACACAGAGTCCATGTGAAAATGAACCCACTTAGGTGTACAATTTTTTAGTGATTAAATTATGCTACTTTGGCTTTACCCCAGCAGGTGGTATACAGCATGCTTCAATCAGGAGAGCATGAATATGCATCCTCATCTAGAAAACCAAGGGAAAAAACTTTCATGTACTTTTCTTTCTTGTCTCCTCAATAAAAATGTATTTTGTCTATTAGCATACAACAAAAGCCCCTCAATTCACTCAAAATCCTCTTGAATGTTTTTAGTTGGGACATTTCCAGTCAAAATAAAATGTGTTTATGACTATTTGACTTAGATTTGTCTTACTTGATCTAAACTCCTTTCAGCAGTTTATCTGGATATCAGCATCATTTTGTCATAGCCCTTCACCCACAGGACTTTTAAAAAAATTCAAACCCACCTAAGTTTAATGCTAATTACTATATACCCATTGAAGCCAGTAGCAAAATAGCTTGAGAGACCTAAGAGAATAGGGTGACATTGCAAAACATTTTGGGTGAGCTGCTAGAAAAATCCAAGTATGCACATAATTTTATTATTGGATTTTTTGAATTTTTGGAATTTTATTATTGGAAAGTGTATTTGACATAGACAATAAGACATGAATGGGCAGTGTTATGTTGGTTGTAATAATGTTTAGGGATTGTGTTAAAAGTCATTGGGCTGAAGAAGGTTCAGTGCTTATGACACCAATGACATCTTTCAAGTATCTAGAACTATAGTTACGTATACATTATATCAGAATGTGATGTTAGCTTGAAAATTAATGTTCATGTAAAATAAACCAAATAGAAGTACAAATCACTATTACTGAGATGAGTATAATATCACTAAGAGAAAAAAACAGATAGTTATAAGGGTCCATTTGTGCCTAGATTTCTAATGGCATGTCTTAATTTTTGTATAAGTATAAAATGCCAAGCATCAAAATACACGTGTGTTGTAGAATTCTCACTCCATGATTTTTGTGTCAGTATGCTGCCAGTATTTGCATCCCTGTGCCCACGGTTGCACAACAGATATAGATAAGTGCTACTCTAGTTGTAAAAGCTACTTGTGGCATTGCTGACTCTGGAGGTTCTTGGAGAATACATAGGTAAATCAGCCTCAGTGACTGAAGCAGAGCTACTCCTGTTGTGGTACTTATGCAGCTCACAGTTATTTCTTAGCAATACTGGGAACTGAGCTCTGGGAATAAGCAAGTAGTGGGTATCCATGTAATTTTTCTATGTTAAAAAAAAATGGTGCAGCAACATTGACAGAAACAGAACAAATAAAATGCATGTGAATATTGCTTTCTGGTTGGTAGCCAATTCCATAAATGTCTGTGAACAGATTATCATGTAGCCAATAATCAAAATATGAACATAATTAGACAGTGGACACATCTACATGAGGCATTTACTGTGGAGTAGACTAACTATTTCTGCAGTAAAGTGTCTCTGGTCTACACAAGTGGTACAGTTAGGCCAGAGTAAAATAATCAACTGTGCTGTAGGTTAGTATCAGCAGATACAAGTACTAACTTATGGAAGAGTTATTTATTCCACCACAATGCACATGTAGATGCTGACTAGGGCTGGCTGGGGCATGAGGGCACTACAGTGCTGGGCTGTCTGCCGGCTAGCCCTGCACTGTAGTACCATTGTGCCCCAGACAGCCCTCCTGCAGCATGCTGAGCTGGGTCGGAGCAGTACCAGGTTGGTAGGCTGACCCCCTGAGCTCCTGGCCATCTGGGGCTGCACCACCCTGTCACAACCCAGTGATTTTGGTGCCTCGGCACGACGGAATTTTCTTGCCACATGAGAGCCTCTTGCACAGCGAAGGTTTTTGCTACACAGAAGAGACCTCGGTGCAAGAGAGTTCCCGCCAATTTGCAGGGTGCATTTCTTCCTTGCAGCACAGAAATGCACGGTGCAAAGAGTTCCCGCTATTCGAATGCAAATTTGTGTCCCGCTATTGGCCAGTTCTAAATTATTCACACGTGGCAGCTAGTAATTGGCTTGCTGGCCGTTTAAAAATGTGCGCGACTTTCGCCCAAGTCGAAGAACTTTGAGCACGCTGCAGAGTGCCTCTAAAGAGATCTGACTTGCGGCTAGCTGATCGATGGACTGATCACCTATCGATCCTTCTTCCCGTCGCCGAGCGCAAGCCCAGACGTACCCTTCTCCCGCCAGCTTGATTTACGGATGGATTCACTGGCTTGGGCCCCGCCAGCTGGAACAACTCACGTGGTTGTTCAGACGACCGGACCAGCTGCATCGCAACTCCACGTGGCGTAAGTAAACGTTTTTGCAACCATTAAACCTTGTCTGCCTCTCCATTCACCAGCCCGCCCTGACGAACGAGCAATTTCTAACTCACCTCGAGTCGGCTCTGGCCGGCCGAGACACACCCCAGCTCAACAAGCTGCAGTCTCAAGCGCATGTGTAAATGCTGCACCCATGAGCAATACATTCTGGTGCAAACTGCTCTGAATTTTATTGTGTAGCATTAATGTTCACATGTAGACATACCCAGCGAGTGTCTCTTGATATATGACTTTCAGAATAGAACATTCTTTTTATCTCTCAAGGTATCTTACATGATCTTTGCTAGCAGCAAATTACTTGGAGTGAAACCTGTATAATTTTGATGAGATTATTCTGAAAAAAAGACTGTATTCTCTTGCTGTCATGGGTAGCAACACAAACCAAGGCAGGGTTTGTCCAATTAATGAGAAGAGTGATCACAACGGTCACTGTTTTGACATAGGAGGGAAGTTGTTTATTTTAAATGCCTTCTTTATAATGCATACAAAGTATTAGAGTGGTGTTGTAACCATGATGGTCCAAGAAATAAGCAAAAACCAAGGTGATAGCTTTTATTGGACCGACTGCATAGTTGGGAGAAATGTAAAACAAGTTTTTGAGCCCCAGACCTAGAGAAAGGCACTTTGTGCCTGAATGCTTGTCTAGCATCTTTGCTAGCTATACCATTGGTCCAGCAAAGGATATTACTGAAATACCTTTAAAAGTGCTGGCAGTTTGGGACTGAAGACTACACGACAGGTGTAGAACACAGAACAGCAGTACTGCCTGGTTGACTTCTTTGCCAATGTCAGTAAACTCTGTATACTTCAGGGCTGGGTTGGTAATTATACTTCTGTATACGTTAACTTCTTGGCTTTTGTCTTGACACAACCCACAAATTATGGTGGTGATGTTAATGAGGTAGAAAGCTGGTCTGATAGGAGGTGGAATGAAGCCATCAATTTAACTTTTTCACCAAAAATCAGTTGGATGGTAAATTTCTGTCACTGATCAGAAATACCTATTGATGCTTGGCAAGCCTTTAAACCAGTGATTCTTATCCAGGATGCTAGGGCACCCTGGGGTGGTACCAGATCCTTTGAAGGATTCCATAATGTGTGAAAAGATAAGCAAATAAGGTAAATAGAGAAACACAAGTTCAGGTTTGTTCCTGCCTGAACACTTCCCTGTCCCCCACTGCAAAGCTCCTCTGCAGAGGGTAAGAAACTAATATATAAATTAGTTTTTAAAATTGGGTGCCACTCAATCCACAAAAGTTATGGAGTGGTGCCTTGACTACAATGAGGGTTCTATAAATCCCAAAAGGTTGAGACACAATGCTTCAGATCATGAAGAAGCTTATACAAATATTTTGTTAAGATTACTCTTAAAATAATGTGTTAAGCACACAAAATATGACACTTTATACTGTGTCATAATAGTGCTTGCAAATTAATTATTTTAAAACTAGGAAATATAAAAACAATATGATGTGAATTTAAATTACTTCTTACAGCAGGGCCTTCAGCATACCTAGTGTCTCCACAAAATTGTACAACATTCCCTGGATTCTGACACCAAGCAAAGGTAAATCTTGTTAAAGTCGTTAGACTTGATTTTAGTAATTTGTAGATATTAGCATTTTTTGGAGTTCTTTTTGTTTATATGGTAATACTGTGCATGCTATACTACATATATTTTTGGAGCAGTACTGTGACAGGGAACCCTAACCCTGTCATGAGGAAGAAGGTGTGCCCCTATAAGGCCAGAACCTTCTGGGCACAGAGGGCTGGGGAGGAAGGGGTTAATCGCTGAACTGGGACAGATAGTCAGCTGACCAGAAGAGGCAGGACTATAAAAGCCCTGGGTTGACAGGGGGCCAGCAGCCAAGGGGGAAGGTGCATCTCAGAGCCCCAGGGAGAGGCTTGGTGGGAAGTCCAAAGCCAGGAAGAGGGGAACTATAGAAGCCCTGGAGAGATAACAGCCACACTGCAGCAAGGACTGGAGCTGATAGTGGGGAGCTGAAACACGAACCCTGCAACTGTAAGCTGACATACCGCTTTCCTTACTCACATTTTTGGGTGGCAGATATTGCCCACAGATGGGACTGTTTGTTTTCTTTTGGGTTATAGAATAAGACCGGTGGTTTGGGTGAGTCTATTAGGGGTTGGAGGAGGCCTCATTTTGGGGGCCCACTCCAGAGTGGGATCCCCAGTGCCAGTGAGGGTGCAGCTTTTTGGGGGCACAGACCCTGGTGCCAGTGAGGGCGCAGCTTTTGGGGGCATAGCCCAGCACCAGTGAGGCACAGAGAGAGACAGGGCTGCGGAGAGCCTGAGTGCCAGTAAGGGCGCAGTTTTGGGACGATCTAAAAAAGGCCAGGGATGCCTGGAGGGGGTGTAAATGTATATTTTTTCAATTGTTTGGATGGGTGGGGTTGCACCTGGGTTTTGAACTTGTGACCCCCTTGGCTGTGGGGCCGGCGCATGTGCCTCTGGGCCGGGGTGTACCATGCCTCAGAAGGGAGCAGAAAAGGGGGCCAACAGCCTCCAGGCACTAGAAGGAAGAGCTAGATTCTAGCCCTGTTTGGTGGGTTTGGATGGAGAGGCCTAGCTAGAGAAAAAGGGGTCAGGCCATCCTAGGAGAAACCCCAACATACCCAATATAATTGGCAGTCTCCTGCTCGCATACTAATTTCCATCAAGACGTGGCAGGGGAGATTAGAGCAAGACAGCACAGTTCCAAGAGGACTCCAAGGGTGCCCCACGTAAGGCGCGGATGACCCGGAAGATGGCGCTGGGGAGGGTGACCTGTTACAAGTACCCAACTTTGAGTTTGGAAATTTTGCAGAAGGGAGAAAGGGAAAAAATAAAGTTCAGAATTAATTTTAATCAAGTAATAATACATTATAAACTTAGAAGTTCATGTATTTCAAAGAAATTTTTGAATAATTAACCTCTAAAATGCCAGGGGCTACTCTTTAAGTTGGATTGATCCTTGTGCACACGTTTGGAATACCAAGGAGGAGGTTGTTGAGTCAGGAAAGGCAACAACAATATGATTTATCTGTCTTAAATTCTCTTTTTACTGTGGTCTGCTACATATCTATCTCTGTCTACATTTGAATGATTCTATCAACCACGTACTAGGAGGGCATTGACATCCTCACATGGTCAAGAAGTCTAGTTGTTCAATAATATATCTGTAGATGAATCTGACTTACCAGAGTGGTTGTACCAAAAGAATTGGAACCAGTTTGAAGTGTTTTCTTGTATCATTTTAGACCAGTGGTGTCCAACTTTTAGAGTGGCAGTCTGAGTGTTTCTGACCTGGCTGCTCCATGGGCTACCACTTTGCTTTGCTAGGGAAGCAGGGGAAGAGGAAGAATGCTTACCACTGGTATGCAGTGCCTGGTAAGGTAGGGGGAAGGGAAAGAAGGAAGGAGAGGTGAGCAATGCTTCTCTTTGGAGAGGCAAGAGGAAGAGAGCAGAGAGGGCTATGGAAGGGATCAATGGCACAGCATAGGGCAGGGAAGAGGATGTGCTGGGCTGAGCTGCTGCCACTGATCTCCCATGCTTTGGGTCAGATCCAGTCACTTTGAGGGCTGGATCTGGCCCACAGTCCATAGGTTGAGCAAACTCATGGGCTAGGGTCAGAAATTATACATAAAATGGTATAAGTGATCAGAAACCAGTCTAAACCTGTAACGGAACAGGAGTTCAGTGCACATAGACTGATTTCAAAATGGCCAAACGCAGTTTAAAATAGGCCTGGGTAGATGTAGTATCAGATGTGATCAGTTTAGTTCAGACTGGGCTATCAAATGTCTGCCCCAGATCCCCTCCTGATTCAGGTTATCTTGCAGTCCCCCAACATCCCAAGATGCTATGTGGCCCCTCTGGTAAGCACCCCCCTTGCAGGGTGGGTGGGCTAGCCTGCACCAGTGCTTCTCTGCTCCTGTTGAGCTGAGCTGGCCCCACCCTCTAGCTGTCACAGAGTTGTGGCAGCAAAGCCTCTGTTCCCCAGCCTGTGTCCTGCCTGCATCTGCGGGGCAGCAGGCCCTCCCCTCCCTGAGCCCCAACCCCTGAGAAGGGGCATCTCAGGGGGTTTCCTCTGCCCTGCCCCAGGCTTCCTTGAGCTGGGGTCTGCCTAGGTGTGGGGAGCTCTGTGCCATGGGGCATTTCCCTCCACACGGCTGGGCTGGCTGCTCAAACCCACTCCCTGTGAGTTTCTGACCCATAGGAGGAACAGAAGGGAAGGAGTCCCCCATTCTAGTGTTGGTCCCCCTGAACTGAGTACCTGCCCATGTGGAGGAAGCCCCAAGCCTTGAGAGGTTTCCCCTGCCCTGGCTCAGGAAACTTCCCCCCTGAGGCATGGGGCTCCCCCCATGTGGGCAGGTGCCAGACTGTGTGAAACCAGCACTGGGACAGGGGACTCCTTCCGCCCCTGCCCCCTGTGGGTTAGAGACTCACAGAAGTGACGACTAAATAGCTGGCATGGCCACTTGGTGGGGACGAATCACCCTCGACATGGGGTTCCCTGCAGCTGTTCAGATTCTTTGCCCTAGCCCAGGCTCCCCCCACATGGGCAGGTACCTGACTTGGGCGGGGGGGGGAGTGGCACTGGGATGAGGGCTCCTTACCCCACTGCGAGGGGACAGCAAGGGGTTGGGAGCATGTCCCATGCAGCCAAACAGGATGGCCCTCTGCTCAGCTGGGCTGGGTAATGGCCGGCAGGCTAAGAAACATACTTGAGCACCTCCTGCCTTCTGGTCTTGGCCAGTGCAGGCATCGCCTGCCTTTCTTAACTGAAGAGTGAATGTGAGTTCTGTTCATTATTGGTCCATTCTGGGCAGCTTAGAGAAACCTATGAAGATTGGATCGATTCCACCTCAGGCTTTTTGTGTGTCTGCATTTAACCATGAATCCTTGTCGGAATCTGCAAACATGAACCCTTCTCTTTCTTTTTTTTTGACACTCATTGAAAATATGTGATTCTGAAGGAGTGTAGGGATGTCCTGAGGCTGCAGAGACTTACAGCTTTCTTGTGACCTCAGGATCTTTCTTTTTTCTCCTTTTTTTTCATCCAATAGCACTCAGAACTGGGAATCTGCAGTTAAAATAAGATGATTATCTGACCTGAGTTTTCTTTGATAAACAGAAACTATAACAAAAATGTGTTTGCTATAAATGCCCCTTGGGCTCAGTTAGACAATACCAGGCTCTGAATCATGACAGTCACAAAATATTTTGTTAATCTACTGCACTTAGATGTCTATGGGCTGACTATTGCTAACAGCAAAATGATCTGTCTGCTTTGATCTTACCTTTTTTCCTGTGTACTAGACACTCTTGGCATAAGAAAAAGTACAGCTATGAAAAAGCAGAATTGAGTTCTGAAAGAATCAGGCATTCAGAATGAGCAGAAATTATTTTTTTTTCCATCAGTGAAGTGTATTTAAGGTTCCTATACAATACAAAATCTAAATTTTTCACATGGTTGATAATAAAAATAACTGAATAATGTAGGCCAGCTACAAGGGTAGTTTATCTGCTTTGTAAATAAATCAGACATACTTTGAATGAATATATGGCTTGTCCTTATAAACAGCTGCAAAGAAAGGCAATGAAGCATTGAAAGCTTTATTTTATTGTTCTTTAGTATTAAATTGTAACATAACAGTCTGCCCTAGACTGAGAAAGCCGTGTCTCATAGCTGTGGTGTACCCAGAACAGATCAGGGTGACAATCCATGCATGATGACTTTTCCTTCCAAGCCTGTTCAGGTCTGCTGGCCCGCATGTAGAACATAAGGAGATAAAGTTCAATATATTCTCTGCTGTTACCACCAGTCCTCCACCAGTGTCTGAGGGGATAGGGTGGCCTTTTTGTGCCTTTTTCCTAACTCAGAGTGATTCTCAATGCAAGTAAGCCACATGATAGAATAGAGTAAGGAGGAAGAGGGATGAGATAATCTTTCTATGTATTAGCAGCACAAAGAATTTATGAAGAAACGTGATATAAATTGCACACATTAAAGAAAAATATCTGGTCCTGACAGCCTGCCATATGTAGTTGTTTTTATTGTATGGATACTTCTTTCTTGGGGTCTGTTGCTCAGAAATATAGGTTATGAGTTTCTGAGATGATCTGTGTGGATAGCAGATGAGAGCCTAGGTGGAACTCCACTGACTTCCCTAATTTTGCATGAATGTAAGTGTCTGCTTCTGCTGATCAGATTGCAGGACCAAGCCTTGTCTGAATAGAAGAAATGGGAATATACTGCTCTAATGTTACAGGAATTAACAGCATGCTAATGTTGAATACTCTGTGCAATAAGCAATTTACCAGTTATTTCTTTTTGCTAATCATTTATCACAAATGCATTTCTGCAGTCTCTGTATAAAGTTTAAGAAAACCCAAAACAATGTTGGTTAACACTGGTTTATTCCATCTCTTCCTATTTTAAAGTTTTTTGTTGTTGTTGAACTGGATAGATAATAGTTCCTTTTAAATAAAGGAACCAACATGGAAAATTGAACAGAAAAATTTTCAGCTAAAAATGTTTCCATCTGAGATCAAGGTAGTTTTTATCGTTATTAAAAGGTGGAATTTATGAGGACTAGATAAGAAAAATATTTTGTCACTATTAATCAAATTGTACTGAAGCAGCTGCTGAACTAAAAGAATACTTCAAACATCATTCAGTAAACCAAATATTTGGTGAAAAATGAGAATATTCACTAGAAATGTATTTAATGGGTGTCATCCAATTGGCTGT
This sequence comes from Alligator sinensis, assembly GCF_000455745.1. Lineage (NCBI taxonomy): Eukaryota > Metazoa > Chordata > Crocodylia > Alligatoridae > Alligator > Alligator sinensis. The sequence continues at coordinate 3,189,931 of NW_005841924.1, forward strand.
GTTGTAAAGGGACCTAAGATTTTCTAATATGTCCTGAGAATGGAAACTGTTAACCATTTAAAGTGCTTTTACAGTTCTACTTGCATTTCCTAGAATCAGCATTTTATTTTAAACAATAAATATTGTAGCTCTACTCACAAATGTAATGTCCTTGTTGTAAAAGAAGCTGATGTATTCTGGTGAAGGCTAAATAATTCACAGAGCTCAGAACACTGTTTGATATGGGTAAGGAGATCCAGAACTGTATATGCAAATACTACCAGTTCATTCAGAGTAGTGTTTTTGTATGAACAAAGCTGGGTATGCACAAAAGACTACATGCATTCTCGGAAAGTTCTGATCCATTTTGAAAATGGATATAATTTGTGTTTGTGGTTAAGAATGGACATGGTCCAGATTTTTTTTTATTATTAATGCTACATTAATGTCAAACTAACTTTTGCTAAAAATGAATAATAATAAAAATAAACCATTTGTTTTTGGCTCTGTAATTTTTTATGCTAGTTGGTAATATTAGTGTCTCGTAATACTTCCGTGCTCAGGCATGGATCACCAGTTTCCTTCATGGAAGAGAGAACCCCCACATTTTTGCTAGCATTCTACTCCTCCAAAATCTCAGAGGGGGTATTCCAGAGGTCAGAGTTTCTGCAGTTGGGCACAGGACTTGAAGTGTGTTAGAGGGAAGACTGAGCAGTATGTGTGTAATCTCCTCTATCTGTCTTTGTGAAGTAAAGTTGGTAGGGTCCTAGGAACTGTAAGAGTTTCCTTCTAAGGGGATCCAGGCAGCAACCTCTGGCTGTGAAATGCCAAGTATCCAGGACTTCAGGGAGACTGTGCTACAAGAGGGCAAAATTAGGATGTGGAGACAAAAGATATGGGATCCATAGAGTATTTCTGAAGATGTTCTTGGCATCCTGAGATTCCCTGGATTTATCTGTGAGGTTAGTAAACTGGCTGTAGGATCTGTTCTGCCACAAGATAATCTTTCTGTGCTACTCCTCAAAGTGAAATCTTGTGAGGAAATATTGAGGAAACTTCTTTCCCATAATTCTTCCTTAACGGTATTCCTACTATAAGGGTATCTGGACCAAAATATTTCTTTTAAGCAATTTAGAGAGTTAAAGATTGAGTCAACCCAAGGGTCTGTCTTATTTGTATCAGTCAAAAATAATCCAAGCCAAAGTATCTGATGACAAATATGTGAAAAATCTAACATATTTGATAAGGAAATAATGCCAGAAACTTCACATTGACTTGGTTCATCCTTATTCATGAACAGAGATGAGTCAAAATCAAGCATCGGCTTGAACTTAGTTCAGCTTTTCATTATGTTGCCCATCTCTACTTCTGTCATGTGGAATAATGACTTTCTAACATAATACAATTAGGCATCTCAGAATTCAACTTTTGCCTACTCTGTGCATGTATATATTTGTTCCAATGAAAATCAGCTGGAGGCAAGCACCTGGCCTGGAAAATTTAATCCCAAATAGTTAAGTTTGGTAAACTTATAATCAAGTGAAAACAGTCTTATAATATTTGTTTATTTATGAGATTAATATGCTGCCTTTCCAACAAAGGCTGGTCGTGGCTTATAGAAGAGAGCAAAACAAGAAAAACAAAACGGGAGAAACACAAAATAACTTAGAAAAGCCAACAGAGTATATCAGAGCTCCACTAAACAACATCCCATCTTAGTTTTAGCTGCCTAATACCTGCTAAAGAAGGTCTTCTAGTGGATCTAGGCTTGGGTTGTGTGAGCCTCAAGGGGGAGGGAGTTCCAGAGTGGAGGGGTGACTACCAAGAACAACTTCCCTGGTTCCCTGCTTGGTGCTTTGATGGTATTTGGAGTATTTTGCTATTGTCTGGCCTTGGGACCAAGATGGAGCATAAGGGAGAAGGCAGTCCCTTAGGTATATAGGGCCCAGACAATTTAGGGCTTTATAAGTCAAAGCTAGCACCTTGAATTGCACCTGGAGAACTATTGGGAGCAAGGGCAGACGCTGCAGTGCTTCTGGTGATCAACCCTTCTCAAAAGGCAGGTGGTCTTCAAGGGCAGCCCCATGTAGGGAATATTTTACTGATCTAACCTCCAGGTTATGAAGGCATAGATGATGGTGGCCTGATCCACATCTGAAATGAAGGGTCACAAGCTTTTCAGATGGAGTTGGTGAAAGGCACTCCTAGCCACTGCTTTTACCTGGAGATCCATGTGCCACACAGGATCCAGGAGCACCCCACAGCTTCAAACCTGAGTGAGAAGGGGAGGTCAAAATCCATCCATGATAAGTGTTCTGTTCCTCCCTCTCCCTAGGTCACTGCCCAGCACCATCACCTCTGTCTTGTCTGGATTTAGCTTCTATTGGTTTTCCTGTATCCACACTCCAACTATAGCCAGGCATTGGGAAAGGACAGACACTGTGGGAACTGGATCAAATGAGAAAGAATGACAGATCTTGGTGTCACCAGCATACTGATGTCACCTCACTCCATATTTCATAGATTCATAGATGTTAGGGCTGGAAGGGACCTCGAAGATCGTCAAGTCCAGCCCCCTGCCCCAGAGGCAGGAAGTCAGCTAGGGTCAAAGGATCCCAGCAAGCTCAACATCCAAACATTTCTTGAATGAGTTCAGAATAGGTGGCTGCACCACTTCTGGAGGGAGTCTATTTCAGGTCTTGGGGGCTTGGACAATAAAGAAATTTTTTTCTTATGTCCAGTCTAAAACAGTCTTGCAGGAGTTTATGACCATTGGTCCTTGTTTTTCCTTGGAGCGCTCCGGTGAACAGACGTTCTCCCAGATCCTGATGTATACCCCTTATGTACTTATAAGCAGCCATCAGGTCCCCCCTGAGCCTGTGCTTTTCCAGACTGAAGAGTCCCATGGCTCTCAACCTCTCTTCATAAGGTCTATTCTCTTGCCCTCTGATCATGCAAGTGGCTCTCCTCTGGACTTTCTCAAGCTTCTTGACATCCTTCTTGAATTGCGGAGCCCAGAATTGGATGCAGTACTCTAGCTGCGGCCTCACCAAGGCTGAGTACAGCAGGAGGATGACATCCTGAGATTTACTTGGGATATCTCCTCATGGTCTTGCTCAGTGGCCTTATATACATGTTGATCAGGAGGGGTGACAGGATAGAGGCCTGTGAGATCTCACAGGGAAGGCCTCAAGAAGATGATGAACACTTGCCCATCAGTCTGTGACCTCCTTGCTAGAAAGAGTTCAACCAATTAAGAACTGTCTCACCAATACCTACCAGGTTATGCAAAAGCTTTATCAGCACTTCATGGTTAATTGTATGAAAGTCTACTGAAGTATCTAGCAGAATCAGCAGGGCAGAATTTCCCCTATAGATCTCCAGACAAAGATAATCAACAAAGGCCATGAGCACAGTGTGCATGCTTTATCTAGGGCAAAAGCCAGACTGACAAGGGACCATGAATTTGATCATTTCCAGATATGCGTGGAGCTGTCAGGCAACCACCTACTTAGTGGTCTTCCCCAAAAAGAGGAGGTTGGAGATAGGGTGGTAGTTGTCTGGGGAGTCATCGTTAAGCAATGGTTTCTTTAACAGGCCAGACAATTACAGGCTGAAGAATGTCTGGCATTCTGCCCTCCCAAAGCTATGCAACAACAACCCCCACCAGTAGTGGCCTCAGTCTCCCTCAACAGGCTTTTACAAGCCAAGATGGGCATGGATCCAGCTCACAGCTGGTTGCTCGCATTCCCCCCAAGCACACCCTCTGTGTCAGTGGGTGACAGCAGATGAAACACATCCATATAAACTGGATGTGGCAATTAAAATCATCACAGCAAAGAGAAGAAAGAATCAGACAATTTTATTTTGTGTTACCAGCCCTACTTGAATACTTCAGGGTGTTAGTATACTATTCAGTCTGTCCTGTATAGCATTTGGTGCAGAAACACACCGCCTCTTGCATTTTCTGGGTATGAAGAGAACATACGCTTCTTCTTGGCCCTCACTAATCTCCTGTTGAGGCTATACTGGCTGCCAGGTGGACTTCTGGAGGTGGGTTCAAGGTGCTTTGTTCTACTCTAACTAAGTTCTACATAAACTTTCAATTGCTATGATCCCTCTGATAGCCTAACTTTAGAAAGAATCAAGTCCAGTGTGTGTATTTACAAAGATTGTGTCCTATCTGTTTTTTTTCCTCTACTCCTCCCAGACAACTTCAGTATAATGGCACCAATCTTTGCTGTAACCATTGGTTGCAAATACTCTGAAGCAGCATTTCTAACTTTATCTTACATGTGTGAGGAAGAGAAGAGTGTCTCTTTACTATAGGAAATAAATTCCATTTTAAGCTACAAAAGGACTTCTGTTTTAGCAGGACTGAGGGAGGATTAGAACATGGAAAAGATTTTGAATTCCCAAAGCTTATATGAGTTTTTATTATACAATAACAAAGTCCAGCCCCTCTATTTATGGGAAAAGGGGGAACCGGGGGGGGGGGGGGGGGGACATGGGACACATAAGGGGATTATGTTTAACTACTAACCCCAATAATGCTTGTTATTTCTCTATATTGCCTGCTATACTGAGATCTCAAATCTCATACATCATATAAAGATCAAAGATCATCATTGTATGGCTCCAATAGCGCCTTCTGCAAGTGGGGAGGACCTTGTTATGTGCTGCACTTTAAGCTGCTTACATGTTGATTGGTGTTAGTGCTAGATGGAGTTTGGAGCAGTCACACTTTAAGCCTAAAAGCTTTCTCTGACTATTTCTGACCTGCACATCTATGACTTGCCACAAAAGGGCAGGTGAGCATGGGCTGGACTAGGAGCTATAGCTGTGAGTTGCCATTAGACAGCTGGTGAGCCAGGACAGGATTCTATCCCTGCTTTACTAGGGGTATGTGAGAGATGGGTTGGGGGGGGTAGGAACATGAAGTGGGGAGGTGGAGAGTTAATGGGATGGGGATGGGTAATGAAATGAGAGGTGGAAAGGAAATGGGGGTAGGGGAAGGGTGGTGAAATGAAGGAAGTCAGCCACTGAAAAATAAAAGGTGGTTGGGAGGTGGGAGCAGTGAAGGAAGGTGCTTTTGGGGGACCTACTGTGCCTGCCCCAGATCATGAGGACCTAATTTACCCTATTTTGTTCCCCTCTCACTTTAGACACTACTCCCAGACCTTTCTATGCCCTGTGACCTTGCTAGCTGTCTTGTTCTCTGCAGGCTGTTTGCATGGGGTTGCACCCCTGGGGTGGGAAGGTCATACCCCTGGTGGCAGGAGGGGGATCACTCCTGAGCAGCAGAGTTCAGGGGGTAGAGAGTTTGTCCACACAGTACAGGAGGGTGGTGGAGGGGACACTGCATCCTGGAATGCTGGAGGACTGCAATTTGGGCAGTTCCACTGTGGGGAGTGGCCAAATATTAATGGGACATGAACTGGATAATGTGATCAGAGATAAACCTGCCTGGGAGTGGATGGAACTTTAAGCCACTGAATGTGTGCTTAGGACTAGTTTCAGGTGTTAATAAGTTGGACAATACAGGGGTTAAGAGCTCCAGAACCTGCCTAAAATTAATGTGTAACAGGACCCTAAGACATTAGTTAAGGTAATTGAATAATGGCAGAGGCAGCAGTAGACCTAGCAACTCATGAAGCCTTTATTTTTTTGGGACATGGCCAGTATTTTTCTGTCAAGCAGAAGTAAGTAGTATCAGATGAAGGCATGCTGTCATCTTTAGCTTCCAACATAACTTCTTTTCAATCAGTTTTTCAAAAAATGGTGGGGTTAAGATAATTAGCACTAATCCAACTACAGTTTCAAGATACCTTATGCAATTTGTGGGTGTTATGTTTTATGATGGCTCATTTCCACTTTACAATGCATAGCTGATTGAAAAGATGATTTTTTTTTGCTGGATTTCCTACAGTTCACATTAATAGAACTATCATAGAAGTACACTTTTTATAATATGAAAATAAGCATCTGCTACATTTTTCATAGGAAAGTGTGCAAAGTGTCATTTCATTTTGTAAAGGAAATCAACGAAAAGTGTGTCATGCAGGAGGAAAAAGAGTAGAAACTCAGTAGTGCAAATAAGCAGGGCATTTTCAAGAGCTACTTGTATCACAGAAGGAAAGAAGTGGAGACATCTCATGTTATAAGACAGAAAAAGAATTTGACCTTTAAGAAAAATATTCACACTACACATTGCTCATGGTCTTAAATGTTTTGTTGACAATAAAAATCAAGCGTAGTTTAAAGCCAATTAGAGCTGGCTTAATTTTTGAAGTACTTGAGAAAATGAGATCATTTTGCATATATGATAAAGTAGAATTTTGCCATAGCAAAAGGTTGGAACATTCTGAACCACAGTTTTTACTCTTTTCCCCTTTTCCTTCTGTCACTGTATTTATTTTTCTCCTCTTTTTGCAATAGTATTTAACTAAAAACTCCACTGAAGTGAACGAAGCTTGTTTTGGGACTGCATTTTTGTATGTATTTCTAAAGGGATTTATAGACAATCGTTATGAGCACTGCTATATTTTTAGTAGTCCCCTCACTTGCCTATTAAATACAGAGCTGAACAATAGTAATTACTGCACAAATACCAAGGTCCCAAAGTAGCACCATTCACTTCACTGAAGAGCTGCTGTGAAAGCGCATTTAAAAAATAACCCATGGTGACAAGAGTAGGGAAA
>NW_005841924.1:3196641-3213742 GCF_000455745.1 Alligator sinensis
GCTTTTTCTAAGGGAGCATAATGCATTTATATGTATGCAGGATTCTTTCCCTCTTTTGTTTGCATTTTTCCTATGATGGAATAGAACCATGTGAGCACCTTGTGGGTAGATAGTGAGTGAGTTCTTTAATGAATAGAAAGTCATATATAATTATGGCAAACTCAAGTCAAGAAGTAAGGCATGGTTGGATAGTTAAAGAGAGGATTTCTTTGTCAGAGCCTTCACGAGCCTTCTTGAACTTTAAGATTGATATCTCAGGGAATATGCAGTACCAATCCAAGAAATAGATACCCTCATGGTAGATGGGAAGTCAGTCTTGGCATAAATAGGGAGGAGTGGAAAGAAGGAAAGGTGACAAAGCTCTATGAGGGGAATCTAGGGCAAGACAAATCCTAGGGTGGGACAGGAAGGGGAAGGAAAGAAAGAAGTATAAAGTAGAGAAAGAAAGCTGAGGGAGGTTGTAAACCCTAGATCACTGCCTATGCTACAGGTTTTTAAAACTTCCATCTTTGCTGGTGCTTTGCCGCTGGTGCTTTGCCACTGGTGCTAGCAGTTGGAGGGAGCTCACTGGAGGTAGCTTGTGGTGTTTTCACCACCATTTCTGTCACCCTGGAGCTGGATAAATCTAATACTGCTTTCACAATGCTCAGTCCTTGGTACCGTCATAACATTTTCTTTATTTGCATACGGTGGTTATGCACTGACAGACAATGGTAGGTTCTGTATTCTCTGCTCTGCAGTGGGGACTTATTTGTTTTCAAGAATGCTGCAAAAATAGAAGAGATGCTCACATACTTACCCTTTTTTTCCTTCACCTGGCCTTTTTTTAGAAAATAGAAGGTTTCATGAGAAATATTCCATTTTCCCAAGGTTTTCCTTTAAGTTTGGGACAACCTGTCAATACAAATGTTTATTGTTTACACCTCCTATTATTTTGTTTCCCTTTATAAGTAGTGCTCATGAAGATTGTTTTTTATTGAATAAGATAGAGAAGGGCAACCTCTTTCTAAACTTTTCTCTCTCAAATTTTCTGAGATTAAATTTTCCAGTTACATTTTCCACGCACATTTTCAAACAAAAATAACTTCCTTCTCAAAATCTTTGGAATAAATATATTTTAGCTTAATTTTTAAATGATATATTTTCCCCCAATTCTTCAGTCACCTTTGTAATAGCTTTATGTTCTCTTTCCCCACACCTTTTAGATGTTCATTCTTAAAATGTTTATACCTGTCCCCAGTCTGTACAGTTTATTTTCCTGAGTTTTTACATTTTACAATAGCAGCATGATTTTGCAGCAGAAGCTCTAGGTCAGATGTTTCAGGATTAATGAGAATTTTGGTATTCATTTCTCTGGGACCAAGATTTCACTTCTCTGTCTCATGTATCATACACTTCATGCTCCAACTCTGAATTGAGCTTTTGTAGGTAAGTTTTTGTAAAGTTTTTAATTCTTCACAAGTATCCAATGGTGGCTCCACTGTCTGGCTCAGGAGTCTTACTCAATACCATGCTTGCTGCATTAGAAAGGAACAGACACACTGACTTTGCTTGCCTTTCCTTTAAAAAAGAATTGCTTGTTATATCTATTTCTGGAACTTTGATTTATTAAATTAGTAGCTAAAAGCCATCAAAACCAGAAGAAGTTCAGGGTGCCAAGAATGTTGTTTTAAAGGACTATTATGTAGGAACTGAATTTCAATGTTGCCATCCAGGTTGAAGTCTCCACCCTCTAGTCCTGTCAGTTTTAATTGTGCTAGCTGAGCAAGAGTAGAGCAGGTGACTCACTGAACTTGATAGGATTGTAAAGACACTTCAAGATTTCGAATGTTCTGAAACAAAATACATCTATGATTGGGGTAGACATTTAACTTTCTTCTTAGCACATTAAGACTTTTACTTCAGTAAGTGCAAATGAATTTCTGATTTATATTCTGTTTTTTTCTGATGCCCTAGAATATGTTCTACATAAATAAACATAGCTTTGGGCCTGGATAGCAGGAATGAAGTATAACTTGCAGTTTCTTCAAAGCAGTTATCATTACTTGTCACGATTCTAATTGAATATTATGAATTATAAGAAGTCTTATGCGAGAGGCAAGGATTATCTTTTATCGGACCAATTATGTAGTTTGGATAAAGTTTTATGAAATGTGATTACAAAATATCTCACTTTTCTTTATCCAAAGAAAATGTAAAGTGAAGTCTCAGCTGTTTGCTATTTGAACTGACAGGAAAAGCCACATTACTTAAGTGAGGATTAATTTATTATAACTATAGAATGCATCCATTCAATTGCAGTATATACAGACTGAACTGGAACACAGAAATGTATTTCCTGTTTTATTGCATCTCATTTAATCAGAGTTTGTACTCAGTAGAGAGCATTGTAATAGTAAGTTGGATGTATACAAAGGATGTTTATTTCAAATATTTCATGCATGTAAATGTTTTAAACATGAGTTGGCAAAAACACTTTGCATAAAATGTGCCACAATGCAACTGCCTTCTTTAAACAAAACAAGGTTGTTCTGTTTGCCTGTTAAGTCAGCTTTAGCAGTTCTTAGAAATGTCATTTATTAAATGTCACGCTAATTACTTGTAATATCAACCCTGAAAAGCAAACCTTTGTGAGTGCACTTTCAGAAGCTTTACTCTTCTCTGTTCCCAGTCTGTCTGGTACATTTTTACTAGAGTAAACAGAATGATGGTTTCACTCATACAGTAAACCATTTGATAAAAAATTAAGGTTGTTTTCTATATTTAAGAATGCATTAAATGTTCTTTGATGACAGGAAATGCAGCATCTATTCTAATTGAAAAAATAAGAGGTTTTAAAGGAATAGCCTATTCTAATTAAAAAAGAGGTATTAAAAGAATAGCCCTCAGGTATGCCATCCGTTATCTCTCAATATCTCTGAAACTTGTTGGGCAGAGACTACCTCATGAGTTGAGGAGACAGTTTATTCCTCATGCCATTTGAATACTTAGTTTCTCTATGGAGACTGACAACAAAGGTACAATTAGTGCCAATTGAATAGCTGTTTCTGTAATGTGAACCATTATATATTTTGTTAGCTGTTTGGCACTTGGAGCGTATTACCAACAATAGCTGCAATCTTAAAACAGTAACTGATCTTTCCTTAAAAGGCAGAGATTGATACAGGGAGCCAACTTGCACCTTTGTTTTAGGTATCAAAACTCTTTATGTATGAAGATGGCTGCATCAGGCAGGAAAGATGGAACTGGAATGATGTCTTTAATTAAAAATTTAAATATAAACTAATTAAAGATTTCTATTACCTCTTGACCACAAATTGGCAGTGATTGGGGGTGAAAGTCCTACAGCATAAGGAGGCTCTGAGACAGCCTCAGTACAGATCTGTCTGAGCAACAGTATGACTATAGCACATACTAGCCTACCTGTGTTACTTAATAATTTATCTCTGAAGACATACCTCATATTAGTGGCTCAGGGTCCTATTAAATTATTTCCTTAAGTAAAGACAACGTAATGTTGATGATTCATTTTATATGGTGATAAGTCCTGGGTGGGATTGTAGAAGGATTTGTCTTGGAAAGTAGAGCTGTAAGTGAGGTACCACCTATAGGAAGTGGCTTCGGAGGAAGTTGAGAATAAATTACAAGGACTGAGGATGGAAACGAAAAAGGGATGTTGAGACAGGATTAATATTTTGCATTGCAATAGCACATAGAAGCCTCAACTGACATTAGAACTGCACTACATTAGTTTCTGTAGGCTATCTATTCTGACACACAAGTAAGTAAATACACCCAATTTTACAAATAGACAACCAAGGCAGCAAGAGCCAAATATTCATGACATTTAGGGTTCCACAATACAGACAGGTGCCTAATAGGATTTTCAGTGTCCTAGGGGCCTAACTCTCATTGATTTCAGTGGGATTTCAGAATCTAAGCTTTTGCAACTCTAAGTAGTCACCATGCCATATTAAAAATCTGATCCTAGGAAAGTGAATGAATGACTCGCTCAGTGTCACACAGGAATACAGCTGGGCAAAATAGTTTTTGGATAAATAGCTCATTCAGTGAAAAAGTTTTTTTTTTTTCAGTGCATTGCTGAAATCTGCAAATAGTTTTATTTTTTTTTCTTCTGAAATCGTGAGAATTATCTTGTTTTGGCATTTTTAAAATGGAATGTTTTGTCATTAAAAATGATACTTCATTCAGAAGTTTGCCCAAATTTAATTATAATAAAGAAGGAAAAGTGAAAAAAAACCCCAAAACCTGAAAACCACTTGAGATTATTTTTATTCAATTCTTTGGTTTGCTCAATGAAAATTAATTATGGAACTTGGATAACCTCAAACAGGGGCCATTGGCTTAGCCAGATGGCTACAGTATCTTTTTCAAATAAAATAACTGAAAAAAATGAAATGAATATCATTGTATATAATGTTAACATACCTTTTTCAAAGATGCATATAATGGATTTCAGATGAGATCCTAAATATGCTTGCAACTCAAATTAACAAAGAAACCTCAAGGACATCATAGATTTATAAATTACGATTACTTATTATGTATTCTTTACTACACTTGTTTGGCAATGCTTATAAAATATATATAAAGAGCCCTACTAAATACCTCAGTCACATGCAAAAGATTGGAATCCCTATATAAAACTGTTAGAGTTGTGCAGTTTTATTAAAAAAGAGGAAATTTTATAGAAAGAATAATATGGACAGTTAACTAAACCAGAAGTGCAACCTGCAGCTTCTCCGATGAACTTGATTCTTATTTACCATATTCTACAGTTGCAATAGACCTTAAAGGAGTTGCATATTACCATCACATTTACTCTAAGGACCTTTTATACTGCCAGAGAGGCTTATAGAGAACTGAGTATGAATATGAATCTGAACCAACATTTTTCCTGTTCAGTTAAAGTATACAATTTTAAATGAAATTTAAACAGTTCATATGAACCCCCCAACACTTAATTATTCAAACAATTAGGATTTAAATTGACAAATAGGATCCTCCCCCCTTTTAATTATACAGATAATCAAACTATGAACTGCTAATTCTATCTTCTGGCTCTTAATTGTTTGTAAGTACTCAAAGATTAAAACTGAATGTCCAATTAAAAAAGACATTAAACTGTTGTAAGAGTTTATAAAAAGATAACACAAGTTTTGAATTAAATGGTCATTGGGGAGGAGAATACTGCTAGGAACTGTGGTTTTAAAATGACTTTTCCCACCTTTTTATTGCATTGTACAAAAGTAGGTTCCTCAGGATTTTGCATCAACCTTCAATTTTGCGTTAGAACAAGGAAGGAAATGAAACAGCTCAGATCAATGAAGCGATCTCCTACAATGAAGAGATCAGCACACCAAAATTAAAAGATCAATGGGAACTGGGAGGAGAAGTTTTTGTTTTGGGCCTAATCCTTCTCAACAGGTGGCACAGAATGTGGATAGGGAAAAGCAAAATTATACTCCAAAGCAAGCGGCATAGTGGTTGGCATAAGAATAATGGGTAAGGACAATTTCTTCTATTTTTGTTATGCTGAGATGTAATGCACTGGCTCCAGCACTCCACCACTTGGGGCATTTTCTTTTTTCTTCTCCCCACTGATCTCCTTATGTTATTACCAATATTTATTATGTCATCAGACAGCAGTATAGTTTCTGCGTAATAGAAAAAATGTGGGTCCTGGCTGTACGAGTATGCAACCTAAACAGAATCTTGCAAAGCACCTTGACTTCTGTGACTATCAAGAACAAATGTACATGTTTCCAGTTGCTCTAGTGACTGAGTAACTTACAATCTTTTTCATATGTTTTCTCATTTTATACATAAGAAACTAATGCAAAGAGAAACTGAGAGTAAAATTATCTGAAGTACCTAATTGATTTAGAGTCTTAAATCCCTATTTTTTAGATCTGTTTCATGATGGTCTATACCATGAGAGGCAGACCTTGGAGGGATGGAATAGGCCTGAGCCAGAAGTTTGCTAATGGAGTTGCTCTGGTCTCATCCCCAGTGGTTGCTCTCTGCCTGACAGAGACCAAGGGCTTGAGAGTAGAGTTTGAGGATGAGCCAGGAGTAGCTCCTACCTGGTTACCATCAGGCCTGAGAGTGGCTGCTGGGGATGAACTTTCAGCTCAGGAGCTTGCTCAGCTCAGCTGGGCTAGCCAGTTTTGACCTTCCTAGGATCCACCCTGACACACCATAGTGAAATGCAGCCTTAGTTAAGTAAGGCGTCAGAATGGGATCCACAAAATGCAGCATACAGAGCAGTTATGTGCTTACACTAGCCAATAGGAAACATGGCTGTCAGTGCTGTATCTTAAATCCTATGCCTCTCTAGGGGCATTTGTACATGACAAGGGGGTTTAATTCTCCCTGAAATGAAGTAGTATTTTTTTTGTTTTGTTTTTTTTTTAAACACTTCAATTTAGGGCTAAGTAAACCCCTGTGTCATGTACACTTGAGTTGGAACCCAATCCTTCCCTGCCTCTCCAGTGGCGGGAAGGGAAAAGAGAGCTGCTGGGGTGGGGGAAGGGGAGGGAAATGGTGCTTCCCCCCCTGGCAGTGGCAGCCTCCTTCCCACAGGCACCTGGTTTGGGCAGTCCCAGGGAGCACCACAGCCATGGAGGCAAGCACCGGGCCCCCGTGTAACTCAGGCAGGCAGGTAGGCTCCGGGGTGGGGGGATAAATGGGGGAGAAAGATCAAGATCATTGTTTTTGGTTTTTTTTCCCTTCTGTGGAGCCTGCTTTTCCAGGCTGCTGCTGGGCTGCCTGCACGGTCTGCCTGCACAGCCCCTGAGCCTCATGGAGCCTGGTGCTTCCCTTCATGGTTGTAGGGTAGGAAACTAAAATGCACAATATGCCACCGAATGTGCAAACAGCAATGCCATTAAAGCGGTGCAAAAGGCATTTAACCTGCTTTAAATTGTCATCTACAAATGCCATAGGGGTTCAGTTCTTTACTTAGTGGTACACCAAGTGGTGCCACTCCACTCTGTGTTCACCTCATGGAACCTTCTCCTGAAGCTATATACTTCAGACCAGTTTGTCAAAAACAGAGCAGAAGTCACTGTTCTCAAATGTGGTCTAAAAAGTTGTCCCTCTCTTACCCAGTAGTTTAGCACTCAACAGGATGTGGGAGATGCACACTCAAGTTCCTTCTTTCCTTGAGGGATTTCAAACTTGCATCTCATCAAAGGATGCCCTGAATACTGGGATAGAGAGTTATTCTCATCCTTCTGCTTCCATTCAGTAAATCCTGAATCTACTCACTCAAAGTGGAGCAGTTACACTGGGGGGCAGGGGTCGGGAGGAGGAGTAGAGAAGGCATCTCCCTCTCCACTAATATAACCTATAGCCTAGTGGGCATAGATAACTCTATAACCTAATATAGAGATTGGCAACCTATGGCCTATAGGTCTGTAGAACCATTGGATCTGGCCTGCAAGACATGGGGCTTCATTGGCAATCAGTGGAGGGGGCTTCAGCTGCCAGTGCTCTCATTATGCCACCACAGAGACAAGTAGTGGCAGTGACTGGGTCACAGCACCCACCCATCTCTAACCCATGTGGTTCATTCCTACCTGGAGCTGGAAAATGTTGCCTACTTCTGATCTAATGGACACTTGAATGGGCATGGGTGAGTCTCTTTCCACAAGGGCTGCTGCTGTACTACATTAAACACTCTTTGGGCAAAATACACAGTCTTTAGAGTGGTTACTGGAGACCCTTCCCAGTAAGTGTGCTGAACAGTAGGCCACAGAGTCAAGCTGACTTTTGTGTGATCTCTCTCTGGAGATCTGACTCTTGAATATTCGTCTCCTAAGTAAAACCATTTCAAAAAGAGAGGTAGAGAGTGCTCCCCCCCCGAATAGCTGATAGCCTGGTGGGTGGGGTGGTCTCCCAGAAGGTGGAAGATGCGGGTATGACTCTCCCTAGGCAGAGGGAATGGAACCCACGTCTTCCACATTATGGGTACAGTGTTGTGTCTCAGAATAGCCTGTCTTAGGAAAGCATGAGCGTGGTGCTGGGGTATGTGTTCAAGGCTCTTCTAAGCCATCTGTGCTGCCTAATTTGCAGGCTTGGTTGCATGCTTTAGTAAGTAGTGTGAGCAGTTTGTGCTTTGTTTCTCGGCAGCAGTCCCAGACTTGGCAGGAAAGCTTGTATAGATACGACCTAATTTTCTGAGTAGGAGCAAGGGGCAGGGCTTACTTCCTTGGAGTTGGTCCTGGGCAAGGCAGGGGGCAGTACAGACATATTGTAAGTGATTTAAAGAAGAGGGTGATGAGAATGACCCAGGGTGTTGGAACTGGGAAAGACCAGGTTTCTTTACCTTAGCTAGGAGACAAATAAGAAGGGACACACATTTATTAAATAATGGAATGTTATAGAGGAAGGTAGAATGGGAATTCCTGTGCTACCTATCCCATATCATCATGAAATTTAAGCGTGAGAAATTGAAAATTATTAAAAGGAAATGCTTTTAACACAACTAGTAATTAAAACTGTGAAGTTCATTACTGCCTGAAATCATTCAGGCCAAGAAATTAACAAGCTTCAGAAAAAGGTTTGGATAGTTCCATAGAGAGCAAAAATGGCTAGAGATGTCATAGTTTACTACAACAAAGAATTATAAAAAAAAATATTAAGTCTTGTGCTTTGGGACTTAAGTGCTCTGTAGTTACTTAACATCAAGAAGAGACCTGCTTAGGGAACACCTGCTTACTGTGGTACTCTTACACCTTTCTCTGGAACATCTGGTACTGCTGGAGATAGGATTGTGAATTAAGCAGATTATGGGCAGGTCTTCTGTACTAGAGAAAGCTATTCTGAATTTGGCATACTCAATTTGGTGAACAGTACTAAAATAACATGCTCTTCTAAACTTTTCTGATCTTTCTACCAGGCAAAATGTGCCAAGACTGGAGAGGGGTGATATCACAGAAACCTTTAGATGTGCAAGAGAAGTTAAAGATGCCACAAATACATCAAATGGTATGTAAATCTATTTCCAATTGATAAATAACAAATTACTACTACATTCGACATTCTACGAGAGTGAGGAAAATGATAATATTGAATTCTATTTTTGAACGGTGAGTTCCTATAGTACATACAATACTGTCTTCTAAAGAGCACTTCTCTTTTAAGGCACTTCATTTAGAAGGCTATATTACCCATCTCTAACGATATCAATACCTTTCATAAACTTCTTTGTGCCTGAAAGTGGCAGGGGGGAGGAGACTTAGATTTTTCCTAAAGCAGTTTAGCATGTTAAAGGTCTTCTGTACACTACATTTTTAAACTGCAACAGTTATATGTTACTTATCACCTGGTAATACCACTTACTTACATTGCTTATCTAGAGAAGCCAAACTTTGGGAGAAGGTGGGGGAAGTATGCAGGTCTATTTCTAGCTATATTTTTTCATATTTTAAATTACTCCAATCAGTTTGTTTAGCCAAAGTTTTTCTTATATCATACTTTCCACAATAGGATTGTTCCCTCTAGGTTAAAAAACAGTTATTGTTTCATCCAGTCCTGTGAAATACAATCTTTCAATGTGACAATAACATTTCAAATTTTGTAGATAATAAAAAGACATTTAGACATTAAACAGTAAAAACTATGTTGCACTCTGAAGGTTGATGTTTCCTCCATTTACTACAGACTGAAGGAACGTCTGGTATTTTTATTATTTCTAAGCTAAAATGGTTTTGAGTTACAGTATATTACAGGTTATTTGAAGTACTGTTTAAAGTGGTGAGAATCGCTGGAAGTAACTTCAACAATTGCAATTTTTCCTTCAACTTTAGATCTGAATATGACCTTCCCCATAATAAAATCTTTGTTTTTACTTAAATGTATCAGCTTGTCTGAAAATTTGCATGAAGACTGAAAGTCTTGCAGAAAGAAAAGAGAAAGCATTTTTTTCTTTAAATGTTTCTTTTGTTCTTGAAAGTAAACCACTTTTCATAAAGAAGAAAATGAAAGAAGGGGAGAACTTGATAACTTAAATTGATTTGGACAGGAGTCTTGATAGTCACAGTTGAAATCCTAACAACTCTGCAATTAAGGGATGTTATCACTAAAAGCCCTTTTTAGTGTGTTTCATTTATGAGCCACCATTAGGTAGATACAGTCAAACAATTGTGTGTAACCCTTTGAAAACATTTTCAATCCAGTCTTTGTATGAAGAACCACTTTCCCTACTGGCTTTTTTCAGTTAAAATTGTACCTTGTTTTAAGAGTCAGTTAATTCTCAGATACATGGGAAAATAAGATATAAGACTGGAATGTACCAACTCAGAAAGCAGGTCAAGACTTTGCTATCCCAGGCAACCATATCTTTAAACGAAGTCATAAACTCACAAAACACTATCCTAGGTATTTTGCTCTCATTACTTATTCCTGAAGCTCAGTCCTCTGATGGACAGATATCTTTTTCAAGTTTTCAGTATACATTTATTCATGACTTGTTTATACCCATATGTGCTTGTGCCAACATTACCATTCAGCTTCTCCCTCCCTGGTACTTACCTGATGCAATCAATTCTTCTTTGTCTTGCTAGGCAGCAAGCCAAAACAAGCCAAACTCTATACAGTCTCTCTGTGTCATTGCTGAGAAGCATGCCCAACTTGCTGTCCCATTCCCTGCCTTCCAAATCCTAGAAATAAGATAGGCTTAAAGTGGCCCTGAGTATGAAACAGGATGAATGCCTGAGACAGCATCTGAAAGTGGTGCTCAGGTAGGTTCTGAAGTGGATCTATTGTCTCATTTCAAGGATTAGGCACCTACCGAGCAAAAGCAAGTGGGCAGAATGTGCTTTCTGATGGCAGTCCTGCCTAAAGCACTGAGGTAGTGCAGACAAACCCTTCATCCCTTCTCACAAATTTAGTAGACCTTTTCTGCACATTTCAGCCTGCTTACATCTTTTTTTTTTAACAAAGGTAGTCAGATTGTACAAAGGATTCTAGAAGAGGTCTTAACAGTGGCTTTTAGAAAGGTGCTAATATTGTCTGTTTCTACTGGGAAAATCTCACCTTATATACTTTCCAGAGAAACAATTGCCTTTTTATGGCTGCATTATTTGGTGGTGCATCATAGTCATCCTGTGATTGACTAGTGTACCGAGACCTTCTTCTCACTATCATTTCCAACCACTGAGTTCCAGCTAATAGTAGATTTCTTGGTTTTAATTTTTCAGTGCATGACTTTGTACAATTAAACTTCATCCCATTTCCATTACTCTAGTCCTCAGTGTCATCCAATTATTACTGTAAAATATTTTGATACTCCTCTATTTTAATGATACTTCTCAACTGTCAGTCATCACTGACTTTCATTGGCATATTCTTACTTGTTATGCTCAGGTCCTTAATGAAAATATTTATTAAGACTGTTCACAAGACTGATTCCTGGGGCACACTGCTAGCAACTTCTCTCTATCCTTGTCAACACAACTCATTGTAGGCTCTTCTTTACCACATTAGAATTAGTGAAAAACTACAACTAGAGAATGGACTTCATTTGAAGCTAGGTCATTTTCATAGATGTAATAGATTTCATAGACATTAAGGGCTGGAAGGGACCTCATGAGATCATCGAGTCCAGCCCCTGCCCCTCCCCCCCGCCATAGGTAGGAAGTCAGCTGGGATAAAGTGATCCCAGCAAGAAAAATATCCAGACATTTTTTGAAAGAGTCTAGAATATGTGCTTCCACCACCTCTGGGCGGTGTCTGTTCCAGACCCTCGACACACGCACTGTAAAGAACTTTTTCCTTATGTCTAGTTTAAATCAGCCTTCCTGGAGTTTGTGGCTGTTAGACCTTGTTATCCCTTGGGGAGCTCTGGTGAACAGCTGTTCCCCCAGGTCCTGATGTACCCCTCTTATGTAATTGTAGGCTGCCACCAAGTCACCCCTGAGCATTCTTTTTTCCAAACTGAAGAGTCCTAAATCCCTCAGCCTCTACTTGTATGGCCTGGCCTCCAGGCATGGGATCATATGAATGGCTCTCCTCTGGACTCTCTCAAGCTTTTCCACATCCATTCTGAAGTGGGGGCCTAAAACTGGATGCAGTCCTCCAGCCGTGGCCTCACCAAGGCTGAGTAAAGCGGGAGGATGACGTCCCTGGTTTTGCTTGAGATGCATTGGTACATGCACACCAGAATTTGGTTCGCTTTGCCAACCACAGCATCGCATTGGTGACTCCTATTCATCTTGTGGTTAATCAGGATCCTCAAGTCTCTTTCGGTCGTGGTGATAGCAAGTGTAGCACTGCTAAACTTGTAAGTGTGTTGAGGGTTCTTCCTACCAAGATGGAACACCTTACACTTCTCAACATTGAAGGCCATCTAGTTTTGGTCAGCCCACCTTAAGAGCGTGTCTAAGTCGGCCTGTACCCCAGCCTGTCCTGCAGTCTGACTGCCCTCCCTCATAATTTGGTGTAATCTGTGAGCTTTGCCAGTTTGCATCTGACTTCCGACTCCAGATCATTAATGAAGATGTTAAAGAGCATCTGTGCAAGTACTGAGCCCTTTTGATATGGGATTATTACAAAGTTATATTTTCACAATATTTAAGATAAACCATGGAGCATATACACATGGATATGACAAAGTATTCAAGTGTTTTTGAATATCTGTGTGTGTATATATATATATATATATACTAATGAAGCCATTTTGGGTTGCCTTGCTCATGTTAATATTCTCAAATGTTGTGTTTTCCAAGTGACCTCTTAAAAGTTTTCTAATTGCTAATAAGTGTCCAGTGTTATTTATCATGTTCAAAACTGTGTTAATAAATGTGATGACTAAAGCTTTCTTGGAAAAAGTCCATAGAAAATGACATGAAATTTGAAACTTAATTTACAGCATGGAGTAGCTGCATTTACACATGATGCTTGTGCTGGTTGGGAATTTTTTGACTAAACATTTTTGTTGGAAAATATTGATTACTTGCAACTGGTTGGTTTTTTTTTTTTTTTTAAGGTATTGGTTTCACTGCAATATTTGCCAGAAAGATTTTTTTTTTTTTAGGTTTAGGATGACATCAAGGAAAAGAGAGAATGTGAACCACTGTCTAAGTAGTACAGTGATTAGAAAATTAGTTGTTGCTGTGAAAAGCCCAGTTTCTTTCTCTGCTCTGAGTCATACATGGCTTGTACCTGTGTGATAGAATTGCTACTATTTTCAGAAAAAAAATCTAACAGCTCCATTTCCTTCCCCATAAGAATAAAATAAAATTTGAGAGCTTTAGTATTTGTCGTGAAATGGAATTTTTGCTTTTCAGACAGACCTTGTTGATATCAAATGGTCTGCCTGAGTAGAGCAGGGCTACCTGAGCTCAGTTCAGTTTACAAGCTGTCTTGGGTGGGAAAAAACTTTTTAAATTGTTTGCAGTTATTTTTGTGGGAAATAATTGCTAACTGTGATTTTTTTTTTTTAATGCTGGTTCAGTTCTCTGTGTAGAATTTAAATGTCCAGGTTCCAAATAAATTAGTCTTTAAGCAAAGTGTGCTTAGTTTTTGGCACCATCACTTGCATGAAAGCCAGGTACAGTACCTAATCTATTTAAAAGGAAAATTAGTTTGCATGAAAGTGTTCAGGGTAGGGGGTGTAACAATTGAAAAACAAGCCTTTGTTAACGAACATGTCCGCATAAAAAGAAAACCAACTTATTCGATATTTTCAGGTCCCGATGTTTTTATTTAATGAGAGAAATGCACCAGAGATAAATATAGAATATGTGTTTTGATAAAACAATGAACATATACAGCAAATGCCTGTACCCTTGCTAACAGTGAGACACACCACTGCTGTTTGTTTCAAGAGGCTTTAGTGTATTCTATGGAACAGTCACAGAAACAAAAAAGTTAAATGAGTTCATTAAACTTTAAAATACACTTGATAAATTATTTCACTACAGGGGATGTGAGAAAGCTGGAGCATAGATTGTAAAGCTGGAAGGGACCTTGGCAGATCATCCGGTCTGTCCCCCTGCACCAAGCAGGAAAGATAATGGGCTCAGGTGACCCCAGGAAGGTGACTGTCTAGTCTCCTCTTGATGATTTCCAGGGTAGGTGATTGCATCACCTCTGGAGGGAGCTTATTTCACAGTCTGGACACCCTGACTGTGAAGAAGTTTTTCCTAATGATGACCCTGAATCGATCTCCCAGGAGTTTGTGGCCATTACTCCTGGTTTTTTCCCTTGGGTGCCCTTCCCTCAGCCTTTCCTCATATAGCTTGACTTTTAAGACTCTGATCATATGGGTGGCTCTTCTTTGGACTGTCTCATGCTTGTCCATGTCCTTGTTAAAGTGTGGTGCCCAGAACTGGACACAGTACTCCAGCTGCGGTCTCACCAGTGCTGAGTAGAGCGGAAGAATCACCTCCTTGGCTTTGCTGGAGATGCATCGATTGATGCATGCCGGAGTATTATTTGCCCTACTGGCTACAGCATTGCACTGCTGGCTCATATTCATACTGTGGTATATTGTTACCCCCAGGTCCCTTTCATTCATGGTGCTAGTCAGTTTGGTGCTGCCAAGCCTGTAGTTGTGTTGGGGGTTGCTTGTCCCGAGGTGGAGCACTTGACATTTCTTGACATTGAACTTCATCAGATTCTGATCTGCCCAACTTGCTAGCCTGTCTAGGTCCACCTGTATCTGTAGCCTATCTTCAAGTGTGACCACATTTCCCCATAACTTGGTGTTGTCCCTGAACTTGGCCAGTGAGCTCTTCACCCCCACATCCAAATTGTTAATAAAGATGTTGAAAAGTACTGGCTGAGCACCAATACCTGCGGGACACTGCTTCCCACATCTCACCAGGATGACACAGATTCGTTTGCTACGACTTTCTGGGTTCTATCCCACAGCCAGTTTTTCACCCATCTGACTGTCTTGGGGTTAATCCCACAATCCTCCAATTTTCTCACAGGATATTGTGGGATACTAGATCAAAGGACTTTTGGAAATCAAGGTATACAATGTCAACCTGCTCTCTTGTGTTCAGGTGGCGAGTTACCCGGTCATAGAAGGAGATGAGTTTGGTAAGGCAAGACCTGCCCGCGACAAAGCCATTTTGGCTATCATTTAGAATCTTGCCTTCTGCTACCTTATCGCAGGTAGACTACTTGATGAACTTTTCTAGGATTTTCGCTGGGATGGAAGTTAGGCTGACTGGCCTATAGTTACCTGGGTCCTCCCTCCTGTCCTTGTGGGTGGGCACAACACTGGCCCTCTTCCAGTCCTCAGGGACTTCTCCAGAGTGCCATGAGTTGTGGAACAGTTTCGCCAGGGGTTCCACAATGACTTCAGTCAGCTCCTTCAGCACTCTCAGATGGAGATCATCTTGTCCTGCTGACTTGTATACATCTAATTTTTTTAATTGGTCATATACCAGTTCTATGGCAATAGTAAGAAGGTGATTATTCCTACTGTGCTCATCCTGTACTTTGCCTGGCATGGTTTTCCACTTAGTCCGGTGAAAGACTGAGGTGAAGTAGTCATTCAGGAGTTCAGCTTTCTCCTGGGTGCTGGTAACTAGCTCTCCTGAGTTGTTGAGCAATGGCCCCACACTCTCATTTGTTTTCCTCCTGTTCCCTATATACTTAAGAAGGACTTCTTGTTGTCCTTGATTCCCATTGCTAATTTAAGTTTGGTTGCCGCTTTTGCCTATCTTATCTGTTCCCTGCAAATGTGGGCCGTCATGGAATAGTCCTCCTTGGGGCTTGCCAAATATATAACAGATTATAGCATAAATAACAGATTATAGGCAAATTATAGCATGGCCATATGCTATTATTTTGGATTATCTATTTGTCTTTAAATAGGATATAGTTTTGTTGGTTAAAGAGTTTTGTTGATTTCCTACATTTCAGATTTCAATGGGATTATTTCCATTAGTTATGAAAGGAAAAGATAGCTTTTTAAATCTAATGCTGCACTTGTAGTTATGTACAAATAGTGACTTATCCATGCTAGCACTATGGTTCAAGGCTGGTGAGCAGTAGAGCTGTCTCAGATAAGGTAGCCCATGGTTTTGAGTTTGCCATTTTAAAAAGTGTGATATTCTCATATGAATAAAATTTAAGACATTCTTTCCAACTCTATCCTTTCTCAGTCATCATCAAGTAGTTCAATTCTATCTCTAGTTGACCAGTGATGCCACTCTTATATTTTCATAAATTTTCAAACAAGCACCTTGTGCTTTGTCTCCTATCCCTCACGTTTGCAGGGTACTCCCCCTAAATATCTCCAAAGCTACCTCATTCTCTTCCTTCAAACCCCTTCCTAATTCTTCTTTGCCATGACGGCTAGATAAAACTTCCAGTCCTCTGGTTGCTGGTGTGCTGTGATGGTTGTCTACGATGCTGACCAACATAGTTATTATTTTCTGGTACTCCCTCATTTGTCTATATCCATTCCTGTCTCTCATTTTACATGCAGTTTATAAGCTCCCTGAGAGAAGGACTGCCTTCTTCTGTTGTGTTAATACTGAAATTGGTACAATGTGGATATGGTCCAAGACTAGAGCTCCTAGTTGCTATGTAATGCAGAAATTAAATAAAAAGAATCCGAGGGAAAAATTGTATGACCACACTGCTAGTAGTACGGTAATTAAGTTGAACTTCTGTATTTATTCTACTCCATTCACCACTTTAGGTCTTTCATGCTATTCTCAGTCAAATTTCGTAGAGTCTGAAAAGTTGTCTCATTTTAGTCTCAAAGTGTATTTTTAAAGGGTTCAGTGCAAAACTAGTTAAAACTTTTTGTGCTATGTGAGAAAAAAATTCCTTCCCCTCTCCTCTCCTCAAGTACTCAGTCCATGCAGATATTTTGATCATTTGATAGAGGTATTTTGACAGAGGTGTAACTTAAAATTTTGGTGCTCTGGGTGGCTCAGAGGTGGGGGTGGGGAAAGGAAGGCTATGCAGAGGCTATTTTGGTGAAAGCTGTGGTAAAGGTTGCTGCTTTCTCAGCACAAGATTTCTGAACCTGAGCTGAGGTGGTGGGGGCTAAAAGCTAAAACTGTTCTCTTATCTACTTACAATAAAAAGGTTAAAATTCCTG
>NW_005841924.1:3213773-3214157 GCF_000455745.1 Alligator sinensis
GGAATCTTAAACTCCTTCCAAGTAATCCTTGACTGGAATAGCTATAGCAGAATAAGCTAATTTTGAAATAGAATGGACACCATATGCTAAAGGTAGAGAAAACATGAAAACGTTACTGTGAAGCTAAGGAGCAAGGGGCTATACCATATGTCAACTATCCTGTGGCTAACTGCCTCAGTGGATGCTCCAACCTGGTGGTAAGCAAATCCAACCTTTGGTAGTTTAGCTCTCTTTTTTTATTGAGGACATGCCTATGGTAACTTCTTCAGCATGCCCTGAAATAAAAGTGACTTTCCAGAATAATTATTCTGCTCACAAAGCACTGCCAGCTTTTAGACAAAGTTGAGACTTCTAACACTCGATAAGCTTTCCTTTGAATTCCTG
>NW_005841924.1:3214167-3224062 GCF_000455745.1 Alligator sinensis
GAGCAGCAGGACTGGGAAACAGTAGAAGAGTTGGCAGGTTGGTGAAGAAGATAACAGGTGGCTTGTGAAGTGGAAGGAAGGTCTTTACTGCAGGCCACTACTGTTTCAGGCAGAAGGCTTTGAATTCAGTGGGGGAGCAGCCTTAGAAACAGCTAGCAAAACCTGCTGGGTCACATAGTAGGGTCTTAAAAGTTAAATTAGAAAGTAAATGAAAAGAGCTGTGATCTCTGTGAGCTGTAGAATAGTCCTAAGTTTGACAGAAGTCAGGACTTATGGGAATCTTGTAGGGAGGAAATGGCTTGCTGAAGAATAACAGAAGATTGGGATGAGGGAATGACATTCTTGGAGGGCTATGGGAGGAAAGTCTCTATAAGGTATTTAGGTGAGATGATTTCTTCTTTCAGCAGCCTAACACTGTATATATCACTGTAACAACCAATTAAATTTGTCTTGCAAGTGGGAGGCAGGAGAATGAACTCAACTGGCAAGTGGATCATCATAGTGTAAAGTGGGAACAGCTCATTCTGAATCAAATACATGCTTCGCTGCTCTGTTTTATGTGGAAAGCATTGAGAAGATAAAGCTGGCTTTTGAATCTTTTACTATGGCAGTGTAGCAAAGAGCACCATTAGTGCAAACTTTTAACAACCAAACCTTGCTATGGGCTCCTCATCTGCCACTTTACATTCTAAGGACTAACTGTGACTATACAAATTGAGAGAAGTAGCATACTTCAGGAAACTCAGTTACTTTAACTAAAGGATCAGTTCATTTTCAACTGAGATATTTGAGATAGCATCGCATACTGAGCCTTGAAATAATTGAGATATTATCAAATACTAAGCCTCCAGGATATTATTTTAGTAGCACTCTGCTGGACAAAAATTCCCTACTTTATTCGATAGCTCAATTCTGAAATTAATAACAGCATGGCTGTTATTTATGTCTAGACATTTTTTTACAAAAAAGGCTGTTCTGTAAATGTGATAGGTCACCCTGAAAGGATACAAAGAGGAGTCCTGAGTGTATATAAGAACATTCATTCTTTGGTTCAGATGAAGTAGAAATCCCTTTCACATACATAGTAATATACCAATCTTTACTTCCAATTAAAAATGAGGCGTAGGTATATGCTCTTATATATATCAAGACCAGCATCACCTGGAACAATTGTCATGGCAGTTGGTAGATCCCAATTTAATCTTCAAGAATATTTGCCCAACTGAAAATTTAAGTTATTTTGAACTAGAAGTCTAAGCAAGTATAATTCTACATCAGTGGTCCTCAGGCTTCTTAGACTCAAGGAATCCCTGCATAACTTTTCTGACCATAGTGGCACCTGATTTCAAAAACGACTTTAACTAATTTTTCTACTGTAGAAAAGTCATGAAATAATAGACCAATCCTTCAAAGAACTCAGAAGAACCACAGCTGATCAGAATGTTCTTCAGATAATGGATTCCTATTTGAAATCTTCTGCAAATCACGTGTAGGTGTTAGTACACCATAGTACCCTAGTTGAGAATCTTTGCTCTGCAGGGTACAAAAAGTCACTTGTCCTTGGGTAAGAACACTTAGGCCACTGAGAGATGTTCATTTAGAGGTGTGATGCAATCTGATCCCCAATAGTTGTGCCTCCTGCCATGACATGTGGCAGGACACACAATTTTGGGATTAGGGACCAGATCCCAATTGTGCCATACTTGCCAATGGAGGGGGAGCCCAGGATCATGATCTTCGGCTCCCCCTGCAGCAGTAAGTTGAACACCAAGTGCCTGACAATCAACTGATTGTTAACCCAGCACGGGCCACACCAGCCTGGTGTGGTCCTGGATCCAGCTGGACAGAGCTGCCTGGTGCCAGGCTTAAAGTCCCTGGTGTGGGAAACCTCTGCTCCCTTACATTGGTCTACACTGCCAGAGCAGCTCATCATAAATTTTAAACTACTTGGTGGGGGGAAGTCTCTGGGAAGCACCCTCAACCCCCCTAGGAGCTTCGGCTTCCCAGCCCTGGGGAGCCTAGCCAGTGCTACCTGATGCTGGGTTTTAGGGCTTCCCCCAGCCAGCCTCTGATCAGGCCAACAGTCAGCTGGTTGTTAGTCACCAGCCACATGTTAAATTTAAGGCACTACACAAATGATCCATAAAAATGTTTTATGTTATATGTGGAACATATTTATGGCTTGTTCCCCATTTTATGGCTCCTTAAATCAGGTGCACATATAGTGCCCTTTCTATTTATGCTGTGATTAACATGTTAATTGTGGCATACATATAAGGTGTGGGGGGAGCCTTAGTTTCTGTGAGAGGTCCTGCATGCCATGGTTATTTTAAATGTTTACCCGGTCCTAGTACTCTTAATTATAAATGAAAACATTCATTTTTAGAATGGGACTCTGGAAGTCAGATGCAAATAAGAAAACTATACTGCCTTCAGGGCCTGCTCTTTGTTAATGTTCAGCTGAGCAGCTGCTAGTGTGCACAAGGTCTTTTCAGTCCTCCAGTCATATCCCAACTGCACACATCAGTGCTTACTTCCTCATATTAAATCATAGCTAATAGTGACCTTGTTAGACATTGATTTGGCATTAAAAAACATGAATGCAAGGATAGGAGCCATGTCAGCAAATGTCCTTATGTTCCTGATATAAGATTTCCGAAAAGATGAATGGGACTGAAAAGAAATGGCAAACATCTGCTCTGTTTCTGGGGAAAAAAGGGCTACTTTCAGCATTGTCTTCCAGTGCCTGTCACAATAGCAATTGCAGGACTCAAATCTCCAGAAACAGGCAGCACCAAAAGCAGAGTAAAAATGGAACAGAACAGATATAGGATGGTGGGAAATTATAACTGCCAATCAAAGCTGGAGAAGAATACTAACTTGAAGACACAGAGCTTCTCCCCAAAAAGTGTATGATTGAAACAAAGCACCAAATAAAGCTCTTGTCCTGCAGACACATACACAAAAGTAATATAGTCGAATACCATTTGACTGAACTGTTTTGTAATGTTACCTAGGTGGGTATGTGTATACACTTCAGTCCTTAATCTATAATAACAGTCACCTAACAGGTAACAAAATCACCAGAAACAATGTATTTTTCCAAGCTTTGGCATCATGAATAAGCTACTAAAGTAATGCCCTGACTCAGAACCCATAAGCCATAAACATCTGCATTTTTGGTTATGAGTGACAACCAGAATCCTTCTAATGTGCTATGTGGTTTGGTTTGCTAAGTATCATACTACAAAAAATTATTTGGTTACACTTAATACTCATGCAGCTGTTAAATTAGCATGCATGACTGCATATGCACTACTTGTGATATTTAAAATAAAATAGCATATTCCACTGATTAATCACAGAAAATACTTAAAACACTTATGTCCTCCTGTCCCATCTCCCCACCATAATTTATTACCTGGAATAATTTTAGAATTTTGATCGAATGAATTTTCCTTTTGCCCAATCCCACTGAGAGGGCAAAAAGGGAAAAGGCTTTTCTGAATCTGTACATCAGTGAACAAGGTAGATTGTTGCTAGACTCATTAACTTCGCTTAGATTAGGTTTATCTCATATTTTAATAGCACATCTTCTTTCAGTAGACACCATTTACAAAAGTATTATGTAAATTTAAAACAGTGTTTGAATATTTAGCATCTCTTGAAATATTTGACATTTATGAACTGTCATGGATCTTTTTCTATAGCATTTATGATAGGGCTGTACCAATTCGATTTGGAGGAGATTCGACCCAATTCAGTGACTGAATCTCTGAATCTGAATCGAATCAGGAGACCTATTAAAAGGTTCAATTCAGAAGCCTCTGAATCAATTTGGAAAGATTCAGAGATTCAGAAGGCAGATATGCAGGAAACAGAAATGGGGGCGGGGAGTGCTAGTGGGAGTAAGGAGGTGGGAGCAGTGTCTGCACCTGCACTGCCTTCACTAACACCCGCAATAATCACCAGCACCAGCATGACAGTCTCCACCCCAATTTCAGTTCACAGTGTGAGCCTTCCAGTTCCAGAAGAGGAGCTGGATCTGGAAGCAGCGGAGCTGAGTGCTATAGCAACGGAAATTATGGGGCAGGAGGGGTAATCTGAGTTTGTGCTCCAAACCCCTCAAAGTTCCCCTAGAGGCAGGTCTCTTCTGGAAGGCACTTCAGAGGAGGTTGTGGGAGCAGGTGGATCAGCTCCTCCTGTAGTTGTACCTCTGTCTGGTGAGGAGGGGGAGAAGGCAGAGGCACAACAATCCCGACCTGCAATCCAGAAGCAGGGTGGGTAGTGTAGTTTGGGATCATTTTGAGGTGGCAGATGATCCCAGGTATGCTACCTGCCAGCACTGCTGAAAGCAGATCAGCCAGGACAAGGACAAGAAACATTTCCCCACCACAGTGATGCTGTTGCATCTCAGGAGGCAGCACCTCCTTGCCCTTGTTCTTCCTCAGCCTGGCACCAGTGGGAGCATGCCCAAAAATAAGTCTCCCTCTCACTCCAAATCCCTTCTCCCCAAGAAGCAGATGCAGGCCACCCTGGATCAGTGGGGGAAGGCAGAGACGGACGGGGGCACATTCCCAAGGCGAGGGAGCATTGGGGAGATGCTTGCTCTGGATTCCCCAGAGCATTGGGGAGATGCTTGCTCTGGATGGCCAGCCCTTCTCCTTTGTTGAGTGGCCAGGGTTCAGTGGGTCATGACGCTCGTGGCCCCATCCTACTAAGTATGCACATGCACCACTTTCAGGTGCCCTCCCTGTATGAGGCATGCAGGAACTACTTGAGGGAGGAGCTGTGCAAGGCAGGGCTATAGGTAGCTTTGCACTTCACCTCAGATATCTGGAGCAGCTGGGGTGGAGATCATACCTACCTCTCCCTCATGGGACACTGGTGCAATCAGTCAGGGCATTGGTGGGCTCTCCTTCAAGTGAAAGTGATGGATGAGTTCCACATAGCAAGGGAGATCATGGTGGTCATGAACTGCATGGTGCAGGGGTGGCTCGTTGGGCAGGGCGAGCTCACCCGTGGGTTCATAGTCATCGACAATGAAGCCAATATGGTCAAGGTGGTGCATGATGCCAACTTTGTTGGCATCCTTTGTGTGGCACAAAAGTTCTACCTCATTCAGGGACGCCTTGGAGAGGGACAGGGCTCTCAGTGATGGTGCCGTTACTACCACTAGCAGCCAGCTCATTTAAAAATTCAGGAAGGTGGCAGGCTACTTCTATTGGAGCATCAAGGGGGGCAAGATGCTGTGGGACAAACAGACAAAGCTGAGCATCCCACAGCACAAAATCATGCAGGATGTGGAGACTTGGTGGAACTCCACATACCTGAGGCTTGAGAGGCTGGTGGAGCAACAGAAGGCCATCCATGAGATGGCCTTGTTCAGGGAGATTGGGATCAGTGGCCCCCTTAACAAAACAGCATGGGCTACCATATCCCAGATCTTGGTGGTCCTCAAGCCATTCCTTGAGGCCACCCCTCCTTAGCCAGGTGATCCCATAGTAACGGAGCTTGAGAATCAAATGGAGAAGTCCTAGGGGAGTAATGTTCCTGGCTCGGGCAAGCCACTTTCCCTAAAGGTACAGGCAGTGGTGAAGCGGCTGAAGGAGGGCATTAAGGAATGACTAGATTCACTGAGGTCCAGTACGGTCCACATGCTGGCGGGCATCTGTGATCTGAGGTTGAAGGGGAGCATCTGCAGCAACAAAACCCTTGATCACTGAATGGAGGTGCTGGTGAACTGAGTCAGGGGATCAGAAGAGCAGAGGCAGGGGGATGTGGAAGAGGGGGATCCACTTTCCCGTGCCAGCACTCCAAGAACCAGCCAATCTCCTTCGCCACAGCTGCTACCAATGTGGACCAAGGGCATGGATTCAATGTTGGGGTCCAGAGGCACCATACCCAACCATTCAGCAGGTAGCACAGATGCCTTGGTGGCTACCTATCTTGCTGAGGATGTGGAGCCACTGCACTGTGACCCCGTGGTCTATTGGGCCACCCACAGCCAGGTGTGGCAGGATCTGGCTACGGTTGCCCAGGAACACCTAACCAGTGACCAGTGTTCCAAGTGAGTGGATATTCAGCATTGCTGGTGATGTAGTGACACCCTACTGCACCTCCTTGGATCCTGGTTTCCTGGAGCAGCTGGTGTTCCTGAAGGTGACCCTCATGCTGCTGGGGTTCCCCAAGCTCCACATGCAGTTGGAGTGCATGCCACCCTCCTCACTCTGCATATATTTCCTTTTTTTAGTTGCTTTCAGAACCATTTAATTCTCCAGTCTCAGAGCTGGAGGCAGCAGTTTAGTTTATCACCAGCCAGCAGGGGAAGAACATGTTCCTGCTGGGCTATGGGGAAGGAGGAGGCCCCAGGTCCTGGCCATGACCTAAAACTTGACCCTGCTAGGGTAGGGAGGCCTGGTAGGAGTGCCAGTGGTGCCTCTGCCCCAGGAAATGCCAGGACTGCTAACCTCCCAGGTGAAGGGCAGGTAGGGGGCACCTGATAACCTCTGGCCACCACATACATGCACAGTCCTGGCTGGGGAAAGCCCAGACCTGTAAGATCTTTGAGAGGCCTGAGGCTTACTGGTTGCAGTGGAGTTGTGAGGGTGAAAACAGGCTGACAGCTCAGATCTGAACTGAGGTACTTTCAACCGGTCCACGCTGGGGTCAGGACCCAAAAGGGGAGGTCAAAGGGCCAGGGGCCCACCACGAGGAATACCCAGAGCAAGAGGCTCAGTATACCTACTGGCCTGAGGGTGTGGCCAGGGCCTAAGGGGGAGCCAAAGGTCCCAGAGAGGGGACCAGAGCTGGAAGGGGTAAAGGATGCAATCTGCGAGGCATGGGCCACAGGGTAGGGAAGGTATGGATCTGTGGAATGGATGTCACACCTAGACATCAGGGGCCTAAATGGGTAGTCTCCTGCCTGGGTAATATCTGAATCAGTTTTCCATCAAGGCATGGCAGATGAAAGAGGGGCAGGTTGTTGGCCCAGAAACAGGTGGTCGGGCCAAGATCTAACTGGCACTGGGAAGGCCCCCTGTTACAGGCTATTATCCTTGCTGCATTTGTCCCACTCTGTATTAACACGCACAAGGCAGACAAAGTTCATTGGGTCATTGTGATATCTTTTATTAAACTAACTGAATAGTTGGAGAAATATATCTTAGCAAGCTTTTGGGTTTAAAAACCCTCCATCAGGCTGAGGAAGCATCTGCAGTTTGTGTGTGCGCTCTTCTTGGATGGAATGAATAGTAAAGAAGCCAGAGGCTGGTCTGCAGGCAAGAAAGCCAGTCAGTTAAAATGTAAGTTGAAGTGTCAGGGGATGAGAGACAGGCTGGGGCGGGGGACAGAAGGGGGATGTAGCAGTTACAAGTGGAGTGGTACCTAGGGAGTCAGCCTGGTTATAGTGTATCACAAATTCATAGTCTATATTGAGTCCATGATTTTTTATATCCAGTAGATTTATGAAGTGAGTTCATAGGCTTGTCTACAAAAAGTGTTTTGTAAATTCCTTTTGAGGATCAGGACTGAGAGACTGGAGAGAGTGATTTTCATGTGAGAAATGTGCCCCCATTGGTATTTGAGTGTTCTTTTCTTTAGTAGATGTCTGGTGTGCATTCATTTTGGTGCACAGTTCTTGTTTGGTGCCTCCTATGTATTTTCCATCAGGGCATTTGGTGCAGCAGATGAGAGACAATGTTTCTGGAGGTGCAGCTGTAAGATCCAGGAATGGTGATGGTTCTGTTGTGGGGTGTAGTAATTGTGGGTGTACTGGAGATACATTGGCAGGTTTTGCATTTCTTGTCATGGCATGGCATCCATTTGGTGTGTTTTGGGCTGTAAAAAGTTTGCTTCTGGTGATGAGTTTAGCGAGGTTTGGTGCTTGTTTGAATTTACAAAACACCTTTTGTAAACAAGCCTATAAATGTCACTTCATAAATCTACTGGATATAAAAACTCATGGACTCAATATAGACATTGGATTTATGACACATTGCCTGACATCTGACTCCCCAGGTACATCTCCCCTTTTACTTGCTATATCCCCCTCCACACCTCGCCCTCCCAGCCTGTCTCTCACCCCCTGATGCCTCAATTTACATTTTTACTGACTAGCTTTCTTGCCTGCAGACCAGCCTCTGGCTTGTTTACTATTTATTCCATCCAAGAAGAGCACACACACCAACTGCAGATGCTTCCTTAGCCTCATGAAGGGTCTTTATACCTGAAAGCTTGCTAAGATATATTCCTCCAACTACTCAGTTGGTCTAATAAAAGATATCAGATTGACCCAAAAAACCTTGTCTGCCTATGTCCTTAGACCAACATGACTACAACCTAAAATGTTTAACACACACAAGTGATATGAGTTTTGCTTTCAACAGTTTGAGGGGCACTTTCACAGAAAACCCTGCACCTATCTCCTTGAAACTTGGCAGGCTTCATGCCCTAAGAAGGAGCTACCATCTCTGCTGTTTTAATCAAAATCAGCAAAAAAATGACCAAGTTATAGGTATTTTAGTGATTCCCCATTATAGTCTATGGCTGAATCTCCAAATCGGTGCTGAATTTCCAAATCCAATTTGGCTGAATCAGATTGGGACAGTGACTCAAATCACTGAACTGAATCACTGTCCTGCCGAATCTGAATCTGAATTGAATACTTGCCACTTTGCACAGGCCTAATTTATGAGATCTTTCTCTGTTTTTTCAGATTACAACAGATTTCCAGGCCAACAAACTCAAGAGAGCTTCATCTACAGCTAAGAAGCCAGAAAGGAGAGCTAGCAGGTGTTTGTTTCTTATTAATCTTTTTTTAAAAAGCACAGCGAATTAAGTTGGGGTTTTTTTTCAAACCATGTTTTTCTATTAATTAATATAAGTTGAGAGATGCAAGGTGAGAGATACAAGATGAATTTGCCTTAATGAGGGATAACATTATTTACAATGAGAAGCAAACAACAGACTTTGAGTGTTATTATGCTGAAAAAACTCCAATGTTGCAGTCTAACAACTTGATTCTTTTAGGTGCGTAATATACCACTGACTCTCATTAATATTAGAAGATGTTGAAGGTATTAAACAAATTGCTAAAACAGGCCCTGCGACCTATTGTATCCTCAACTAGGAATTAGAACTTCTCTTTGGTCAGCTTTAACAGTTGGCCTTCATACCATCATTTTGTGTTGCTATAACAAATTATAATCTGTTTACCACCACAATGGGTAGTCTGACTTAGTTATCAAAATTCATCCAGGCACTGATTTA
Organism: Alligator sinensis; assembly: GCF_000455745.1. Lineage (NCBI taxonomy): Eukaryota > Metazoa > Chordata > Crocodylia > Alligatoridae > Alligator > Alligator sinensis. The sequence goes on from NW_005841924.1 coordinate 3,223,438, forward strand.
TCTTCAACTTTTATGTATACAGTGATACTTTCTTTCCAGTCAAGTATACAGTCTAAATGTACAAGTCTTTACAGGGTCCTGATTCACTAAGCATTCCATATTTGGCCAAACACTTAAGCACATGTTTAATTTTAACTTGAAGGTGTCACAACCCAAAGTTGTGGTTTTTTGTTTTTGTGTGCTTCGGCACCGCTAAATTATGTTCCCACCAAATTGCAGCTTCTTTACACGGTGGAGTTTTCTTTTGCAATAGGAGAACCCGCATGCCAAAGAGTATGTCCCGATGTTTATAGCCTTCCTTGCATGGTGCATTTCTTTTGCATCATAGTGATGCACGGTGCAAAGGAGTTCCCGCCATTTGTATTAAGATTTGCGCCACATTATTGGCCGATCTTAATATAGGCACACGTGGTGGCTAGCGATTGGCTTGCTAGCCGTATAAAGAGCTTGGGTGGTTTCCGCCCAAGTTGGAGAGAGAGAGAGAGAAAGCAATGGGAGTTTGGGAGAAAGAGCGTGAAGATTTCTAAGCGCTGCTAATCCCTTTGAACCCAGCTTTTTTTTTCTCCTTAAGAGGGCAATAGAGGGCCGATTTACCGAACCCACGGAGTCTTAACAACTCCGGGGG